>NC_064413.1:22216666-22529444 GCF_023375975.1 Astyanax mexicanus
GTTGTGTTTATATGTTTGTTTAGAAGAGTAAGATACACTGGTAGAATGTTATTTGCCCTCTTTGTGTTGGGTTGCATGTTGGATAAGGGTCTCCACTGGAGAGTGATCGAGTGATTATGAGAGAATCACTGTTTGATTTGATTGAGTCTTTCCTGTTCTCTCCTGTTATATATTAAGTTTGCCCAGAATAAATAGGTAATTTTCTGGTAAAGCTAACATTTTAGAATCTCATTTAGATTTTCTGGCATATCATTTTGGGAAAATAACAGGCTGTAAATAAAAAAAAACTGGAAATAATGTACAGCTCTGGAAAAATTTAATAGACTACCAACCCTGGTTTTTAATCACAGTTTTCATGCATCTTGGCATGTTCTCCTCCACCAGTCTTACACACTGCTTTTGGACAACTTTATGCCTTTACTCCTGGTGCAGAAATTCAAGCAGTTCAGTTTGGTTTGATGGCTTGTGATCATCCATCTTCCTCTTGTTTATATTCCAGAGGTTTTCAAAATCAAAGAAACTCATCATTTTTAAGTGGCCTGTTATTTTTTTTCCAGAGCTGTATATAAATATACAAAATAAATTAAAATGAACACTGTCTACATATGAAATCATAATTATATTGACCCCTATAAAGGTTGTTCTACTAAAAACATTTTACACACAAATTAAATATATAAAGTTAACATTTTATTCCATATGATATTAAATTTACATTAAATTTAAGTTATTTAAACACTCTAGAGATTGGGATGATATGTACTCCAGGGCAGTGTTATTTTGCAAAATATGTAAGGGTTAATTTAATAGTGTCAATTTTAGTGTGCATTTCAAACCACCATGAAAAATGGTTTGGATCTGATTTACAGAATTAGATTTCATGTGGTTTCTGGCTGTCCAGACTGATCAAAAACCTAAATGTCAGATTGGATTTGGGCTAACAATCTGAATATAATTAAGACTAATTGCCTGATGAATGTGATTTATTGAGTTTATTATGAACATAATTTTAGCTCTTTTTGTGTTTTTTTTTAAGTGTAAATATATGATTAATATATGATAGGTAGCAGCCGCAGTATGAGTTCATGTTTTGCATCTTAAATCCATAAGTGGGTGCTCATAAATATTAAGTGTCCCTAAAGAGCACAGTATAATACAGCTGTCTGGAGGTGCAAGGTGGTTGTTTAAAACAGTATTTATGGATATATAGAGAGAAGCAGAGAAATGTATTCCTGTCTATTAACATTAAAAATAAATATATCACTTCTGCTGAGCTGCTAAAGAGCTTTCACGTGTTTAATAATACACTTACACATTTAAATAACTACAGTGATTAAAGCCAATTTTTTTTTTTTTTTTTTTATATCAGCAGTGGCGTGATATAGCATGAGTTTGACATCAACTATGACTGTATAGAGACTGCCAGCACAGGTTGGTATTATGGTATATACATATTGTATCCAGGTGGATTTTTTTTTTGTCTGGACAAACAGAAACCACATAAAAACACATTTGAAGGTGATTTGAAATTTTATTACAATCAGATTTGTACAGATATATCTTAGTCTGGGGAATCTATGATTGCATCAAATCTAGAGTGACATGTTTAAATCACAGGGCATTTTGCTCGCCATCAGCAGCCAGAGTCCGAGAGAGAAGAATTGGTCTTGCTCTCTCTGGATGAGTAGATGAAGTACAAATACTTCCTTACTTTATAAAAAAAAAATAATAATAATATATATTTTTGTACTTCTTTTTACTTCTACTCCTTACATTTTCACAGTTATCTGAACTTTCTACTTTTTTGCATTTTAAAAATAGCCTTGTTACTCCAATTAAACACAGCTTGTTTTCATTCCGGCTTCTTATCGTTCAATAAAAACCCTATCCAGATAAATCTTTCCATCCAGGCAGAGTAAATTCCTCTAAAACATAGCCTAAAAATCTGATATTACTAAAAGTAGTATTATAAAAATGAACAACACAATTTAAGTGATTTAATATATAAAAAGTGCCTTATTGTATTGGCAGATAACTTTGTTTAATTCAAGAAATAATGCTTAAAACAAGCAAAAAAAAATCTGCCAATGAAATAATACACTTTTAGTGGATTAAATTCATTTTTGCAGTCTAAATTTAACTGGATTATATCATGCTACACTGCAAACAATTAACTGAGAAAGAATTGAGCATATATAACTATATTAAGCAACTAAATCTGCCAATTGAGTTTTTGGAGACCATTTTTCTTAGAAAGATTTCTTAAAATAAGCATAATCCTAAAATCTCAAAATCTTTGACGTAAGAACTGATTTGAGTAAAAATCCCTGATTTTATATTATAAATTCAAAAACAAGAATCAGAATAGCTTGACAGGTGATTTTATGTGCTTATTTTAAAGGCACACTAGGTAGGATTTCATTGATTATTGAACTTTGTAAAGAAGTGAAATTACAGCTTGAAACTCACTGCAGTGCTACATTGAGGTGTAATAGCAGTGCTCTCGCCTCTGTGCCGGGCTCCTCTGAGCTAAAACCAGAATCTGTAAGTTTTCCTAGGCGGCCGCGACCAACGCTCGCGAGAACTGCGCCTCTTTCCAGAACTGCGACCTGCTTTCCGACCTGTATGTAGTTCTAACAGTTCTACAAGGACTACAAAAACCCGCTATTTGGAGTTGGTTAATTCTTTACAGAAGCTACCTAGTAGTGATCGGCACAGCAGCTCTTTTAGATGAACTGAATCATTAGAATTTGTTGACTAAATTCGAACAAATCTATTGTGCTGTTTGTCTGTGCTGTACTGGAGAAGCTCCAGATAAAGACAGATTACAAGTAAATCAGTGGGTATTTCTGTTTTGTAAGGAGCTTAAAATGTTAATAAGAGAGTTAAAAGGTTATTAAAACAACCAGAGTGTAAATATGTGAGGTATAAGTTGGATTTACGACAGTGCAATATACATTTAATACACTCTGCAACTGCAGGGGGAGCCCACAAGCACAAAATCTCAATCCTACCTAGTGGAGCTTTAAGTCAAATTACTTAAAATCAAGTAAAAATTCTAAGTGAGACTGATTGTTATCATTGTTCCTAAAATAAAATAAATATTCTTCCAGCTGAGGTAGGTGTATAAGCCTTCAGATTAACATTTCTTCTTTAAATTCAGTCAGTACTCAGGTTTCAGGTTTTTGTTTTGACAGCTGCAGCTAGTAGCTGAAGCACTTTCACCAGGCTGTGTCCTGTGTAGCACCCCGGCGCTCTTTCTCCATCAAGGGAGCTGGCACTGCGTCCAGTGTGGTACCGAGGTGCGATTCATTCCCCCCTGCCAATCAATACCTGGCCTGTGGAGAGCACTTGGCTGTGATTGATATGAGCTATCAGCAGCAGGCATCTGGACGTTGAGTGTGGAAATGGGGCATGACGGATGCCTACAGAGTGCAGGGGCCCATATGTCCACATTGATTTGCCTGGAAAAAGTGTTTGACTTCCAAATCATGTAGCATTTTTCTATCAGAGAGGGGAAAAAAAAAAGATACGTGGTCGAGCTTAAAGTTAAGTGCTGATATTTGATGTGAGAACTTTCCACAGGTTATTATGTTCCCTTCTGCACTCTCTCCAGATCAAATCAGATAAACAATTAGTCATTGCAGACTGAGGTCAGTGTTTGACTGGGTTGTTAATGTGGTCACTGGTACAGGGTCTCTGGAGCAGTAGCTGTAGAGAAGTTGGTTTGGCCTCAGGACCTGTTTGTCCTTTATCATTAAGTTTAACTTAACTTTAACTGCTTGCTAAATATCTTACCACACAATATGCTCTTTTAATAAAAAACACAGCACATTTCCAAACTGCTGTGTGTTTATATCCACTTAATTTTGTTAAAAGTGTTTATAAACACTTAATCTTATGTATTTTTTCATTTATTTTCATGCAGAATAGCAGTGTACCGTATTTTTCACACTATAAGGCACACTGTAGGTGTAGGTGTAGGTGCACTATCAATGAACGTCTATTTTCTGGTCTATTTTCAAACAGAAAGCGCACTGGATTGTAAGGCACATTTTATGAGACACTATAAGGAACTTCTAATGCAGCAGGTCTCTCCACTGGGTGGTGGTGGGTTTAGCTAACTAATTTAAGTAAAGCTAAGCTAAGAAAACAAAACTGTAAAAAAAGGCTTTCTTTTAAAAATCAAATGAGTGCTGGATGTTAATCTATACAGATTTATCTCCTAAAACTGTTTATTTGGGTGAGTAAAGCGCTTTCTGTTTGTTTACAGCATATAAGCTTAAATTTCCTGAGTTTCTTTAGTACTATGGCTGGCGCATTAGCGGCTAACCGTTAGCTAATGCCACCTGACAGAGCTACACTGAGGAACCCTGAGTGTTTTGGTAAGCCAGGGAGATATTAGCTAGCGGTTCATCCCACGTAGCTTGTTTTAACAAGGTAAACAAGCAGTCAACAGTCCCATATACTCACTTCTGAACAACAAAAGAGCTAGCACGGTCAGTAGGTAATGCTAATGCTGCTCCAGCAGTACTAGTCTAGGCTTAGCAGCAGGCTACAGGCTGATACTATATAGCTTTGAATGGAGAAAGAGCTAGTGCTATGCACGGTTAGCAACTAATGCTAATGCTATTAAACTGAAACTCCTGTATGATGCTATACTTCAGCAGAGTGGCTTTACTACTTCTTAGTACCTGACTGGTAAACTTCATTCATAAGATTATAAGGTCCACTGATGATTTTTGGGAAAATTAAAGGATTTTAAGTGCACCTTTAGTGTGAAAAATACGGTAATACATTATTTATTATAATTATCATTCCAAACTGCACATGACCAATTTAAATACTTGAATATTTTTTTCAGAAAATCCTAAAATAAAGCTATGAAAATTAAATAATGCAACACAAAAAAATTACTAATTCAAAAGAAATTATTTGTGTAATTAAGTAAAAATGGCAAGGTTACAGCTTATATTTTTAATAATACTAAAAAATAATTCTAAGTAATAATTATATGTAATTTTTCATTTGTACTAATATTGTGCAGCCCAATATATAATGTTTGCAAAATTGCAGCCATTCACAGTGTGTTGACTAAATTAGAGCTGAAAAATAAGTCTACATTCATAAAATATGACAAATGTACATTTCCATTTCTACAGATATAGTTAGGCTGAAGATCTGAAAATGAATTGTTGATCATCTTTTAATTGTAACTTAATAATAAATAAAACTAATACTCATTTAACTAAAGTCATTTTTGTGTGTCTGTGTGTGATAAAAAGGCAGAAGTTAACACTGTAGATCTGAAAATGAATTGATGATAATATTTTAATTGTAAAATAAGAATAATGTCAGTTATTTTTTTGTGTTTGTGTTCTGTGTTTGATAAAAAGATGAAAAAGTTAACACTGTAGATCTGATAAAATAAGTGGTAAATAAAAATCTTCCAAAAAAAATGAACATTACTCTGAAATTCCTTGTACAATTTAGTTTATTTCTTTTTTTCAGTCATTCAGCTGACCCCTTCTCTTACTGTAATATGACTGATAGAGGGACAGAGGTTAACTTTCACTGACTTGTTGAAGTAGAACTGAATGTATGTATGAATAAGTGATACAGACAGTTCCACGCATCACTATAATTAGGCACAGTCGAAAGGCTGCAGGTGCTGTCGGAGGCTCTCTAGCTCCCCCTGGCTCTGTGTTGTAGTACAGCAGGGTGCTTGTGCTGGTGGGTGGAGGTGGAGCTGGCAGGCAGGAGCTGCTGGGTGCTGGGGGAGCTTCTCCCCGTGGTGGCAGGGAGGCAGCGGGCTTTGATGTGGATATAGCCAACAGAGCCTGGATCTTGGCCTGAGAATCAGCGCGAGAGGAGGGTGCCCTCTGATCTCTGTCGCTTCAAAGCAGGTGTTCTTCTCCTCCCTGCTGCCCCCCCTCCTCCCAAGTCCTCCCCAAATACCCCCTCCTTCAGTCCCCTTCATCCATTCTTACCACTGAGTGTTTCTGTCCCCTCCCTTCTTTGCGCTCTCTCTCTCTCTCGTCTCTTCCCACTTCTTTTCCTCTCCCCCTCTTTCTTTACTCTCTCTCTCTCTCCCTCCCACTCAGTGTGCTGTTCTCGGCCAACATTCCCACACAGTGGATATACTGACATCAGATCTGATGGACAGATTCCTCTTTCCCAGCCAGCGCGCTGTTCAGCTATTACTCATCCTCTCTCTCTCTCTCGCTCTTTCTTCCTTTTTTCTTTTCATGTTCACGCCTGCTCATTAAGTGCCCCCTCCTTTCTTTGGCAGACTATCATTTCACAATTTTCTCTTTGTTGGTATCTCAGAATCCATATGAGACGTTTAGTAACAGTTGTTTTCCTGCTTTTGAAACAATATTGCAAAGCATAGCATGTGCCAATAACAATTATAGGTGTGAGAGAACAATAACAATTACGGTACGAGCCATTTCAATAAACGACGTGCACAATTCCACAAAAGCTCGAGTGAAGAATAAGCTTCAGAAATAAACATTTCGCTTTGTGTCTTTACAGGCAGTGAAGACACAAAACAATACAATATATATATACAGCTCTGGAAAAAAATTTGAGACCACTTAAAAGTGATGAGTTTCTTTGATTTCACCAAATTGAAAAACCTTTGGAATATAATCAAGAGGAAGATGGATGATCACAACCATCAAACCAAACTGAACTGCTTGAATTTTTTGCACCAGGAAGTGGCATAAAGTTATCCAAAAGCAGTGTGTAAGACTGGTGGAGGAAAACATGCCAAAATGCATGACAACTGTGATTAAAATTTCACCAAATATTAATTTCTGAACCCTTAAAATTTTATGAATATGAACTTTTTTTCTTTGCATTATTTGAGGTCTGAAAGTTCTGCATCTTTTTTGTTATTTCAGTCTATTCTCATTTTCTGCAAATAAATGCTCTGAATGACTATTTTTATGTGAAATTTGGGAGAAATGTGGTTCGTAGTTCATTTTACTCAAACATAAACCTTAAAATAGCAAAATGAGAGAAACTGTTTCAGAAAATAAAGCACTCTCTGATTTTTTTCCAGAGCTTTATAAATACAACATATAGTATTTGTTTTGCTGCAGAGGCCAATTACGCTTGATGGTCATACAATATTCTTCATTATCTTTCTTGGTAGAGAGCACAATTAATGGTCCCAATAAATACAACAATTGTCCAGGTCCTACAGCAGCAGAGCGGCCCCAGATCATCAATCTACCACCACCATGATTCACATTCAGTATGATGCTTTTTTCCAGAAAAAAATGTTAATTTCACGCCAGATGTAACGGGACACACACCTTCCAAAAAATGTCTACTTTTGTCACATTAGTCCACAGAATATTTTCCCAAATTCCTGGGGATCATCAAGATGTTTGTTGGCAAAGGTGAGATGGGCCTTTGTGTTCTTTTTGGGTCAGCATTGTATTTTGCCTGGGAACCATTTTCTCTTTCTCTTTCTTATTATTGAATCATGAACACTGACCTGAACTGAGGTACGACGTGTGGCCTACAGTTGTTTAGATTTTGTTTTGGATCTTTTGGGACCTCCTGGATGAGCTGTCAAATGCCCTTTTGAAGTAATTTCTGTAGGCTGGTTCACCAGTGTGGAATTGGCACATTTTATTTTATTTCATAACTGATATATATATATTTTTTAACGAACTTAAGAGACATGTTTGAGGTTCATGCTATATCACTTCCATAAAATGAACTCTCATTGTCCCATGGCAAATTTCAGCCTCTCATTAAAGTGAGTTCTTAATATTTAACAGTGTGTGAGCCTTAAGATTACATAATATAACCTGACTATCACCTCAGATCTTGTGCCTATGAGTGCAGTAAACCAGTGCCAGTATCTGTTTTCGTTATAGCAGGAGCCTTGAGTGAATAATTGTGTAATTATACCACAGCTTGTTCTGACCCTACAATGTGATTGGCTGAGAGGCATTCTATGAGTGACATTATCAGCTGGTAATGCACTGTAACTGAATCTCTCCATGTATTACTCCATCACATACAGGTAATCTAGCAATGATGCTGCGCTTACAATCCAAAAAGCCCAGCAGCTACAAACAGAGCAGCAATGGAACTATTTTAATTCGCGGAGTGTTTATAAATAAACATCATATTTTCTCATCCTGTTTAACTCAAAATCTTTCAATAAACATTGATAATAGATATGTGGTATAATCACAATAATACACTCAAGGTTTGTGCTATAACGTGTAATATTGGCATTGCTCTGCTGATCAATGGCCACAGCACACCAGTGCCAATATTACACGTTATAGCACTTCCTCTCATGCTTTATTGTTTATAGTTATTAAACTATACCAACATAAGTTCTCCATTCTATACAATCTTTATTAACAGACATAATTTTATATATATAAAAAACATACATACAGGTCTTGTACACATTGTTTGACAGCTTTTTTTTTCTTCTTTTTTTTTTGATGACACCAGAAATTACATTTTGACCAAAATAAAAAGCAGGCAGTATCTGTGAGGAGCAGAGGTCGCCCTGCAGGCGCACTGGCGTATCCTCTCTTACTCCATACCGTCCTCCTACGCTTAACACTTTTCCTCCATCTCTTTACAGTTTGTCCCTGTAGCCTTGCCCAGTGCCTGCAGTGCTGCTGATCACACACTTTATACTTTGTGTGTGTGTGTGTGTGTGTGTGTGTGTGTTTGTCTGAGTGGATCGCTGAGACATGGCTTGGGGACGTAGTGACAGTAGTGAGAAATGCGTCACGGCCATCACTCCTTCAGAAAATGGCTGCAGGTCCACTTGCTCTTATTTCACAGATTGCGCTCTCTCTCTCTCTCTCTCTCTCTTTCGTTCAGAGTCATTGTCCCTGATCACACTCTGGGACGTGAGCTGGAACCGTGAGCAGTGGGCAGCAGCAGCAGCAGGGTGTTGTGGGAGTTGAGATGGACAGTGTGTTTATATCTAAGTGCAGTGAAAGGCGGGTAATGGACGTGTGGTAATG
Organism: Astyanax mexicanus; assembly: GCF_023375975.1. Lineage (NCBI taxonomy): Eukaryota > Metazoa > Chordata > Actinopteri > Characiformes > Acestrorhamphidae > Astyanax > Astyanax mexicanus. The sequence continues at coordinate 22,225,687 of NC_064413.1, forward strand.
ATGCAGGCGGTATAGGGGAGTAGTAGAGTAGTAGGTAGCACAGAACTTAGTGGTAGAGAGAAGAGTACCCACTTGAGTGTGTTCTGGGTTTGTCAGACACTAGAGGGCGCTCCAGAGTGAGTCTTCAATGAAAGAAAGGTTAAAGATTTGTGTAAAAAACAAACAAACAAAAAAAAACATCAGAGCTTATTACTAAAACTATGTTCTATTTAGGTTGAAAGTGAAAGTTGAAAATACATCTTTTTGAAGTCAAGTTGAAAATGACTTTTTTTTTTTTTTGCACTATAAGGCAAAATCCTTTTATTTTCCCAAAAATCATCAGTGCACCAGTCAGGTTGTAAGAAGCAGTAAAGCCATTCCACTGAACTATAATGTTATACAGGTGTTTCAGTTTCGTTCTCCAGCACTAGGGCTGAAGTAGCATTAGCATTAGCTGCTAACCTCTATTTTACCTCTATTTCCCAGTTCAGAGGTGAGTATTATCGGCTAGCAGTGCTGGAGCAGCATTAGCAGAATCACTAACTATGCTAGCTCTTTCTGCTGCTTGTTTACCGTGTTAAAAGAAGCTATGTGGGACGACCCGCTAGCTAATATCACCCTGGCTTACTCAGGGCTCCTCAGTGTAGTGCTGTTGGGCAGCATTAGCTGCTAACCGCTAGCAGTTTGTTAGCACTAGTGCTATAGAAATTCAGATATCTAAGATTACTGTAGATAAATAGAAGCGCTTTACTCACCCAAATAAACAGTTTATTAGGAAAAAAATCTGTGTAGACTTACATTCAGCACTCGTTTGACTTTAAAAGAGAAAGTCTTTTTTTATTATTACAGTTTTGTTTACTTAGCTTAGCTTTACTTAACGTAGTTAGCTAAACCCCTCCACCACCACCCAGCTGCATACTTTACTTTATAAATCATACTTTATAAATATATATATTATCATTTTTTCAAAACAGTACAATGTGGTTGCATTGGTATCCAAGGTTTCCTGTTGCTAAGTGATTATTAGGTGGTCACTGTGGTGTAAATAGTTGCTCTGGTGTTGCTAAATAGTTGCTTTTTTGGTTGCTAGGTGGTTGGTATGTTGTGGGACCTTATGTTGTTTATGGTGTTGGTTAATGGTTGCCGTGGAAAGTGTTTGTAAGGTGGTTGCTATTACATTGCTGTTACCAGGTAATTTTAATGAAATCCAAGGTGGATGCTATGATGATGCTACATGGTTGCTATGGTGTTGCTAAGTGGTTAGTAAGTGTTTGCTGTGATGTTGCTAGGCCTGGTGGTTACGCTGTCATTTTATTTACAGTGTTTTTCGAACTATAAGGCGCACCTTAAATCTATAATCTAGTGTGCCGTATGTTTGTATTCTGGGATTTTATGTGGCACACGGTGCTCTGTGTTGTATTTACATTTTCAGGCTGCCAGCTGCTCCTTATTATTTTTAGTAGTATTAGTTTATTGTTTTTCTACTTTTGTTTTGAGTTTTTATCGTTTGCAATTCGTTACATTGTGTTTTTGTTAGTTTTTGGGTTTAGTTTACTTGTTTATTTTCTAATTTGATATCTATTTTTCTGTTATTATTAAATTTTGTTATTCATTTTTCATTCCTTCAAAGAGAAAGCCTCATTTGTCTTGGCCATTTAATCTTCTTCGCATTTGCCTTGCTTGTAGTGTAGTGTTTATTATTTTGGATTTGGTTTATTTAAGTGTGTATACTGGGCCTTATGGTTTTTGTTTGTTTATTGGTTTGTTTATTTAAATATTTTTTTGTGGTCCTTATTAATTTGTTTTCTTTTAAGTTCATTTTGTGCTATTGTTATATTTCAGTGTGCCTTATAATCCGGTGTCCTTTATGATCCAAAAAATATGGTATGCTGTATTATTGTTATACATACTATACTATGCTGATTGCATTCCTCCACAAGATCATTAGTGATGTCAGGTGCTTAAACTGGAGGATGGAATCTGGATTCGCATAAGTTTATCCCCATAGTATTGGTTGAACTCTCGGATGAGAAGTGCCCACTACTGCTGTAGGCAGAATTTGGCATTGGGCACAGTGACCCTAGGCTAATGTGTGGCTATTCCAGAGCTTTAATGGCTCATTTTATTGGTAGTGCTGTTCTATGGAGATAAAACGAGGTGTGTGTGTGTGTGTGTGTGTGTGTGTGTGCAGTTAAACCTCTGTGTCAGCAATAGAAGCAACATAAAGTAACAGAATTTGCTAATTAGTAGGAGTGTTTTTGGCAATTAGTGTAAGATTAGTAATTGGAAAATATCCAGATTTTTTTCTTTTTTTTAACAGATGTTTAAATGTTCCACTCCAGTGCAGCTAAATGATGCACACTATAACTATCAGTGTGCGGTATACTTCACGTTACAGTGTGTGCTAGTGAACTACAGCCACTTCATGATGCAGGAACTACTGCTGCTGCCCATTACAGCACATGCTTCATTTCACATCAAAGGATGGGCATCAGCAGAAGAGACTGATTTAGGTAAAAATTTCAGTTTAAGTCAGTTAAGAGTTTGCTGTTGGTGAACTTGGAGGGATGATGGTTTCAGATAAAAGTGATGAGCCTTGCCCTTTACTGAACCACCCAGTTGAGTGATTAATGAGCCACTTATGTTCTAAACTCTCAGAACTCCAGCCTGGACTTAATTAAAACTTTACTACCAATCATAAACACTCACCAAACCACCGGTACATTTTGGAGGGATAAAGAAAAAGTACAAATTGCTTTTTACAAATTTGTGTATGTGGTTATTTCAGGTGTAGATATTTGTGTGTCTGGTCATTTGCAGACATATGTTATCAGTATATTTGGAAATGTTGGGTCATGAATGGGATGATGAGTGAGGGAGAAAAGGTGGATAGGGTGGGATGAAGAGGGAGGGATGGAGTGATCACAAAGAGGAAGTGGAGTGAGGGAGGGAGGGAGGGTGAGAGAGAGGTGGAAAGGGTGGGATGAAGATGGAAAGATGGTGATTTGAGGGAGCGATGGGGTGATGAGGAAGGGATGTGGTGATAAAGGAGGGAGGAAGAAGAAGGAGAGATGGGCTAAGGGAGAGAAGAACAGAGGGCGAGGGGCGGAGAGATAATTTGAGGAGGAAGGGAGGGAGGAAAAGTTGGATAAGATGGGATAAAGAAGGAGGGATGGAGTGATGAGAGGGATGGGTTGAGAGATACGGTAAGGAGGAAGGGATGGATGGGTTGATAAGGGAGGGAAAGTTGGATAGGGTGGAATTATAAAGGAGGGATGGGGTGATGAGAGGGATGGGTTGAGAGATACGGTGAGGAGGAAGGGAGGTATGGATGGGGGGTGATACAAGATCCTTCTCTCATCATACCCCCGTCCCTCCCTACCTCATCACCCACCTGTCCCTCCCTCCTCCATCAACCTATCCCTTAAGCCTTCCCTCATCATCACCCAATCCTGTTCTTTTATCACCCCATCCATTCATCATTTGTAGGTTAAGATATAATTCTTATATCTTATATATATTATATATTCTTATATATTGTTTGGAAATTTTAAACGTCTTAACTACACACCTGCATCATATACTGTATAGAGGGCTGCAACGATTAGTCGATATAATCGACAATGTCTATTATTTAAATTTGTCGACTACAGATTTCATTGTCGATTAATTAATTAATTAATTGTCGATTACACAAAGTGCTGGGGACAGAGGAGACTTGGTCTGTGTATCCAAAAGCACCTAAACACAACAGATTACATATTTACTCACTAAATATGAGTACTCTTTACGTTTAAACAACATGTGGGCATTTAAATGCCGTTTTTCTGTTGTTTTTTAGAGGTGGAGGGCTTGACTAATCAACTAATCGAAAAAATTATTAGCAGATTAGTCGACTACCAAAATAGTCATTAGTTGCAGAACCCAAAACCCAGAACTAAGGTTTTGGAAATTAGACTAAGAGTTCATTCTTCCCGTTTCCAACAGATTATCTTCAACAACTGACTGTTCACTTGTTGCCTAATATGTTTATCTATCCCACACCATGTCAAATGTTTTTTAGGGTTATTTATTATTATATTTTTTTTTTTTTTTTTTACCTTTGCTGTTGTTTTGTCTTCTACAGCTGCTGGTTCCTGCTCCGCTGTGATCTCTGCTCAGCCTCCGTCGGGCCGTCCGTTCCCTCACCCTCCTCCTGCCTCCGACTTCTCTCCTGTGTGCTTGCTCTTTTATCTGTGTTGGGAATAATGTGAGAATGTGTGTGAACATTTTACGTACATTTTAGGTATTTTTAATGAACACTGTTTTTACTGTCCTGCTCTATACCTCTCCTGTCTGAGCTCATATCAAAGAACAAAAATTCCAAACTGATATTATTTTTGTTTTTGCTTTGTGTCAGTACCTTAATATTAACTAGATCCACATATATATTCAGTAGTAAAATAAAAAAAATACATGTCTACATTCTTTTTTTTTTTCTAGAGCACAAAATAACATATATATGGTGACAGTGTCAAATATTTATTTTGGAAATGCCTGAGATTCAACTCTGGGTAAAGTTTTTTTTTCTGCTAATGTATGTATATCTGTATCATATAATTAATTAAACAGTGACATATAAAATGCATCAACTTGCTGCCTCTTTCTTTGGCTCGAGCAAAGAGGTGAAGGACCCCCGAGGGGAAAGTTTTAGACAGGCTTTCAAAAATGCCCACCCAACCATGTCTGCTCATCACAAACTCAAAAACTTCAGGCTTCAACAAACCTGCCAACTTTAACTTTGCTTACAATTCTGTCAGCTCTAGCCTTGAGCTCGTTCTAACCATTTGGACTCCAGCCTAATGCTGTTGGCCATTTCATCAAACTTCCTTCTGAGCAAATGAATTGGCTTTTGTTGTTGTTTTTCAGATTCTGTTCTCTAGAGATTGGTGATTGTCATTTCCCCAGTCGACCAAACAACACTGAACTCAGTTCATCACAGAATGGTGACTGATAAAGAAAAAGTGCACAGAGGATACACATGTTAAACAGAAGTATTGGAAGTGATGCAGTGGAAAGTGTTTCCTTAATACACATTAGGGGTGAAACCAAGGCTGGGTGTCAAAATTCGGTTCCAAAAAGGCCGTGACAGAAATGTTTCAGTACTACTAAGTACCGAAAGGTCTAAAAAAAAAAAAAAAAAAAAAAAATTTGGTGCCTGTTTTCGATACTTTGCTGTGTGCACTCTCCACGATTGCATGCATGTTTAATGCAAAGTAAAAAAAACAACCCCAATGGTGCATATTTGTTGTTTTTTTTTCTAAAAACTACAAAAAATTCTCCCAAATTCCAAATAATATTACAGTCATTTAGAGCATTTATTTGCAGAAAACGAGAAATGTCTGAAATAACAAAAAAGATGCAGAGATTTCAGACCTCAAATAATGCAAAAAAAAAAAAAAAACAAGTTCATATTCATAAAGTTTTAAGAGTTTAGAAATCAATATTTGGTGGAATAACCCTGTTTTTTTTTATCACAGTTTTCATGCATCTCGGCATGTTCTCCTTCACCAGTCTTACCCACTGCTTTTGGACAACTTTATGCCTGCACTCCTGGTGCAAAAAAAAAAATCAAGCAGTTTAGCTTGGTTTGATGGCTTGTGATCACCCATCTTCCTCTTGATTTCAATTTTTTTGGTAAAATCAAAGAAACTCACCACCCGTAAAAACTGTGCCAAAACTCAAAAGCAAAAAATAAATAAAGAAAGAAAGAAAGTCTTTATCAGCAAAAAATATTTGTTTTGCACCAGGAGTAAAGGCATAAAGTTTTCCAAAAGCAGTGTGTAAGACTGGTGGAGGAGAACATGCCAATATGCATGAAAACTGTGATTAAAAACCAGAGTTATTCCACCAAATATTGATTTCTAAAAAGTGTATGAACATGAATTCTTTGCATTATTTGAGGTCTGAAAGCTCTGCATCTTTTTAATTATTTCAGCCATTTCTCATTTCCTGCAAATAAATGCTCTAAATGACAATATTTTTATTTGCAATTTGGGAGAAAATCTACTAAAAAACACAAAATTGAAAGCAAAGACTGGCAAAATCCAATCTGAAATAATTTAGTAACCAAGTATATTAAAATTTTTTGAATTTGTAGAATTTGCAACATATACTCCTTCCTTTTGTTTCCGAAAATGTTGATTTGCGGATTTTACTTTTTTTTTTTTTTTTTTTTTTTTTTTTGGCGTAAATCTTTTGGCGCAAAATTCACTCCATAACAGTGTTTAAAAACTCCAGCAGCTCTGCTGTGTCTGATCCACTAGTCAACACATCACCACTATGCCAGTATCACTACAGTGTCCCTAACTGTTGGAGGGCTTTCCCTCTGTTGAGGTCTTAACTAAGTATCTACTCAAATCAATCTAAAATAATAATCATGTTTGTTATAACGTAAAAAATAACCTTCAGTGTACAGTAAAAGTACAGGAGGACAGTATGAAGCTAAAAGGCAGGTGCTTCACTTTTAAAACCTGCCCGTTGATCTCTGTTCTGAGTGAATCATCGTGTTTTCTGTATCAACAATGTACTACATATGTGGTAAACAGAGATTAGGTTAGAGGGGATGACTGTTCCCTGGAACATCAATTCACTCCTGCCTTCCCTCATGATTCCTGTGTCTCAGAGTATATACACACACACACACACACACACACACAAACACAGAATCACGCCAACTCACAGCACATGCCAATTCAGGAGGCTCCAGGAGAGAGAAGAAGATGAAAAAAAAAAAAAACATGACTGAGAAATTACAGGTTTGTGATTGCCTCAGGCATTCAGCCTTTAGCTAATCAAGATGAGACAGCCACTTTTCCTCTTTCCTCTGCAATTTGTCACATTTACTTTTTTCTCTTCCACTAGGTTATCATTCAGAGATAGTAACAGACATAATTGGATATCTCTTTAGAATGATTATGCTCTTCTCTGCTGGATGATCACTGAAGTGAAGGGAAATGTAGAGACACTGATTGTTGTTTTAATGTAGAATATCTCTGGGGCCAGCTTTTATCTCATGCAAGAGTCCTATATAGCTTTGAGACGTTATAAAAAAAAAAAAATTAAAAAAAAAGTGTAAAAAAAAAAATATATATATATATATATATATATATATATATATATATATATAAATAAATAAATAAAAATCTTCACATGGAGTCATTATCACTTCTTATTATGTGGGAGGCATTTCTTCAGATGCATGTTCGTATGCAGCAACCAGGTGTATTCTTAAAAAATATATATAAATAAATGGTGATTTAGTTTTATGTTAAACTTGAAAAAAAGATACGATTAGTCATGTTTAATCATAGAATATTGTTATGATTAATCTGATCATTTTTTAATTGAATGACATCACTTAAAACTTTAACAGTGAGTATTAAAATTAAAATAAAGAATCAATGTTATATCGGCAAAATTAAATTGCATTTATATTAGTGCTCTGATTATCACAATTACAATTATGATTAAAAAAATGAGTGATGCAGGTATGCAAGCTGGGAACTACAGCTATTTATAGGTATATGTTTTGTTTTATTCTATAAACTACGGACAACATTTCTTCCAAATTCCAAACATGTATAATAAGTATAGTAATTTAGAGCATTTATTTGCAGAAAATGAAAAATGACTGAAACAAAAAAAAAGATGCAGAGCTTTCGGACCTCAAATAATGCAAAGAAAACAAGTTCATATTCCTAAAGTTTTAAGAGTTCAGAAATCAATATTTGGTGGAAAAATCCTGGTTTTAATCAGTTTTCATGCATCTTCTTTCATGCATGTTTTTCTTCACTAGTCCTACACACTACTTTTGGATAACTTTATGCCTTCACTTCTGGTGCAAAAAAAATCAAACGATTCAGTTTGGTTTGATGGCTTGTGATTCTCTATCTTCCTCTTGGTTATATTCCAGAGGTTTTTAATTTGGTAAAATCTAAGAAACTCATAATTTTAAGTGATCTCTTTTTTTTTTTTTCCAGAGCTGTATTTAAACGTGTCTGTCTCTGATAAATACTGTTGGATGCATTTTTCTTATATGATGGGTGTGTCCTTGGTAATGTTTTGAGTGTCTATTGTTCTGTATCACACAAACAATAGACAGAATCCATCAGCAACAGATGAGAGGTTGACAACATATAGAGAACTACAATTAAAAAAAAAAAAAAATAAATTTAAATTTATAAATAATTAATGCTCTCAGGATACAGAAAGAGTTTCTTACTAATGTACTCTGAATGCAGACATATGCAGAGAAGTGAAATATCTAATTTTGTGGCTTTATGTATTTAAAAAAAAAATAATCTTTATGCATGTAGTTGTCATGTTGCTCCTCAGTTACGAAATGCTCATAATTTCTCTTTGGATGTATATGCATGTTTAAAAAGTGTTTTTAAAGGCTATTTCTCAAAAATATGTTTGTTGGGTTGGTGTTTTATAAAAGTGGGTCGTGACTTACTGACCATTTTTTAACAATTAATATTTCATTCCTGTGTTATTTGTGCAAATTATTTTATATAATAATATATAAAATATATAAATAACAAATATTTTTGTTATAATATGCTTTGCCCAGTAATTTAGTGCTAAGAAACAAATGGTTATAATTTGTCTATGGAACACAACCAGCAAAGTACAATTGAAATAGGCAGGTATATGTTTAGAACAGTTCTGTTTAAACTAGTTAAAAGTTTTTTTTTCTTTTTGAACCTGGACTACTCAACTCTGTGTGTAAGTAACTATAGGTTTACATAGGATCTCCGGTGGATTTCGTGTTTTACAGAGTCTCTAAGACTAGGTCAGTGGCTGAACTGCACTTACACATTGGTAACACATGTTGTAAAGTAACATATGACATTGCAAAAACTGTTATTAGTGTAAGAATGTCTTATTTTAAAACATGTTAAAACATTTCTAACTGTTGTCTGTCTCACTGCCTCACAGTGCTGTTAGACAATTATAAATATTCATGAGCAAGAGAGGAAATCCTATCGCAACTGAACCATTAGCAATGCTAACACACTGTAGCATCACTACCACACAAGCTGCAGGCCTCCCACAGCATTACTACTATGGTATTAGCATCACTATCAGGGTGTAAGGGTGTAAGACTCTCACTCAACATGACAGAGGTCAGATTTATTTATGCCACCTTTTCAAAATAAAGAGAATCCCTATTGTTGAAATGATGATGACTGTAATGGCAGTTCAGCACAATTTGGCTTGCTGATTTCATGTTTGACAGAAAATCCTTTAAGACTGAGCTAACTTTTTTTGACACACTTGGTAGGCTTTACTGACATCATTTCCTCCTTCAGCCATCTTTTATGGAGTGGTCTGCTGGGGCAGCAGCATCTCCACCACCGACAGGAAGAGACTGAACAGAATCATCAGGAAGTCCAGCTCTGTCCTGGGGTGTCCTCTGGACCCAGTGGAGGTGGTGGGAGACAGGAGAATGAGGACTAAGCTTAAGAACATGCTGAAGAACCTGTCTCACCCCATGCACCACTCTCTGAAAGCACTGAACAGCTCCTTCAGTGTCCGGCTGCTGCACCCGCGCTGTGTGAAGGAGAGATACCGCAGGTCCTTCCTTCCACACGCCATCAGACTTTACAACACACCACACTCAAACTAAACACTAGTTTATTATCTCAGTACTTCATACAAACTTACATACTACTCAGTATAGCTGTAATGCTTACCGTGTGCAATATCTACCTCACTACATGTCACCTTATCTACTTATTTGATATTTATTTACTGCTACTCTTTGTGCAATAATACTGGTCACACCCTACCATAATTATATCTCTATGCACTAGATGTATATATATATATATATATATATATATATATATATATATATATATATATATATATATATATATATATATTTCCTTTACTATATATAATTTTTTTAAAGTAGCTTTTATATATTTCCTGTAATTGTTTTTGTATATATAGATTTATCATTATTTGTTTTTATATATCTTTTTTTCCTGGCCTGTTTCTCTGTCCTTTCCTCTGTACTGCTGTAACATTGTAAATTTCCCCATTGCGGGATTAATAAAGGATTATCTTATCTTATCTTATCTTATCTTATCTTATCTTACCCACAAATACACTTTCATTTTTTGGAACACTGCGTACCCTGACGTGATATTGCCAATTCATTTAACGAAGAAAGTGCTGCTCTAAGATCTGCCAGAAATGTGTGACGCAATCATGTCAACATAGAGCAAAATCTCAAAGGAAGATCGCTGAGTCTTTTTCAGGTAAGCCTAGTAAGTAGAGCATGCAAACGATTTGAGACATTTTCATTTCCGGCGTGAGTGGCAGGAGATGTTTTTTGTGCCCGTCTCACTCGCAGGCATGCAATTCAGACTGTCATTGGAGGAAGCGGAATCTGACAAGGATGCAGTCTGGCTTTTGAGGCAGTTTAAAGTTTGAACCAGCAATGGTCTGCTAACTCCTGTATGTGTACCTTAAAATCCCTTCATTTTCCTTTCCTTTCATTATAATTAGGTGCACCTGTAGCCTGCTGCTAACCCCAGCCAGCACTGCTGGAGCAGTATAAGCATTACCCGATAACCACGCTAAGTTCATACATGAGTATTAATAGACTGTAGCCTACTGCTAACCACATCTAGCACTGCTGGAGCAGCATTAGCATTAGCCGCTAAACGATCTAGCACTTTTGCCGTTCCTAGGTGAGTATTAGTGCCTGTAGTCTACATGTTTACTGTGTTAAAGCAAGCTACGCGAGATGAACCGCTAGCTAATATCACCATGGCTTACCAGAACTCTCAGTGTAAATGCTGTCGTGTGGCATTGGCTGCTAACCGTGGCTGGCACTACCAGTTAGCTGCTAATGCTAATACTGCTGCACCAAGCCTTAATATAAATCTGGAAATCTAAGCTTAGTGTAAAAAAAAAACAACAGAAGCTCTTTACTTACTCAACAGTTTTGGGTGAAGAAAAAGAAAATAATCGTTTATTATCAGTGCGCCTTATAATCCAGTTCGCCTTATAGTGTGAAAAATACGGTAGCTTGTTGCCATAGTTTACTTGAAAACAAACAGACATGGCATGTCTCAAATAGGTTGAATTCTGATCTGATGAGTTGGAAGACTAGTGAAGAACACTGAACTGTATAGTTTACAAAACGAGTTTGAGGCAACTTTTGTTCGGCAACATGGTGCAATATTCAAATAGGCTCTGCATGCAAGTGATTATTGATTAGTATAAACAGGTCTAAATAAGAGAAAGTACCAAGAAAGAATCACCAATGCCATTACAACAACTTCCCCAGCCTGAACTTTTGCCACAGGCCAGGTTGGGTCTGTTAATTGTCATGTTTATATATATATATATATATATATATATATATATATATATATATATATATTTTTTTTTTTTTTTTTTTTTTTGCATTGTCTTCCTTTAAAGGTTGAGGTTTTATCTCTTTCCTGTAAAGTTGCTGTTTTTCACTGGACAGAACTGGACAGTTTTTTATGCACTGTCCTGCTGCCACATAACAGCCTGATTAGATAATTGCAGGGATTTAGTTCATTTTTCTATATAAATATTAGTATGAGTGTGACAAAAGGTAAAAGCTCACCAACAGGACATTGCCTACTGGACAAAAAATCAGAAATGTTGAGAACTGAGCCTGGATTAAATGAAACAGTTAACAGCTAAGAGGTAATATATATTTGTATTCAGAGCATATAGAGGTCAATTAACAATAAAACTGTCCCGGTTTCATATATAAAGTACTGTATATCACTGTTAGTAGTAAAATAATAAGACATTAAATGAAGGTGCATCCTGAATTCTTGGCTTCAATACAGGGTTGGATATTGGGTTGCGTAGACGTTGCAGGCAAAGAGCTCAGAGAGAAAATAGGGATGCAAAAACGCTGACTATTTCTTTGGAATCCATCTTTATTTGGATGGAAAACATTGGCTAAGTGGCAGGAATGGTGCATCATTAGCTTTTCTCTCCTTCTCCCATTTGCGACTGTGCTGGTGGAGGATAAATCACTGGGTTATTGCTCCTGGAGGCCTCATGAATCAGACAGCCCTCCATGGTGAGAAATTAAAGGCTTTCTAATGGGCTGAGCTGCTGGAACATATTGCCATTGTGAACACAATGCCTACCCTTCACATACTGATTTGTGCATCTAGTTCTGCCTCACAAACCTTGCAACTAGGAGCGCAACAAGTTGCCGCAGCAAGAAGGAGCGGGATGTGGACGGGCAGATTTGAGCAGTAAAATTGAGAACGTGAAATTGGCTGTTGTGGCAGATCAGATTCATTTGTGGTCGGCGTAAACAGACTGCTATTGCTTGTAAAAAACTCAAAAAACAAGAAAACAAAGCAACAAGCGGGTCAAACTGCACACGCTATTGCCGATGGTTATGTAATTCACAGCTGGCCTTCTCTGTGCGTGCATTCATTTGACCAGCATTAAGATTTTGTCACAGTGATAGCTGCACAGAGAGCCGACAGCGCAGTCAATAATGATATGTCATCATTTTGCACTGGACAAATTTACCCCTGCCAGATAAAGGACAGAATATGAAAGGGTAAGGGGGCGTGTACGTTATAGATGACTTTCCAAATGCGTCCAGCTCGCATTGATCACAGGCGCAGGGCGAACGTGCACTGGCAGCAGTGCGTATGGAGGGACAGGCCTGACGTTTTTGACAGGATGTTTCTTATCACTGCCACATGAAGAAATGGCCCAGAGTGCATCGCATACAGGATGAACCTCATATCAACGTCTGCTCAACACTGTGTCTCTACATGCTAGCTGTTTCTTTTAATAATCTTAACTAAATGTTCATCACATTTTAGACTTTTTCTGCCTAATATAAGTTAAAGCCTAAAATTTAATTAGTAAATAATAGGGGTGTCACGATCTCGATATTTTATCGAAATCGAATCGAAATGAGGTCATGGTCTCGAGTATCGAAGTCAAAAAGAGGATCGACGATCCCTCCCGCGCGCGCTACGCAAATAGCGCAGCGCGCTACGCAAATGGCGCGGCACCAACACAGCGCATCCTATTCATTTAAATAGAGAGCCGCTGCATGAGCGCAGCCCCGCCCTCAGTTCTGCTGTGTGAGAGACAGCTGCCTTTCAACCACGGAGGAGAAACTGAAAACGGATTTATAGAAATATAGACAGGGCTCTCAAGTTTTGAGTGTCGGCGGGAGTGTGATCACTGTTTTTTATCTGTCCAACGGGGGAGGGGGGGCGGGGGTTGGGCGCGCAGGTTTTGTATCTGTATCTGACGGAGGGGTGGGTGCGCGCAGGTGAGAGCGTGTGAACTCGCTGAAATGCGTGTGTCAGTGTGACTTGAGAACACTGACTATAGATCACAGTGAGGTGGATTAAAAATCTTAAACTTATAATTGACTACACCTGTTGCTTTCCATTGAATTAAAAAAAACATCTTTCTCTCAGATAAAGTAAACACAAGCGTGTTTCTGACTAAAATAAAAGCTTTTCAGGAGAGATATAAGTTATGTGTAAATATTTATAAGACAATACCTGACAAAATCTGTTTTAATGACGTTAATAAACATCACTGTGACAGCACTAGTCACAGCTTCACCACATCACTTATCTAACCAGCCTGTACTGATTTCTGCCCCCCCAATAATGCTTTCAATAACCTCTAATAGCCTTTAATAGTCTTCAGTAGCCTTTAAAAGACTTACCTGGCGGCCGTGGTGTGTCCACTAAACTCCGTAGTTATAAACATCCTGAGGTTAGCAGCGCGCTAACTGACCTGTTTATAATGTAATCCGAGCAGTGACTCCGTGTTGGCTGTTCTAACCTGCTGCTGTTAGCTGCTTGGGCTGAAAGATGAACTGTAGTGAGCTGTATTATCCGGTTAGTGGGGTTAAAACCTTTATTTGTTTACAGAAACAGTAAAAACGGACTGGCTGAGCCCTGTAGCCCGTGGCTGGGCTGTACTGAAGTAGTGACTGAGTGAAGAGAGCGGGGCTTGTGCTGCTGCAGCTCCGACTAGTGGTTTGATGAAGAACTGCAGCTTCATGTAAGTGAGCAGTTTCACCAGCCATCCACACACAGCTCTGATAAACTGCTTGTTTTAATAGTGCACACTGTTGCTACCAAAAAAAGTCACTAGATGGCATTACCATATATATCTTAATAAATAATAATAATAATAATATTTATAATATTTATAATAATAATAATAATAAATATATTATTTAAATTTTATGAGGCATAAAATAATAACAAGAAAAAAAAAACAAGAAAATCGAGAATCGAATCGAATCGTGACCCTCAAATCGAAAATGAAATCGAATCGAAGATTTAGAGAATCGTGACACCCCTAGTAAATAAACACTGACTACATGAGACAGCTATAAAGGGGAAAGACTTGATAAGATTAGCTGGGCTGGAAACTAATGTGTGGATTTAAACTTGAGTCACACATGAATTACAATGTTGATGACTCAAAAATAGACAATTTATGTTTAGACAAAAAACTTTTAAAAAATCCACTTTTTCTTGTTTTGTTGTATATGATGCTGCACATCCTCAACCTCCATTGTCTGCAGTAGCTAGTAATAGAAAATACTCAAAAAATCGAGTTGATCAGGAAAAGCACCCGTGTCTACATCAACCCACGAATTAGCATTTACGCCCACCTCGGCTTGCTACCGCCCACAAGCACAGCTGAGGACAGGCAGCAATGCGGTCTCGTCAGATGGGAGTTAACATCGTTCCTGTGTTATTTGTGCAAATAACACATCAGTGTTATATGCTTTGCCCAGTAATTCAGAGCTATGGAACAAACGACTAGAATTTGTTTATGGAACACCACCAGCGAAGTACAATTGAGATATTTAGGTTTATGTTTAAAACAGCTTTGTTTAAACTAGTTACAAGTAAAAATCCAGGGTTCTGTTCCAACTACCCACCTCTGTGTGTTTACATAGGATTTCCAGTGGATTTCATGTTTTACAGAGACCCTAAGACTAGGTCAGTGGCTGAACTGCACTTAGCAGTGCATTACACATGTTGTAAAGTAACATCTGACATTGCAGAGACTGTTATTATTGTAAAAATGTCTTTATTTTAAAATGTTTCTAACTGTTCTTACAATGTTTCTAAGTGTGGAACACTTTGGTTTTTTTTAACAAAAACAGATCACATGGCATTCATTCATACTAGAGAATGAATGAAAAAATGTTGAAATTACACCTTTGAAAGTAACATTCCCAAATTTTTTAATATTTACACAGACACAAGTGGTGTTGCAGCAACGTTACCAAGACATTTAAAAATGTTAAAAAAAAATAAAATAATAATAAAACATTGACAGATTGAAGTTTCTAAGAAAAAAGTAATTTTACACTCTTATTCAAATCTTTTACTGCAATGTTTTTTCACTAGTTAATACTGTTACAGTATCAGGCCAATTTCATACAAGCAAACTGCATTGCTAGGGGCTTATACCACTGTGACAATAGGTCTAATAGAAACATTTGTATTTAATTATTAAAGTATGCGTTCCAATAAGATCCTTTTTTCATATAGCGTTTGTGTTAGATGTACAGGGGATGAACAATGAAACTGAAACACCTGTCATTTTAGTGTGGGAGGTTTCATGGCTAAATTGGAGCAGCCTGATGGCCAATCTTCATTAATTGCACATTACACCAATAAGAGCAGAGTGTGAAGGTTCAATTAGCAGGGTAAGAGCACAGTTTTGCTCAAAATATTGCAATGCCCATAACATTATGGGTGACATACCAGAGTTCAAAAGAGGACAGATTTTTGGTGCACGTTTTGCTGAAGCATCGCACTCTATGGGCACAATAACAAATTGCAGCTGCCCTTTAAATCCTTGGAAGAAGAATTTAAGGTTTTAAAAGCTAGAGAGGTGGTGCAGTACAGGGATTCTAATGATCCAAAGGTGGTCAAAGCTGGAATCCAAGTGAGGACGGGGAGAAAATGGAGGGCAGAGGAGGCTGTTCAAGAGGCTGAGGCTAGGCTGCGTCACAGGAGCCTGGTGGGAGTGGTCACAAGAGGCCGAGCTGGGCTGGGATGGTTCCCAACTCCCCAAAGAAACACCAGAGGAAAGGAGAGGCAGCACCTTGTTCAAGAGGAGGTGAGAGCAGCTGTTGAGGAAGTGAGAGCATGCAAGGCAGTGGGAATGAGGCAGCAGGGGGCTTGGACAAGATGGGAGAACGCGGTAGAGAGGAAAGTGACCTGGAATGAGATCTGGAAAGCCGAGCCTCACCGCATCAAATTCCTTATCCAGGCAGTATACGATGTGCTGCCAAGCCCATCTAACCTGCACATTTGGGGCATAGCAGAAACACCAGCATGTCCCTTGTGCTCCAAGAGAGGCACCCAAGAGCATATCCTCAGCTGCTGCACTACAGCACTTGGAGAAGGGCGATACTGGTGGAGGCATGATCAAGTCCTTAAGAGCATTGCTGAAGCCATTAGCAATGGACTAATGTGGGCAAAGCAGTTTCGTCCATCCAAGAAAACTATCACCTTTGTCAAAGCTGGGGAGCAGGCAGCTCCGGTCAAAAGATCATTGGCAGGCATTCTGACTACTGCTAATGATTGGCAGCTGCTGGTGGACCTTGAACGACAACTAAAATTTCCCAGCCACATCGCTATTACCACCCTTCGACCAGATATTGTCCTTGTGTCTGAGTCGACCAAGCAAGTCATGCTGCTGGAGCTGACAATCCCATGGGAGGACCGCTTGGAAGAAGCATTCGAGAGGAAGCTCTCAAAATACGTGGGACTGGTTAGTGACTGCCAGCAGGCTGGATGGAGGGCGAGGTGCTTACCAGTAGAGGTTGGCTGTAGAGGTTTTGCAGCTCGTTCTCTGACCAGAGCCTTGAGCAGATTAGGCATCGTGGGAGAGAAAAAGAGGAGAGCCATTCGCAAGACCACCGATGCGGCAGAGAGGGCCTCAAGATGGCTGTGGCTCAAGAGAGGAGAACCATGGAGCAGTGGTAGCTAGCAAGCCTTATGGACACAAGCTGCGGTCTGATCAACCCAGCTGGGTCACCTGGGGGAGGGCGTATGATGTTGAAAGACCCGAAACGCCCTATGAATCCAGGAACATCACTGATGATGTGTCCATATGCATCAATAGATGTATGTACAGAATTGACCGAGACAGCAAGTCTTTGTGATGCATCAAGAGCCACAGAATCCAGGGTAATGACAGCATACCACCAAGAAGGACCAACCACATCCAACAGAATTAACTGTGGACACAAGAGGAAGCTGTCTAAAAGGGATGTTGGGGTGCTAACCCGGATTGTATCCAAAAAAACATAAAACCACGGCTGCCCAAATCACGGCAGAATTCAATGTGCACCTCAACTATCCTGTTTCCACCAGAACTGTCCGTGGGGACAATAAATTATTGTGGTCTCAGTTTCATTGTCCAACCGCTGCATGTAAAAAGTATTTATTGGTGTATCCATTACTGACATACGCACTTAGGTATGCAATAAAAACTCTGATTAAAACTGTAAATCATCCTGACGAACAAACTAAAATATCCCTCAATGTACCCAACACAAGGTAAACTAATATAGAGCTGAGAACAGATCCAAACTGCCACTGTCTGCAGGACGAGGAATCACCTCACCTCTGGTGTCGACATCACCCTTACAGATACCCTAAATAACTTCTATACTTGTTTAAAATTTTCCAACACAAACACAGAGGTAAGGAGCACACCTTTCTTCCAGCAAAAAAAAACTGTGCTGGCTGTGCTGCAGAAAATGTGAGGAGAACCCATCACCTAGCTAATATCTTCACAGGCCTCTTCACTCTTCTCCCTTAAACTGAACTCGTCACTCTGCAGGTGGGTTCTAAACTTTGAGTAACTGTCCTAAGACAGCAAAGGTCCAAAACAGGACAGTCAAATAGTTTTTAAGGAAAATCTTGAAATCTTGACTGAGATCTGAGATCAGATATAAGAAAGAAGCCAACAGGAACTGAAGGAAAATATATGAGTATCCAAAAGAAATAATTAAAAAAGAAAATGACACTAAATGTACCTAAATGTACACTATAGATAACAGATAACCATCAATCATTTAATTAATTTTCAGTTTTATTAGGAAAGAGATATTTAAAAGATTAGTATTTATTTTATTTTGTTTTGCATGACTGGGCTTTTATATAGGTTTGTGACTTACTCTAGTGTTAGATATATAAAATATACATATATACATATAATGCAAAATACTAAGGCCTTAAATGATTACTATTGGCTTTGCTTTGTCCCACAAAATTATACAATATATTAAGAAATCAGTCTTCATTAGCAAAAAAAACAGCTGAAGAATATAAACAATAGACCTTAGAAAGAGATACACCAACAACTTTAACACGGCTTACTTCACAAATTTAAACACTTTAAACAGTTCCATAAACACTATAAACAGACCTAAAATACTCAATGTTTAAGCATTTAATAAAAGAGATACTTATCAAAAGCTCTATTGCACAAGTAAGACAAGTTTAATATCAAATTACAATGTTTTTAATGGAGTCAGGGCATGAGAACATTAAAATCAGCCACAAATACCCTTCTTTCTTCAGTTAATAAATTAAAATGATCCTTCAACTACAGAATTAATATATTTAATGAGGGCTATATTTACTGCTCTTAAAGTTTTTTTTGCACCTCAAATCTCGTCTGGGAGACAAGAGGGATATTTTTTTGAGCTGTGGATCAATTGCATAATTTCATTCGTCTCTTTAATTAACTGTTTAATCAATTGAATAATTGTTGTTTGCTGTTGTTGTTTATTTTTTACTCGGATAAAAAATACTCTCATTGCAGGGAACAGTAACAGGAGCTCCTCAGATAAAGTGGCAGTAAAGACTTGAGCTACCATTATTCCTGTATGTTAGCTTGTTATGCAAAATGGCTAGCATTATTTAGAAAGCTGTACCAGTATGCTTCTTTGGCGGTGCTGTTCTACACAGCGCGCTGCTGTGTCTCCAGTGGTATGTAAAAAACGCATACAGGATTTTAATTCCGGATGAACCAGCACTACTACAGTTTTGCATCAGATCCAACAAACTCCATGTGTTTGTGAAGTACAGGGTGAGTCAAAAAATCACTTATTTCAAAAACAAAATATGGCGGCCATGTTTCGAACATTGCCTAGAAGATAGAGTCCCCTCACCCATAACATGCTGGAGTATTCAGGTATGTAATTTTTCATTTCATTTTATTTCTGTTTCATGTCTAAAATTTGAACTTTAAGGTATGGAAAACTGCACATTTCTGAAGGAAAACTAAAAAAGTCTCCTGGAAGGAAACACTTTTTGGTCAGCACTTTGAACAGACCTTAACCTCATTGAAAATCTTTGGGATGTGCTGGAGAAGACTGTGCAGCGATTGGTCAGAATCCACCATCATCAATGCTACAAGATCTTGGTGAAACATTAATGCAACACTGGACTGAAATAAATGTTGTAACATTTCATAAGCTTATTAAAAACAATGCCACAGTGAATGCGTTCTGCAATCAAATCTAAAAGCGGCCCAACCAAATATTAGCGTGTGACCTTTTTTTTTTTTTGATCAGGCAGTGCATAAGCTTTTTTATTATTAGTATTGTTCCAGGTAAGCATTGATAGTGATACAGTATTTTGCAAATTCAAACAACATAAAAGCACACAAAAAGAGGTTTGGAAGCACTGTGTGCATGACTGAATAATGGACTCAAATAGATACAAGTGCTAAAACAGTGTATGATACTACTGCTGATGTGCAGGGCAGCCATCTTAGAATCTAAACTCAGGATCAGTGAGGCAGTTTTGGACAGTTTTGTCTTCAGGCCTTTTTCATTGTTAGAAATCAGGACAGCTCTGCCAGAAAACTTCCTCTATCACTCAGACTGTGTGTTAAGCACGTTTCTTCTGGTGCTAACGCTGCCGTGCGCTGGCAGACAGTTTTCGGGCAGCCGCCTTCAGATATGAAGACGCTAAACCCGCAGCTGTCTGGTGCGGTCTTGACGGCTGTCACACACACACACCGCACTCGCACCAGCACTAAGCGCTCTGTCACTGTCTGCAAAGGTACAGAGTTGTCTTCAGACTCCACAGAATTAGCATGTGAACAGATGAAGCCCGCTGCACTGTGACGAATTGAGCCAGAACAACAAAGAACAGACTAGAAATTGGGCTGAGGAATATTTCAGTCCTTCGCCGACTGCACCGGTGATCGTGTGTGAACAAAAACATGGCGGTGTGCCTTTGAGTGAGGAACTGTTCCCTGCCTTCGGGAAAGCACCAGCTTTTCATAGCATTTTTCCACCCAACCAACAACACTGATGAAAAAAAAATAATGGCGCATTACATTTACACAATGTGTCAGTCAGTTGCAAATGAATGAGGGATGTTGCATCAACACAGACTTTTTCAGACTTTAAGGTTTAAGGTCTTTTGAGGCAAGAACTGTTCAGGTAACACACATTATTCATGCAAAACTGAGTGACTTAAAGGAGAACTCTGGTGTAAAATTGACTTTTGGTGTAGTAAAATATGATAAAAGTCCTTACCTTTGTTGAATAGCACACCTCCGCTCTCCTACAGCTTTCTGAGATACAGAAATTTAGTGCTTTTTGGTAGCACTCCGTACAATGGCCGTATTGGGGCATATTTTGCTCCAATAAATCGCTTCTTACACAATAAAAACGGCGCCACCATCACTGTACTGATAATGACAGACCTATATACATAGACTCCGCATAGCCTGCCTTCTAGTGTAGCAGCCAGTGCCAGGAGTCAGGCTATGAGGGCTCTATGTATATATGTCTGTCATTATCAGTACAGTGATGGCACCCAGAGCCGGGATGTAAACAGTGGTTTTTAATAAGCTTTTTGTGCACTTTTTAAGTTATTAATGCTCCGTTTTAAATGTCAGGCCTCTTCGGATTCTACCAAGGAGGTGTGGAGCTACTTTGAGCCTGGATAACGGTGTAAAAAGCTATTTATCTTCAGGGGCAAAATATGCCCCAATACGAATGTTGTAAAGAGTGCTGGGCAAAAAGCACAAAATTACTGTATTTCAGAAAGCTGTGGGAGGACGGAGGTGTGTTATTCATCAAAGGTAAGTACTTTTTATCATGTTTTATTACACCAAAAGTCCATTTTACACTGGAGTTCTCCTTTAAAGCATATTCAGAGCACACTGTTTTTCTTGACTTTTTTTTTTTTTTTTTTTTTTTTTTTTATAATTTTTCTATTTTTTTTGTTACTTTGAAGCCCCAAGCCAGAACTGTTGGTCATTGGACAGTGTCAGGCCACTGACGAGGGCTGATGGCCAACTATTGCCGATAGTTACATATTCATTCGTGCAGCGTGTCCGGCACCAATGGGCCCAGTCTGAGCTTTTCAGTTCTATTTTGGCTGACTGAACATGCATCAGTGACAGCGGTGGGCTGTGGGAGAGCGGAGAATCAATGCATATAGAAACAAAAAGATAGAGCACAGCAAGCCAACGACTTTCTCTAGAGGGCAAAAGCAAAAAATAACTTCTCTTTTTTTTTTTAAATCCAGAGCAAATAGCAAATTTTTATCACTGCCAGTTGACTTTTTAACTATTAACTATTATTATCTGAGGAAAGGAAAGACATTTTTTCTAATGTCTCATTATTGTTAGGAATAAAACATAACTAAGAGTGAAAATCTTCAGTATGAATAGGTGAGGCCTACTGTGGCAGGTTAAATAAGACATAAGGCTTATTTGAGATGAACTATGCCTTGCCTTGCTGGTCAGCGAGAGCAGCCAGGTGATGGTTGGGGTCAAACAGTCTCCTCCTGCAGCCCACCTGCAGCATTTTTATGAAAAAAAAAAAATATATATATATATATTAGAAATTCCTCTAATATTGCTTGAAACTGCATGAATAGGAGATAGGTTTAATTTTGACAGACCTAATATCATTTAAATATTAGGTACGCCAGGTAGGATTGAAAAAAATACCTATATAATATTAATTGCTACTCAGTGCTTATAATTCCCCTTTTTTTCTCCTCATAGTAAGCTAGTTGTTATTCATAGCAGTTTTCCATTAACACATGCGATTAATTTGGAATCAGTTACCTGTTATTATTTTTTTAGCGCAATTAATTACGCCTAGACTTTCGACGTAATCTGCCCCGCCCCACCCAACGTTTTGATTTTTTTCTGAAGTGGTTCACTTGTGGTGAGAATGTGATCTCGTCTCGGTCCGAACTAGCTATCAAATATACTTCCTTTTAATTGACCTAAACTGCTGTTTACACACTAATAGCACAGTGTGTGCAGCATTCACTACTGCCAGCTGCACGTTCCATTAAAAACATTGTTTTAAAAGCTCAGCTCCAAACCAAACCACAGCAAACCAAACAAAAGAAGAAAACTCTCCAAGTAAACAAACTCATCTCACTCACTGATCCGGATCATAGCAACCAACTACAGGTGTGAAAACGCTCTTTTATACTCAGAAAATTAAGTTCTGATTCAGAAATCATTACAAGCGAGTTGAGATGTTCACAATAAAGCAAAAAAAGTTTTCTATATCAAATTTTTCATGCATTCTTTATTCCAGCACCCCGCAGTGAGCATGTTTGTGGCACTTTATTAAGAACAAAAATCATTGCTTGTGCTTCAAATTTCCTATGCATATTGCTTTATGCATTTCAGTTTTAAGAGTTCTTAACACAATTTTTAACACAATTAAATTAAATTATATTAGTCTTGTCAATCCCTTAACAATTAATTATAATAATGATTCTTTTTTTTTAACGATGCTTGTTCCCTGTAGAGGGAGAAGAAGAAGAAGAAGAAGAAGAAGAAGAAGAAACAAAGTCTAATATTGTTGCCCCATCTGTTCGATTTGTTTTTTCTTATTTACCTTTACTTCTAATAACATTTAAGGTTGAATGCATGCTGAAATGTATAGAATTCTGAAGGATTTAGAAACTTTCAAACACAGCTGTAAGTCATTGTGTGCCAGTACTCAGATCTGTGCCTTTTTTAGGCAGCGTGTTGTAGAGAGCAGGAACAGCAGTCAAAGAATATCCAAACTGGCACTACATACAGTGGCTCCCTCATGCATTACGCATCTCTCAGTGTGCATCTGGAAAAAAGCAAGCTGTCAGGCACAGTTAGGCCTGGCCAGGGGAAGATTAAACCAGCGTCCCACACAGCCTGCTCCACTGCCTGCTTTTACCCACATTAACACATCTGCTTTCTTCACTAACCTCTCATCTCACACTGAAAGTCTAGACTTTAATGATGCTGGACAGTGGTTTTCTCTGTAGAGCAAAAGTTTCTCTGGATGAACATGAGTAAAAAGTCTGGTTCTGCTGTTTCTAAACAAAAGCCTTTGCATAATGTTTAAATAAGTGACCAAGATGGCTGCATCGTAAGGGAAGCTGATGGGATTTTGAGTTTAATTTCCTAACGCGATGTTAATGTTCACAGTTTAGATAGACAATAGTGTTGGTGTTTTACTCCTAAAAAAAAAAAAAAGAGGATTCTTTAGTTGTTCTCCAGTAAAAGCAGTGATTAGAGCTGGGTTTTGAAATGCAATATCAAAAAGGCACAGACCGAAATGTCTCTGTACCAAGTACCAAGTTCTGAAAGGTCTAAAGAAATTCGGTGCTTGTTTTCGATACTTTGCATGAAACACGAAGAGCATGCACAGCGAGGTAAAGTAGTAAAAGCAACCGCAGTGGCACCCTGGTACACACAAGCAAAGAGTGCATGCAGAAAAGCGGTGAGCATGTTCATGATGATCATTCAAATTGTCGACACACAAACTCAGGCGCACGCTTGCTCACTCTCACACTGTCTCACCCTCTCTATCACCCACACTATATCTCGCTAATAGGGGTGGGCCATATCGTATCATACGTGATAATATCGCCAAAAATGTAGAATATCATGAAAGATATTATACCCTGAAATATCACCAACCCCTAATTATCACACCAGGGTACCACTTTTTTGCCATTTTTAGCAAAAGAAAAATTCACACTGTTCTCATTTTCCATTATATATCTACTAGAGACAGATTATATCTGTCCATTATTACTCATTTTACTTTAATCCTGGATATATGGAGACATTATATCATGACATTCTGGATCATTGACTTCTGTTACAAATCTGATAAAATTATTTTTTTTAATATCTCAGTTAGCCATATAATATTGCATGCAATAATAAAATTCTAAATAATTTTTCTAATTCAGTGTTTTATCATATTACCAAAATTATCGTTATCGTGAAAATACCATGAAATATTGTGATCTTATTTTAGAGCCATATCGCCCACCCCTACTCGCTAACTTGCACTGTCACTCGCTAACTTGCGCTGTCTTACTCTCACTCATGCTGTCTCTTTCTCTCACTCTCTTTCTCTTACTTGTGCTGTCTTCACCCTCTCTCATGGGTTTGTCCCACGTATGTTGTTTTAACACGGTAAACGTGCAGACTACAGTCCAATATACTCTCATCTGAACAGCGAAAGAGCTAACGCTTAGTGTGTTTAGAGGCTAATGCTGATAATACTCACCTCTGAACGCCAAAAGAGATAGAGCTTAGCGTGGCTAGCAGCTAAAGCTAATAATGCTCCAGCCTTGGTGCTGGTGGAGTAAACAGACACTCCTGTATACTCTGCACTTTAGCTGAGTGGCTTTTGACAATTTTTGGGCAAATTAAAGGATTTTAAGTGCACCTTTTAGAGCAAAAAATACAGTATTCTTCTTCTTATAGTCATTGGAGCATTACAATATTTTTAAGGCTGTTATTTTTTTAAGGTAACCATGCTACAAAATGTTGATTTAAACAATCTATTACTAACAATATATGAAAGCTAACAAAGCAGAAAGACAATTAGCTGATGTCAACTAGCTAAAATTAGCAAATAATCTTTTTTCTTCTTCTTCTTCTTGTGCTTGCCCAGTGTAAGTGGCAGTGATGGATTATTTCCTTTTCAGAGCGCCTTTCATATCAGAGTAAAGCAAACACACTGTTTATCTTCATTTCTCTGAGAGACGTATCTTGGGCAGCTCTTCATTGTTTTGCTTTGTTTTTCTCTCTGTCTCTCGTAATTGTTCTCCATTATATTGTTTTGTCAGAATGTGATGAGTAGATAGAACTAAACTCATTCAAAATCATTACAACACCTGAAGTCCCCTCACACAGAAGCTCCTCTGTTATACGAGCGCCGTTATAGAAAATATAGGCCGTTGCATTAGTATGAAAAGTGAGTGGTTCCACCCTGAACCCAAAAAAATGCTTCCATCTGATGGATATTCAGTTACTCAAAAGAGAGACTTTCTATCATTTTCATTTTCACATTTTCACCTGTTTATGTTTGATTTGAACATCCATCAGTGTGGAGCAGATTTGGTTCTTTGAGAGGAGAAAGGGAGCGCGCAAGAGCACGGGAGAGAAAATGCATGCTCTCTCGCTGCAGTATTTGTGAATGTGGAAATGACATTCTGTCAGTGTTAGGCGCAAGCAGAGATGCCAGGAAAGACAGGCTGAAGACTAGGCTGTCACTGTAAGCAGTCAAGCGCTTATTCATGAAATGGAATTACTTTCTGACAATAGCTCTGCTTGCTTTTGAAGCTTCCTGCTTTGCTGAACTGTAAATCCTTTTGCCTGGCTGGCTTTTTTTTTTTTTTTTTTGGACAAACCCAGAGTGATTCGTCCCCTAGCTTCGCGTGATTACAATGAGTTGCCTTTTTACTTTTTATGGAGATTTTGACGACTTCCTGACCCCCTCCTGAAGGGAAAACTTAAACAACATTGTCTGAAAACTATTGGCAAGCTTTATCTTAATTGTAGGCTCCTTCTGATGAGCTCAAAAGTGCTGTTTCAACTCAGGAAGCAGGGTTTTCTCCTCCGCAGCAAATTATTAGAGCACGCGTTTTTTAGTTAAGTCTCCATGTGTATGCTTGTAGATTACAGTGTTTGAGAACAGTTTTGAATTCTACCTTTGCAACACATTTAGACTTACAAATAAAGGTTCTAGAAACTTCTTTCAGCAATGCAATAATAAAAAAAAAACACTATTTCAGGTTGGGGTTGGGCGATATGGCAAAAATATCATAATTTTTTTTTAATCTTCAGGATCACAATAATGATTTTATCACAATTCTTTACATGTTGATTGAGTAAAGCAAACACTTACCCCATTTTGAAGTATAGCACTAAAACACCAAACCATTTTGGCCTAACCACCTTTTGAACAGTTTTTAATCTGTGTTAAGTTAAACCAACCCACCATTCAAGTAAAGTGCAATATAGAAAAAAAAATAGTAAAGCAGTTACCGCATTTTTAGCACTATAAGGCACACTTACAATCCTTTAACTAGCATTAGCTGCTAACCCTGCTAAGCGCTAGCTCTTTTGCCATTCAGAGGTGAGTGTTATTGGCCTGTAGCCTGCTGCTAACCCAGGCTAGCTCTGCTGTAACAGCATTAGCATTAAACGCTAACTGCGCTAAGAGTTAGCTCTTTCTCCGTTCAGAGGTGAGTATATCAAACTGTAGCCTGCTGCTAACCTCAGCTAGCATTGCTGAAGCTGCATTAGCATTACCCACTGACTGCGCTAAGTGCTAGCTCTTTCGCTGTTCAGAGGTGAGTATTATTAGCCTGTAGTCTGTATGTTTACTGTGTTAAAACAAGCTACATGGGACGATTTGCCAGCTAATATCTGCCTGGCTTACCGGAACACTAAGGGTTTCTCAGTGCATCACTGTTGGGCAAAATTAGCCACTAACCGTGGCTAGCGCTAGCAGTTAGCAGCTAATTCTAATGCTGCTGCACCTAGCCTTAGTGGAAATCTGGAAATCGACGCTTACTGGAAATAAACGGAAGTGTTTTACTAACCCAAATAAACATATTTCTCCTCGCATTCAATTATTAGAGTATTCGTTTCTGGTTAAGTCTCAATGTGTATTCTTGTAGATTACAATGTTTGAGAACAATTTTGAGTACACCTTCGCTAAAACATAGTGATATAACGAAGCACTGACGTTACACCAGCAGGGAGGAACTTATAAAGCATTCACTTATAGCTATTTTTTTACACAGGTTAACATCTGGAAGCTCTCCAGTGTTCTGTAATTACATCCACAACATGTGATGGTTCCATTAGCACTGAGGCTTTGTTCCACAGACATTTCTTTTTCCTTGTTGAACTTCAGATGGATTTTTTCTTTCCTCTTTGTTAAGCTTAAATTGGTCTATAATAAGAGGCATTCGCTCCCTCTAATTTTCTTCCAAAATAGAGCTTTTGCCAAGGTTGGTATAATGTCACAGTTATATTATCCATGAGGGGGGTCTCAACAGAGAGATAATGCAACGAACCCATTCACACAATGAAGCGCATCGCTCACACATCCCTGCGAGAAGCATTCCTCCGGCTCTGCTGGGAATTCCTGTTTTAACGAGACTAATTCAAACCCTATGTGAGTGGAAATGAGCCGCATAACCGGCATATTACCGGAGATACAGTTTGGAGATGACTGTTGAGAAGATACTGAAATCAGTGTTCTGAGGAAAAAATTATGGAAATCCAATAAGAGAGTACAGACATTCAGAGATTTGAAATAAGAAGAGCTCTAGATTCCTCTAAAATAAGAAAAAAAAATGTGCAGCATCCAAAATGAAGTTTTTAATTAAGTTGTAATATATGAATATCTAAAATGCCTTGTGTTTCAAAGGTAAAAATGAAATCTTGAGGAATATATCTGGACAAAATGACTGTAATACTAATGATATGATTTGGATTACTACATGATATACTGCTATTTATTTATACAGTCTTATGCAAATGGCATCCCAAATCAAACAACACATTTTTGTTGGTTTTCTATTCCATTGTACGAAAGTGCTGTCAAACTATTTTTGCCAAAAACACTTAAAGAACCTTCGCTTGATGTACAACCTCTTCACACTATTATAAGAATGGTTCTTGATGGAACCAAAAGTGGTTGTTCTATACAAGTAATTTTCAAATGTTTTAAATCACATATCATCCATGATCAAACTTAAACTCTAGCACCACCTACTGGGGCTAATGACAAGACAATACTAGGCACAGATATAGAATTTGGCCTCTGCCATTAACCCATCCCTAAAGTGAACACACGCACGTACGCACTAGTGAGTACACTCAGAGGACACACAGTAATATATTGTGATCACACATAACCGGAGCAGTGGGCATCCATTACTGCAGCACCTAGGGAAAAGTAAGGGTCAAAGGTCATAACAGTGGTGGCCTGCCAAACCTGGGTATTATCAAACCTACAAACTTGTCATCAAAATCTCCCTCTGCCCCTTTGTGAGGCTTGCCCACTTTTGCAACCTGCAAATGACTAATTCTTGTTTCTGACCAATGCAGTATGCCTACGAAGACATCGCGCAAAAATTAAGTCAAGATTAACAGTAAAATAACAGGAAAGCGAGACAATCAGAATAGTGAACTGGTGTATACATGGCATTTTCTTGATTAATTAGGTTAATTATTCAGCTTTTAATCCTTTTAATGCAGAGACTTTTTGGAATTGTGGAGTTCCACAGGGTTCTATGGCAGGGTCTATAAAACTGTTAACAATAATTAAAGTTCTGTAGTAATGTCTGGGGTTGCATACTGGGTCTAATGAGATGATATCTTTTTAAACCTTTTTTATTTTAATCTAGTTCTGGGAGATTGATTGGAATTATTAGATCAATCGAATGATGGGTTTAATGTAATTCTGTTTCTGTGAATAGACCTGTAAAGAATTCTTTAAAGTGGCAGTGATTTTCATATTTTACACTATTCCTTAAAATGTGACTTGATTTGCCTCTCGCTCTTTTTTAATTTTTGAAGAATATGAAATAATTTTGCCCCTCAAGTATGCTTTTGCTGTGTCCCACAAAATTGAGGGGGAAATCAAATCACTGTCATTAGCATCTAAGAAAAACTGTAATTCGTCTTTGATAAATTTAATCGCTTCTGGGCTATTTAAAAGAGATACATTTAATCTCCAGAGTTTTAAGGGTTTGGCCAACTCCATATTTAGAGACATTAACACTGGTCCATGATCTGAGATAGTTTGAGGTTCAATGTGGCAATCCATCACTCTGTGGACCTCTTGTTTGGATACACAAAATAAGTCAATTCTAGAGTGACTTTTATGAGCTATTGAGAAATGTGTATAATCTCTAACTCTTGGGTTTTTTTATACGCCAGACATCCACAAGCCCCAACTCCTCGAACAGATTTTTCAGCGCTATTGATTTCAATACTTGATATTTTTGTTCAAATGGAAATTTGTCCATATAACGGTATAGGACACAGTTAAAGTCGCCGCCAAGTATAATTATTCCCTTAGAGTTCCCTGCTAGAATTTGGGCTAATTCTTTGAAAAACCCCGATTATCTTCGTTTGGGGCGTATATATTCATAACTGTTAAAACAATCCCTCCGATTGAACCAACCACGATAATCCAACAACCTTTTTTGTCTTTAAGAACTTTTTCTGCTACAAAACCTAGAGTATTATGAGAGTATAGCTACTCCCCTTTTTTTAAAGCTTTCATATGATGCACTAAATACTTGTCCCACCCAGTCTCTTTTTAATGTTCCTCCTCATTAAGATGCGTTTCTTGCAGAAGCTCAATTGTACAGTTCAATCGTTTTAACTGAGTTAGAATTTATTTTCTCTTAATAACGTGATTTATACCATTGATGTTATAACTCACAATTTTCAACGTTGACATAAGTGCATAAAAATTATATTGGTTATTTTACTCCGAAAGTGTATCAGTACCTTTACAAACAAGATTAACCTTTAGAGTCCACCTGCCAAATAACAATGAAAAAAAAAGAACAAGGAAACTAATATGTTTCATCTGAGAACTTCCAACTGCCGTGTGTAACCCCTTTGAAAGGAGGGGGCCACACACTCCCGATGTCCAATGGGAAGGGAAAGTAGTTTCCCTGGATTTAAATACACAACTTGTGTAGGCAGCAATCCACACAATCTCCACCTCTTTGCTGCTTTAAATGCCTCGAGAGAAAAAAAAGAGCACTCCCCTAAATGCTCCCAGACCGATCCCTTTTTTTTAAAACATATTACACTAACAAAGCCTGCATGTCCTTTTACTTTATATCTCTAAGCACTCCACCAATAGTTAGAAGGATGACTTAACAGTAGACGCCACTTAGACCGCTTCTTGCTCCACATCTTCCTCACGTCGATCCATCGATCTTATGATTGCCCTGATCTCTGTATCGTTCAGCATCTGATCACGCTTCTCACGTCTCCCCTTGGTCTGCCATCTATCCGATAATAATTCTCTCTCCAAAATATCTCGTTTGTGCACCTCTACAGAGATCCCCAGCTCCTTCAGTGTGGGTTGAGCGTCCAGCAGAGAGGAGAAAGTTTCCACTCCACTGTCCAGAAACAATCTGAGTTGAGCTGGGTATGGAGATTGTGCCTTGATGTTCCGCTCCTTCAGCCTTTTAATCACCTCGCGTATTTGCTTTCGTTTTCTTTGTACCTTCCTTGGAAATTCACGTCCCGCTGCTTCCATGCCTGCTGTAGTACCACTTGCTTTACGCTGAAATCCAAGAAGCGAACTATTATGGATCTTGGCGGAGCTGCTAGCTTCGGCTTTGGTGTTGGAGCTCTGTGGGCTCTCTCAATGCGGATGGCTGTGCCCTCAGGTAACGGTAGCGCAGTTTTGAGAAAGTCAGCAATGAACGGAATAATTTCTCTTCCTTCTGATACTTCTTTTATCCCGTATAATCTAATATTGTTCCTGCACATTCTGTTCTCTAGATCATCTTGTTTGGCAGTTAGCATGGCCTCTTTTTTGAGTAGATATGCTAATGCTCTTTCTTGCCGTATGCCCCGATCTTCCGTGTTACTCACTCTCTCTTCTGCGGAGTGTAGTCTCTCCTCCAATGCGTCAATACTTTTCTTGATTTCTCCAATTGAAGCCTCCTTCCTGGTTTGTGACTCCATAATATCCCGTTGAGCGTTTCCCGACTCTTCTCGAAACTTACGGAGCTCAGTTAGCATTAGCATTTCACTCCCAGTGTCTGTCTGAGCTAGACTAGCATCTAGCGTTAGCTGCTTCTGGACTGTTTTTATTTCGTCGCCCTCCCCCGCTTTCGGCTCTCTCCTGGTTGTCTTTTGCAAAGAGGACATTCTAGCGGCGTCTTCTAGATAAATAGGTGGATTTATATGTTCAAACAGGCTAATAAAGATATGTTATGGTCGAAGCTTACTCTACCAGCGTCTTCACTCGGGCATACCGGAAACGGAAGTCCCTTAAATGTGACTTGAATATAAATTCTATAAAGGTTGAATAAAACTGCTTGTTATTCTTAAAATAAAAGTTTTGTTTACTGTAATTTCCAGGCTATTAAGCACACCTGAACATAAGCCTCAATCACTAGATAAAAGAATTTGTACATATACATACTCAAACTATGTTTAAACAATCCGTGCCCGAGCACGCTTACGTCACTCACTGCTCAGTAAGGTTGCCAGTGCCCCCCCACCATGAAAAGCACCCTCTCTCAGGAGCGTGTCTTTTTATTAAAAGCAGAGATAATCCACTTTAACTTACTAAGAAGTCACGGTTATCTCAGTAACGGATACATTACGACAGAGAAAGAGGGTGCTTTTCCTGACAGTGGAGCTGATTTCCGTGCTAAACCACTGCCATGTTTGTTTACAGAAAGGTCACATCGCTAACATCAACATCACTAACAGCTCAGGCACAGATTGTGCTCATACTGCATGCACACGGTGCCCGAATCCAAGTGAACCGTGATTTGAGAGGTAATTGTGCTCGGGCATGGCATGGATTGCCTAGTGTGAGTACACCCTGAGAGTGTTCTAGTAATAGCAGTAAGTTTTTGTATAATTAATTATACCACAGTTAGTTCCGGACCCGCAATGTGATTGGCTGAGAGGCGTTTTATTGGTGACATTATTAGCTGGTAATGCACTGTAATCAAAGTACTTCATGTATTACTCCGCCACATACAGGTAACCTAGCAACGATGCAGCGCTCACAAACCAAATACAAACCAAATGCAATATCATTAACACCGCTGGGAGCCGCTGGATCCCAAAGACACAGTGCAGAAACGCCATGTTTTCTATAGGCGGTGCAGACAAAGATGCGGTCCACACAAATAAATATATCAGGTTAAGAGTTGATATTATTCAAATAAAGGCTTAAGTGTAGGCTATATATTTTTCACTTAATATAGGGTATTTTAAGCTGAATCTAAGGTGGACTCTTGTAATTCCACAGATATTGCTGCTGGGGGGCGCCGAAGTAAATTAAACTTTAACTTAAAAACGATGAAAATAGTGGCCACCACGCTAACCTAGTAACAATGCAGCGCTTACTACAGCGCAGCTACAAACAGAGCAGCAATAGAACTATTTTTACTAACGGAGTGTTTATAACCAAACAGATTGCATTTTATCATCCTATTTTAATCTTTTAATAAGCAATGATAATGGTATAATCGCAATAATAAACTCGAGGTTTGTGATATAACCTGTAATATTGGCACTGCTGTGCCAATATTACTCATTATAGCACAAACCTCAAATGTATTATTGCTTAAGTATAAAACAACAATAATTATTCTGACAAAATTTATTTTAACCCTATAGATGGTACTGTGCTAGAGTGAAAGCTCTGAGTGTTTACCAGTTTGAGGCTTTTGATTCGGCGTGCCTGTTTTCTTCAGCACAGGTTGTTTTCGATGAAGGTCAATTTCTTCCCTGCAGTCTGTTATTGATAAGCGAGAGCAGCAGGCTCCGGCATGGTGAAGCAGGAGAATGACCTCAGACAAATACGGTGATGTGTTCATTAGTGTAAATACATCCAGAGCCTTTGCCTGACTGGCAGCGATCTCTGAAAAGACCAGGCTCTCTGAAAGGTTTTACAACCTGCTGCTTTGAAAACTGATCAAAGGGCAAACGCTGAGTGAGAGGATGGACACAGATACAGAACCAAACATCAATTTGTGAGCCTCAAAAAGCCAATTCTTGAGAGGTCAGAGAAACCGGCCCTTTTAAGCTCCAGCTCTGCGCCTAATGAAGGCAGCAGTCTGTGTGATACTGAGCACATTTTAAAAGAGCTGGAACAGGGGGTCAATTATCACAACCTAGAGACCCTTATTAAGCAATTAGACGTGGGTTTCTGGCACTGATACTGGCAGCAGTCACTTTACAGGCCAGATACGGCCTGATTTTTTTTTTATGTTTGTTGTAGTGCTAACATGTAAGATATATATATATATATTTGCTTGTGGTAGTGTTGGGTCTTACCCTGACTGATATTCTAAGAAGAAAGAAAGTTTATTTTTTTCCATTATTTAATAAATTACCGTTTCATTATTATTTTTGAGATGCTAAGTCCTTTTTTGAGATATTTCACCATTCATTTAAGATGCTGTCATTTTTTACATATTTTATCTTCGATAAATGCTAATGCTAAGTCATTACTTTGAGACACTCTCAATATGTAGAGATGAAAAGTCTTCTTTTGTCATACAAAGTCATCATTGAAATGATACGTCTTTATTTTAAGATAATAAGCAATTAATATGAATTATATTTCAATCATTTCAGTAATTCTATACTTATAATATTTAGATACTTAAAAAATAATTAAGATGTTCTCATTGTAGATCATTTCTAGATTTTTAAATACTTTCTTGATAT
This sequence comes from Astyanax mexicanus, assembly GCF_023375975.1. Lineage (NCBI taxonomy): Eukaryota > Metazoa > Chordata > Actinopteri > Characiformes > Acestrorhamphidae > Astyanax > Astyanax mexicanus. Next base: position 22,259,512 of record NC_064413.1, read on the forward strand.
TTTAGACTGATTTCTCTGTTTGAAATCTTATTTTTCATTATTATGTATATTTCTATTGTCATTATTTTGAGATGCCAAGTCTATATGTTAAAAACTTGTTATTAATAAATATCAAATCATGATGTCAAGATACTGGGTCATTATTTTTGAAATACTAAGTAATTATTCTGAGATACTAAGATAAGACAGGTTATTTAGGGAGGATCTGTAATTATTTTTCAAATACTTTGATATTTTAAGATTATTTCCAAAATATTTTCCTACGATATCCTCATGTTTTGAAATACTTTCTGAACACTTTAAGATCCTCTTTTGTCATTTTTGTAATTATGTATTGATGTACAACATATGATTTTTTAAAATGAGTTTAAGTGACTGGAACTAGCTTCCATATGTCTGAGCCATCATATCATGCTATGGGAAAAGCGTATCTTAATGTGAGCACATCCACTGTAATATTCACAGTTAACTTGTCATTATAAAGTGAGCAGGCTGATGGTTTCAGACATGTGGTAATCATATCGCTCATCTCGTTTTATTCATAAAGGATGAATCATCATTTCTGCAATGTTTCCAGTTGAACTTTACACTTGTTCTCTTCTAAATGCGTATAAATGGTTGCTGGATTATGTGGAGTTTATGTGAGCTGATCTGATCTCGTTTTGAACTCCTCTTTGTCTTCTCTAAAGTTTTCACTGTCATTAACTCATCATACTCGACAGGGGTGTGAAAAGTACAGGAAGGCTGAGTGGAAGTAAATGTATGTATCTGTGTCATATTCTTCTTCTGTTGGAAACAAGCATTTGGTGAAAAAGGTACTTTAGTGAAAGTCAATGGTGTCTATATTTAAATATACTTTAGTAAAAACTTCATATCTACAAAATACCAGTTTTATAAGTAAAGGAAAAGTCTTATTTAAGTTTTAATGGAAATCAATGTAAAAATATACATTTTTATTGGATTTATTGGATAAAACAAGATATGATACCTCTTAGGATACAAAGCTCAGAATTTATTTTTTTTTGCACTGTATGTCGCACTGGATTATAAAGAGCTCTATGAAAAAACGCCTATTTTCTGCTCTATTTTCATACATATTATAAGGGCACTATGCAACACTAGAAAGGACGAGGGGGTTTCTTCAGGTTTTCCTTCTAATAAAGCTAAAGTAAGTTAAGTAAAAAAAATTATAATTCTTAACACATACATTTTTATGGAGCTAAATTAGTGCCAAAACTATGCAAATAAAGAAAACATATTCTGTAAATATTATACTACTTGCAAACAAACACAACACATTTTACAAATACAAAACTTGACTATCTAACACACACGGTGTGTTTTCAAACACAAAACCTGACGATTGTCTCCAACTTGGAGTTAAAGATGACACAGTGCAAGCTATTGTTCTCTGGATTTACTGCTGCTGAAAAAGACAATTCTACAAAAATGGATTACACCTGGACTTCATATGGAATCATTTTGGGTGGTTAATCTACTCAATATAGCAAAACTTGAATGTACTGCTGCTCGACTGGATATTAATGCTTCCACTGTCTAGTTAATTGTTTGCTAATTGCTAATTGGTATTTAGTTTGGCTTCCTTATTGGTCTCACAGCACTATATGAAAAGGTTGGTTGGTCCTCACTTGCAGCACAAAAGGAAACACACTTCCTTATTTCTATGAATCATTTTCTGGCCATCTGCCATCTTATATCTCTGCACTGATCTTAATAAATAACAGTACATATTAGACTCGCCCCAGTGACTGGATGACCGGTTAGGTACTAAGAGTTTTTAGTGAACTCAGAAAATCTGCTCTTAAATACAGAGCACCAGCCAGCTGGAATTCATTACGAAAAATGTCTAACCACCTTCAGATGTAACTGTTTTAAATAAGTTTATGTTTTTTCATTTCTATATTTTATTGTCATTCTGATGATCTTAGTTCATTATTTTCATTTTTATATTTTTATTTTTAAATAATTTGATTTTGCTATTATTCGTTTTTGTTTTATGTTCTTTATAATTTGTTTTTCAAATTACTTACTTTTTAATCTATGTTTAATTTTTGGTTTTAAGTGCAATATAATTTTTATTAATCTATATTAAATGTACTTATTTAAAAATTCTGTTCCATTTTATTCTATCCTTTTTGTTTTCAATCCCTTGGACTGTTAATGCTCACCTAGATTTTATTTAGAGATCAACTTTGTCAGATGTTTCTCCAAAAATTACTTAGTCAAAAAATAATTCGACAAATTTAGACATGACCTCAGACATAAGATACTTCTGAGGAAAAAAAGAAATTGTAAGGTGATCTTCTGCTGGTTTAACTAAAGCAGCCCTGCTTGCTAGCTTCCATGCTGCAGTGCCGCTCGCTCCCTGTTATTTACAGACCACCTCAGGGGTGGAGTAAGTGTTGGGGAGTGAGCAGCAGGCGGAGTCAGAGGACAAAAGAAACACAGATACCCGGGACACACTGCACAGTCCAAATAGGAACATCCTACTGAAGCCCTGTTGACAAGATTAATTTTACAGTGAGTTGATTGGTTGACTCACCTGTATGCTGGAGATACAGGTAGAGCATGTTTAAAAGGCAACTGGAGTTAAAAATTATTTTTAAAAAAATACGTCTGCAGTACAAAAACATTTGATATAGTTTGGTTTAAGGAATTAAGTACATATTTTAGTATTACACTGAGGTCTCGTTTTAAGTTCAGGTGAATTCTCGTGATGAAATGTTTCTGGAGAGCAGCCTTAATCCTTGATAAAAAAGTTTAATTTGCACAAAAAAAACATTTCAAAACTTGAATCTCGTATATTATATCATAGTATAATTTGATAGAGGAAGCTCAGTGCTACCAATATATACAATATATCTCAGCCTTGCTGTACACTCAGATCGAACGATATATCTTGACTGTGGGTGAGGGTAGACCCGGACTGACCACTCAATTACAGGCTGTTTCTCCTGTGGTGAATGCCCACAGCAGTGACTGCTCACACCAGCACTGAAGTCCTCCTCACAGCAGGCTATTAGCCAGCCTAATTACTAGACAGCTAGGCATAAGTCAACAGCCGCTGGGAATATCCAAACCTGCCTTCCGAGACAGAGCAGCCCCTCGCTCCAGAACAAACACTGCCTCTATCTATTTTAATAGAGCTTTAAATCAGTTCAGCCACCACGCCTGGGTGAAGAGCAGTGACCGCAGCATGTAAATTGCTATCATCATTCATCAATTATGGTAGTGTGATAAAAGAATGTTGCCTTTAAATAGTCACCCTTAGTCACCCAAGTTATGAGACGTCTCCTACATGCAAGTGCAAGTCACTGTGACACTACATACAATGAAACAAAGGAGCACTGAAGGCATTATAAGGCGCACTGAAGATTTTTGGGAAAATTAAAGATTTTAATTTTCCTAAAAATCTTCAGTGCGCCTTATGTATGAATTTACCAGTCAATTTGTAAGGAGCAGTAAAGCCACTCCACTGAAGTACAGAGTTATACAGGAGTTTCTGTTTAGTTCTCCAGCACAGAGGCTAAAGCAGTATAAGCATTAGCCGCTAAGTGCTAGATCTCTTGCGCTGTTGTATTAACAAAGCCATTTATGAAGAGTCTGACAACTTTCTGTCCCCATTATATCAGGAAATGGCTAATTGGATAAGTGACCTTTTCATGAACTACTTAAGCTGCTTTTCTAAAACATACAATTGCTTATTATAAACAAATGCTTTTAACGTCTCCAGGCTTAAGATGTATAAGTTAATGACACAATAAAAGGTAAAAGATAACAAATTCATTGATTGTATGCACAAATGTACATACATACATGTAGCCCTGCAGTGCTACTCAAATCACATATTAGTGAAAGTTACACAGAGAAAACAGTCAGTCCTCTGGTAAACAAACAAATGCAAAGATAAACCTAGCCCGAAGTGATGCTGAAAGCTACATCATTTAATTTCTGAGAGTAGAGTTTAAAAAAAAAACTTAAACAAACTTTAACGGCTCTTCCTGCCACCACTCTCTCCCTCCCTTTTTACATAAAAATGGTGAGCACCAAATACTAAGTGGTGATACTACACTTAACTAGCTTTATAAACGTTTAGTGCAGACAGCTCACTAACTGCATGTTTTTAATAGCTAGCTAACCTGAGTACTGATGATAAAAACTCTGAGTCAAGTCTTAGTTTGTTAACCTTAGCTATATGGCTAACGCTAGAAATGCTAACAGCTTACAGGCAAACGTTAGAAATGCTAACCGCTAACAGGCTACTGATAGAAATGCTAACCTCTAACAGGCTAAGCACTAGAATTGCTAACAGGCTAATGCTAGAAATGCTAACCGCTAACAGGCTACTGATAGAAATGCTAACCGCTAACAGGCTAAGTACTAGAATTGCTAACTGGCTAATGCTAGAAATGCTAACCGCTAACGCTAGAAATGCTAACCGCTAACAGGCTAACCGCTAGAGTAACACAACAGCACAGATAGTGTTCTAGCTAATTGAGGATCGTATCACACACACTAAGAAGATAAAGCTTCGAACCTGGGCACAGAGTCGAGTGAATGATCCTAGCAGTGTTTTGAAGGTCATCTTGGAGACTTGGAGGTTTTCTTTGACTATGGTGTGGGGGAAAACTGTGATTTATCCACCCATTTTCCGAGTACTACTCAGATTCAGAGAGCGCCCCCAACCTGTGGCTATCCTAAATGCCCACGGCCTGTTACACAAAAACTAAGACAAAAATCTGGCACGTCAGACCCGTCATAATATTAATAAAATACAGTATTAGTTAAAAAAAAATCAGTTCAAATATATTAATACCACAGTATATAGTCTTATTCTCATACTGCCCAACTCTTCTATATCCCAAAAAAAACATTATTTATCTCTAAAAAATTCTACCAAAAGGAGGTGTTAAATATCTATAGAAGCCTATTTTCACCACTTAGAAAAAAGTAGAGTCTTCCAAGTCTGGGGTATTATCTAATAATTATGAATTAGCATTTCATAATAATGACTGAGTATCTCATAATAATGACTTACCAGCTAGTGATTATGACCAAGTATCTCATAATTAAGACTTAGTGTCTCATAATAATGACTTTACATCTCATAATAATGACTTTACATCTCATAATAATGACTTACCAGCCTGTAATTTTAACTTAGCATTATAACTTAGTATGTTATAATCAGTGTTGGGAAGTAACGGATTATAGGTAACGGCGTTACGTAATCAGATTACAAATCATGAGTAACTGTAATCCGTTACAGTTACTGCTTTAGTAAGTGGTAATCAGATTACTGTTACTCTGATAAAATAAATGGATTACATTGCGGTACTTTTCTATTTTTGGTCTTCCACTCCAACACTGACAAAACACAATCACATTCACATAAATCACGACATCAGAATATTCTGTGATTCACAACCTCCTGCTCTGAATGTTTTCACAGCAGAAGCGCCCTCTAGCGGGCCCGCCGGCGGCCCGTTCTGAGTATGTAAAGTAGAATGCTTAAAAGCGTCAAATATTCTTAACACACCGACCAACTAACCGACTCATATTCAATAGTACTACTTTAACTACCTGCATGCAAATTTACATGAAACCAGTCGCCAGAAATCTCCAACTGAAAACAGCCTGTTTTTTTTACATTGTTTACATGAGGAACACGCCTCCCTAACAAAATAGCTTATAAAATATTATTAGTATATAAAATAACATCAGATTATATTATAGAAAATTCAATTACTATCAAAGCATCCACAATACAGCTCTGAACCGCAGATAAAATATCTATAAAGTCCTTTATTCGCCTGCTCACTTCTATTTACAAACATGCTTTAGTTTCAGCGCAGCCGCACCGTCATATTCTCAAGCTCCTAGTGACCACACAATGTAATGTTTTCCCGTAAAGTTGTACGTGAGTACAAAGCTAAGGATGTCCTCTTCTAGATCCTGTGGTTTTTATTGGTCTACAAACAACTACTTTTCTTGAGTGATCGTCTTTTGAACCAATAACGTGAGCGCTGGATCAATCCAATCCAATCAAATCAGATCATAGCATTTCTCCAGGGTCACAAATGTGATTGACACCTATTTCAACCAATAGTCCACCCTATGATGAAAACACTGATACGTGATTTGCTCTGATTGGTCTCCTAATGGCTGGGGGTGGGGCATGCCTAACCGCTGTCACAAAAATCCCTCTACTAAACAAAGGTGCGCCCACAGCGCGCATACGTGTCATTTCATGAAAAAATATTAATATTACTCTGAAATAGACTTACATTAATTTATTTAATCACAAACAAACAAAAATATCACAAACTGTTGTTGTACAGAGACAGATTTACGTGTGTATCTTTGTATTAGATTAGGTGCACTCTGGAGAGTTGAACACTTTGGAGACGCCTGGTGGACACCTAATATAATGCAGTGTAACTCTTCAATGTTTTGTGGTATAAATTACAAATTTTGTAATTTGTTTGTCAACAAACAATCAGGAATCAGGAAATGTAGAGAATGATTGACTATTCATCACCAACATCCATACACACATTATAAACTCTAAATATAACAGGCTCTTTTTTTTCTTCTGCATTTGATGTTCTCAAATGGAACCTAAATAATGGAAATTAAAGTGTTGAAGGTTTGAGGTATCATACAGTATTGTATCGCTGACTAAAATAATCGTATCGTATCATAATGAATCTTGTGATTTACACCCCTAGATAATCCTGGCAAAAAATCCACCTGCAGAAAGTGGCAAACCTGCAAATAGATAGCTTACAGTTGTTGTTACATTGTTTGGTTTTTAATGGTTTTTAATGATTTTATCATCAATTTATAGAAGTGTTTCATAAAATTGTTTGATGAAATGGTTTCATAAGTATTTTTAAAGAGTGATTAAAAAGGCTGTTTTATTTGTTTATTTATTTGTTAACTGGAAAGAAAAATAAAACAATAATATGCAATATGTGGTTGCTACATTCATTCAGGCTTAAAAAACGACAATATTGTAAGTAATTCAAAGTAATCAGATTACGTTACTCACTTGAAGTAATGTAACTGATTACGTTACAAATTACATTTAGAGTGATGTAATCAGTAATCTGTAAGGGATTACATTTTAAAAGTAACCTTCCCAACACTGGTTATAATAATGACTTAGTATATATTAATAATGATTTAGTATCTCATAATGAATTACCAGCTAGTAATTATTACTTAATATCTCATAATTATGAGTTAGGATCTTGTTATTATGACTTATTACAATAAAAATATATATGGAAGTCCATTTCTACCACCTGGAAAAAACTAAGGGTCTTCCACTAAATCATAATAATGAGATACTAAGTCACAATCATGAGATAGTCTGGGGTATTATCTCATAATTATGAATTAGTATTTTATTATTACGACTTAGTGGAAGACCCTTAGTTTTTTCCAAGTGGCAGAAATGGACTTCCTTATATTATGAGAAAATAAGTCATGATTATGAGATACTAAGTCAAAATGATGAGGTAATTATGACTTAGTATCTCATAATAATGACTTTCCATCTAGTAATTATGAAGTGTCTTATAATTATGACTTAGCATCTGATACGTATGACTTACTGCCAAACCCTTTTCCATACCAATTAACTTATTCTTCCAGCTCTAGTTATTCTCCTTTGTCTAAGTTTGAAATTCTAAAAACACACACACACACAAACATGCACCCACACTTATATAATCCATATCAAATGTGAAATGAAACACTTTATAATGACGGGAAAATAAATTAGCCCACACTGAATAGTCATTAAGCTGGAGATGAATCATACCCTAATTAAACAGTATTATTCATTAGTGTCGTGCTTTTAAAAGCTATTTGATAATACACATTCAAATAATCACACTAGGAAGCCTCACAGTCATACAAATGGCAAACAGATGCATTTTTAAATGAGCTGTACATTTGTGGGGGTTTTTTTCTTCAGAAATACAGGTTGTTTAATATGACTCACAGTAATTTAAGACAAATAGAGCTTGATTTGTTTTGATGTACAGCTAGAAATGCGTCCTTGATTGTTGTTTTTAATTCAAAGCTCATATAAAGAAAAAGAAAAAAGCCTGTTGGAGCCAGTCACTGTTAAGTACTCTTGAAGCTCTTAAATGTTCAACATTAATGGGATAGGCGAATAGGATTTAATTTGTGTCAGAAATTATAAATATATACATATACATATATATATATATAATGTATATAAGGTCTTAATGAAGTTAAAATCTTACTGGAGTGCCCAAATGTGTTTATTGTTATGCTTTTCTTTTTCCTTTTTTCACTCTAAAATTGTACAATACATAAAGGGTACATTAAGATTCTCTGCACAGATCCAGATTTAATGTCAAAGCTGTTTAAATTACCACTGCTGAATAAGAAAACATGCATCTCTGAGCACCTTTGTATCCCCTACCATACTACACAAGGGAAAGGCAAAGAAACATGCATTTAACCAGTGAGTCCCGATCGTGACAATAGGATTGCATTTGCACAAATGGATGTATATTAGCAGAGCCTTAGACAAACTTAAGTGGCCTAAAGTGAATCCCAGTCATTTCAATCTCTACGTTTCCTTCGCTCTTCACCCTCCCCGCCTCCCTGCCCATTTAAGCTGTGTTCATTATGCAAACAAGAGAGCTGTTCTAAATGAACTAAGCAACATGTTCCAGAAAGGTTGATTAGAACATTAATTGTTCATATGGAGCTTTCACATTTAAAAAGCCCAATTTTTGCTGTTAATTATGTGCAGTTGCATAACAGAGTGTTTTAATAACCCTGGGTTCTCATTTGGAAATGGCCCGAGTGTTACAGTGTAATTAGGGAATAGAAAATCCAGACTGCTTATTTATAATGAAAATGATTTGCTTAAATGATCACCCTTGGCCCCGCTGTAACGTATAAGACAAATGATCTGTTATGGATCATTTTAATGAAAGTACAGCTTGTGATTAAGCTATTTGTGTGCGATCCATAGGTGAGGTGGAGCCGCAGAATCCATAATAATCTTAAAAATACATGCATCATTATGGTGAAAGAACAATGTCGACTTTAAAGTGGAGAGGATGGGCTCTTGTAATTTGCAGCAGAGATTTTTCTTACACACTAAGACTGTGGCATAAACAAGAGGACAAGCAGTCTGTTTTCAAGCTGTGTTTAAGACAACTAGCTGAGTAACACTTTCTATGAATCCTGTACTAACAGTCATACTGTGCGCTTGATTGGTAACTGTTGCAGTAACATACATAGGGCTGTATCTTACACTCTGCAAAAGGTGCCTCGCAATGCTCATTACTATCTTACACCCCGTCAAAAGTGAATTTTGATGCCTTCCACCTGCATTGTTTAAATAACAACGGTTCTTGTGGATATATCTACACTGATAGATGTGGTCTGGAAGTGAGATGTGTTCAGGTCAATTTCTAGTATATTGCTATCTTGGCAACAGAAATCACAGCTGCGCCACTGTTGGAAAACCACTTCAGCCCTATCCGGACGGGATTCGTTTCTCAGGGGGACGTCTGTGAATAATATTTCACACTTCTACTCAGTGATAAATTAAAAAACTATAATTAAAAAACTGTTTTTTGGCTTTCTTGATCACATAACGTTAGTATCCCCCCATTTTCAATCGCTGTGTGTTTGTGTGGATCTCCGCGGAAACGCACGACCAAAATGTAATGACAGTGTGTAGCAGTGAATAAATAGATATTTTATTAAACGCAAGGTGATAAAACTCAGGGATGTGGATCCAGACGGCATTAACTTTACCGTAGGACCACAGAGTTTAGTGAAAAACAGTAGGTAATTCAGCCTTTAATTTTCTCAGAGGACGTCTGAGACAAGCACGCACATGGTCAATCCAGATGGGAATAAAATCACAAAGGACCTCCCATAAAAGAGAAAATTTAAAATACAAAATACAAAACATAATATGAACAAAAAGCAACATTTGATTTTTGTTCCTTATTATTGTTGCTAATTAAGGGCCGGGCTACAGATTTTATCATGAAGTAAAAATTTTAACGCTGTTATACACTGAAACAGAGGTATTTATTCTGCTTGTAGATAGCATAGAGTTTAAAGCTAGGATGAGTGTATTGAACCATTTTGAAATTTAATGATATAAAACTATGGTCAAGAATGGGGCAACATATGCGGAGATGTTTGTCCAAAAAATATGGGAACCTGAGTGTTCAAAGAGGGTATTCTGATGGAAATGTAGGAAAGTTTTGCACAGATTATGGCTTTATCACAGCATGAAAAAGCAGGTCAGTTTCCTCTGCTGAGAAGACATGTCCAGGTGTGCCGTTAAAATACCAATCCACCAAGTTGTAGCGCTGTGACTATACACTGATTGGTTTCTTTTATGTAACGCCCAAAACACACCCATGATTAATAAGTATTAGAATTAGAATTAGTACATGGCTTTTGTGAAATTCGAGATGCCCAAGGTGTACTTTTCCCGTCATTATGATAGCAAAGAAACTCTGATGCCCTAAATCAAGTTGTATGGTGTGCAGTTGACAGCCTACCTATAGAACGCTAAAATAGAGGCCATAATATTTAATTTAGTATTAGACTTTATAAAGACTTATTATTCAGACAGCATCTTTGGATTTTTCCAGCTCTGTAGCTCACTGACCTTAACTATGTATGTAAGGCCCTCTGGAGAACTTTAAAGCTGTGATTTCCAAGTGCTTGAGGGAATGCCCACAGTGCGTTATTCTTCCTTGACTGAGAAGATTTGCCGGATGGCTGAGGGCTCAGTTGACCACTATGATCTCAGTAGTAAGTATCACAGGTGAAGTGACAGGTACATTCAGATGAGTTACACCTGAGTGCAGCTGGCTGCAGACAACCACTCAGACAACCACACACTTTTAGTGTAGAGTGTGGAGCGGATAAACTGGGCAGAAATCGCCAGCTGTCAGAGTACATTCCTCTCTGATTGGGCCATAATGAAATAAGACAAATGATTTATGCCCAGTGTTAATTACGGGTTGGGAGGTAATTTGTTATACTGAGGACGCAGAGGCTCTGCCTTTGTTATATAATTGAATAACACACAAATAATAAATTGGTCAGTTCCGCTGCACAAGCTGTTTTAGTATGGAAGTAAAACAGTGTCACCAGACTTTGAAATTTAAAAGCACTTGAATTTTTAGCACTGAATTATTTTACATTGATTTATTGCATGTGATTTTTTTTGCCTCTGAATTAAACACTTTAATTTTTCAGTATATCTTTTTCACTTATTTTATTTTAATGTAAAAAAAATTCAAAAGCAAAAATTCAAGTTTTAAAAATTCAATTAAAATAAATTCAGGTTGCTCAAATTCGACCTGTCAAATTCGACTGCTAAAATACAACATTCAAAATTCGCTGTCAACATCCGGGACACACAGGATGAACAATCGATTCAGTCCTCAATCGAGCCAACAACCAGCCAATCACATCACGCTCCGAAGATCACGTGACAGGTAGCGCCCACGGCCAGCGGTAGGGCAGAGAACCGCTCAACGCGAGTCACAGCCCCCTCCGCTGCTCCTCTCGAGTAGGTGAGTTTAAAACAGCTGAAAACCGGGAATTTACCTCACCACTGTGGCCATGTAATATCACTTAAACGGTGTAGAAATCCTCACTTTAACCACGGTTTGCTCTGTGGTTTGTAAACATATTAAATTTAGATAGATATCCAGATATACCTTGTTAAACTAACTAAGTAAATACATAAAGCTCCTCTGTTCATTTCAGAAAGAGCTTCAAACACGAACACTAGATCAATTATTTATAAATACAGCCAGACTGTGTGGAAGATAATTACTACTGTAGAATCTGAGATAGTAACTTAGTTTGCTAAATTATAGCTACCTATCTTGCTAGTTAGCTGTGGGACTGTGCGATTATAGACAAGATACTACCTAGTTAGCTGTTTGTTTAGCAATACCTTATTTACACTTTGCTGCAAAGTATGTTGCTTAGTGTACTGGCCACTGTCTAAATAAATATATTGAGCTATATTACACTTACTGTACCCCTTTCAGGCTGGTCCTCTCATTAAATAAAGGAAAAAATGGTGTCTGAAAAAATGGTTGATATTAGTTTTGTGATTTATATTCATTGTCTTTTCTTAATGAAGACAATACGTAAAAAATAAAAGGTTTCAATGTCAACCTCTTTTTTATCAAGGCTGTTTTATAAGCATAAAACATAAGAAATAGCAATATTTTAAAAAAAAAATTCTGGTAATAATGTTGAGGTTACAGTGATAATTAGTTTTAAAATCTTTCTTTAAAATGTCCCTTCACTTTAGGCCCTAACTTAACTACACATCACTTATCACTATTTTTATAACAGTAATATAACATTAGAATTATGCCAGACATTCTGATAATTCATCAAATAAACATGACAAAACTGGTAAATAAACTTTGCTTACATGTTTATTAAAATTTTATTATAATTGTTTTATGGCAGTTTAAATAGCTGGGATCATATTGTTTCAGAGAATAAAGGGTGTCAGCAAGTTTGAGGAATAGTAGGAGGGTTAAATGTTCTGGGTTCTTTTGTGACCTCCTGGATGAGTTGTCCATACCCTATTGGAATAATTTCGGTGGCCCAGCCACTACTGGGAAGGCTCAACAGTGTTCCATGTTTTCTCCATTTGTAAATATTAGCTCTCACTGTGATCCACTGGAGTCCCAAAGCTTTGTAACCTTTTCCAGACTGATAGATGATCAATGACTTTGTATTCTCATCTATTTTTGAATTTCTTTAGATTGAAGCATAATGTGTCGTTGCTTTTTAAAATCTTTTAGCTGCCTCATTTTGTCAGACAGTATTTAAGTAAGTTCTTGATTCTACAGGTCTGGTATTAATCAGGCCTGGTTGTGGTTAGTAGTGAAATTAAACTCAGCGTTCAAAAAAGTGTGATTAATCACAGTTCATTTAATTGAAATCATCATTTAAAAAGTGCTTTTTCATATTTTCGCAGGTTATATTTGTTTAATATTAAAGTTTGTTTGATAATCTGAAAAAAATAAGTATGACAAAATGCAAAAACCTTTAAGGGGTAAATAATCTTTTATGCCACTGTACATGAGGAATTATTTTGTACTATACTCTGGACTTGTAGGCTGGGATGTAAAAAAAAAAAATAAGTTGTACTTTACTCTGGTTTAATAAAGCTGGGAAATGTGAAGAACTAGACTGCACTAATGACTGTATGGTGTCATTAACATATTAAAGGTTCCTGTTGGAGCAAATGGTTGTTTTTGCAAGTTCAACTTGTTCAAGTCATTGACAACTTTTATATGTTTTTTATTTTTTCATTTTTCAGAAGACCTGCAGACAAATAATAGACTTTGACCATAGCTAATAAGCAGATTATTGTTTTTTGTTTATACGGACAGAAACAATCTAATATTTATATGTAATTTATATGTAATGTATCTAATTTGTATCCAACACATCTAATGACTATTACAACAGTTGAAAACTTTTGCAAGGCACTTTATATTGTGAAAATATATTTCCTCTCACCAAGCTTAGCCTTTCATTAACACAGACTGTCCCTGGCATTTAGCTGCCTAAGGCCAGTCTGGGAAATGTAATACACTGCACATACCCTTTTGTAATAAGAACTTTGTATTTCATTATAATGTCCTTAATATGATTCCAGGACTTGAGGGCAAATCCTAGTTGTATTAAATGTAGTTTGTATACCAGGATCATAGCTTTAAAAAAAAAAAAAAAAAATCAGATAACACAAGGCAAGCCGGTAATTTGCTGTTAACACAGCTATAGAAAAATATTGGCTACCCTATCATGCCTCATCTGAGAGAGGTTACCTTTTTAAATGTTTTTGCTACTGCCTCAGGTTAATAAACACATTTGTTTAACTTGTTGATCTACAGGATTCTGCTTGAGCGCAACATAAACTGGATTTTGTAAAAGAGTGATAAATATTTAAATCAGAAAGAAAGGGCAAGTTTGTGTTTAAGGTATGGTAAGATGTTTGCAGTACACTAATAACAATTTCTCTGAAACAATTCTGACCTTTTTATTTCATCTGTGAGTGAGAATAATTATTATAAATTAGATATGAGATTTTGTAGCAAAAATTTAGTATGATACTTTTATTTCTAGTCCTGAGACATATTCATGTACCTGGATGGATTAATCTTAAAAAGCCACTAAACCCTAAACCATACATAATTTTTTTTCATTATTAGCTGAAATGTGTTTCTTTTAAGTAATGAAACATATCAGTCCTACTTAAAAATTGTAAAAAAAACTCTTTTTATTGTGGTCACATCATAATATGCAGATCAGTCAATCAATAAAACCGCCCCCCTGCTGATCAGAGGCACACTGTTGCTGCTTCTGCAGCTCAGCCAATCAGCTTTCTCTCATGCCCCATCTCTAAACCCATACATCACCCAGTGCCCCTCGTAAACTACAACTCACTTCTTTTTTTTTAAGCATTTTTCAAATTTGAGCTTAGGGTGGAGTCAGCAAAAATCAGGGGGGTTAGTGGTCCTTTAAAAAGCTGTAAGTATAAAGGTTGATTTTTGGACCTGACAGATTTTTGACCTTTTTATATCAGGTACCACCAATAACTAAACTAAAATTTCCATGTACTCCAAAAAAGAACATTTGCAATGTAAAAATGTTTCAATCGTGCAGCCCTAATTTATTGTATCTAATGTGATACATTCAGAAAATATATTTTTCACAATATTTAATTAATCAAAATTTAAATTTAAAATGTAGGAGTTTTTGTATTATTATTATTATTATTATTTTATTAAAACTAGTATTGGATTAAAAAGCAATGTCAATATTGTTTTATTACGGAAAGTTCAAGGTTTTCTAGGCTTTGATTTAGCCTACATTTAAAATAAAAAAATGCATTTCAGAAGACGGCACCATCTGGCATGGTCTACTTTTGTGCACCTTCTATTTATTTTATTTGTATTTTTTTTTTCGAATGTTTCCCATTTTATCCCCAATATACAAGGATTAGGACTCAATAGGGATGTCACAACACCAGGAGGGTGAAGACTAGCACATGCCTCCTCCGATACATGTGAAGTCAGTCACCGTCTCTTTTTAAACTGCTGCTGATGCAGCATTGCCAACTAGCATCACAGCGCTCTCGGAGGAAAGCGCTGCGACTCGGTTCCGATACATCAGCTCACAGACACCTTGTTCTTGGGACATCACCCCCTTTGGAGTGATGTGGGGAGAGAGAGAGCACCATCTACCCACCTAGAGAGACCAATGCCAATTGTGTTCCCTCAGGGCTCTGGCAGCTGATGGCAAGCTGCAAGACCAAGATTCAAACCAGTGATCTCCCGATCATAGTGGCAGTGCAGTAGTCTGCAAACTTGATATACCTTTGATCATTAAACAATACTTTAAAGTAAGTTATTTTATTATCATTATCAACAAATTATAATAAATGTCACAGTTAGCCACTGTTGGTCTAAAATGATGACTGAGCTGATTTCATCACCACTTGCTGCTTTGAATGAAATGCCAGATTTCAGAATTTCCAGCACTAGATAGACTGGACTCATTCTGGCCGGAGGTTAGAGAGAAGGAGAAAATAAAACAAGATCTAAAAGGATCGATAACTGTTTCATCAGATTTAAAGGATGGCATTACGCTCAGCTTTATGGAAGCTTTGACACAGTTTCAGGGTGGCCAAGTCCTTGGGATTTAACAGAAGGGTTTGTGGTGCTGTAAACATGCCGCTATTCTCTTTTCCATTTCGTCCACATAAAGTGCAGGCGGATCAGTAAATCTGCAATGCAAGGTGATTGTAGGCTTTAAAGCCTCTCTCTCTCTCTCTCTCTCTCTCTCTCTCTCTCTAAGCTACTCCACTGCCATCTGCACTATTATTTAGATGATAGATTATATTTTCTGATGTTGGAGATATAGTACAGTCAGTCTAATGTAAACAAAACACACACATGCATTACGAGCACTTGGCTGAACTGATAAAAAAGCTTTAAAAGTGTACAGGGGGAAAAGGGCCCATATTTTTTTTAGTGCTTTTTTTAGGGTAAAAAATCAATATTAATCAGCTTACCATGACTAACTAGCAAAATTAGTTGTATTACAGTTTTAGCATCACAATTAAGATTATTGTCTAATATAATTTTATACTTTATTAGTATAATGAAACCATGTAGATAATGAGGCTGTCTGTTGGTAAGAACTTGGTGATAAGTTGCATATTATGATACAGGGCTTACGGCTCAATATATGACAATGACTATATCACAACATTCTGTGATCATTCTTAATTACATTTGATGAAAAAAACTATTATAGTATAAAATACACAATCATATTCATATTCAAATCAGAACAAAATAAAAGTTTACTTTTTTGCAAATATAACAACAGAGTACAACACTGCTATCAAGCATTTAGGATTTCATCACAGCACAAAAGTTACCACTGTCTATATTTTTTTTTATAAAAAAAAAATATATATATATATAATATAAAGTGTTTGTAACAATCAATATAGTATTGCAAAATTGAATTCTAAAATAACAATATTTGTTTACATCCCACTATTGGGGATGTTGTAACACACTATGAATATATTGAATATATGTACCCTTGTGAAAAAGAAAGTATACTTTAATTAAAAGTATGTTCAAATTAGGTAAAGAATACTAAAAGTGCATTTTCTATTTATTATACACATTATTATACACTATTTATAAATACACATTAAATATGCTTTCTCTGTATTTCCATAAAATGTATTTTTAAGCAATATATGAGTGGTTGACATGACGTGACCTTTTTTTGGTCCAATGTGTCAAATATATATATGAATTATAACAAAACATTTTAAAAACGGTGATGATATTTTTTCAGAAAGTGCTGTTTATATGAATTAAGAGAGCATTCACATGATTAATATTTATTTTATTTACACTTTTCAGTCAAACCAGAAAAAGCTCATAAATTGTGACTGTCCCAATCACATTTCACAAGTTAGATTTTAAATAAAAATAAGTAAATTAATTTATTTTACTGTTTAGTCAATCATATATTAAGAACCAAGATGTCCTACTTGTGTGTTTGCTTGGCTAAAAGTTCAGGAATAATATTTTAAAGCCACCATTAACTAAAATATTTTGTCCCAAAAATACATATCATATGGTGTGACACCATACTCTTTTTTTTTAACAGGCACTTGTTTGGAGACTTTTGGGGAGTGGGGGGTCCTCCTTCTTTCAGAAGGAAGAACAACACCTCAAAAAAGGCACTGAAAGTTACAGGGTAAATTATCACTCTTTATTCTTTTAGAAAAATCAAGTATATCTAGCACTTTTGCTTCAGTTCCATTTTGGACACATTTTACACAAAAGTGCTCAAATTAAATTACTTTTCAGTCAATATTACCTTTAAAACTGTGTTGTCATATTGTAGTTAGCATGGTTTTATGATGCTAGCAAGTCATGCTAACTACATGAAACGTCATACGGTGTGACAGGGTTTTCTTGTCACACCATATATTTATTTTGTCACACTATATGATATGAACTGCATTGAAGTACATACATAATGCTATTATATAAATATATTATAGCTAATAGTTAAGTTTATTAACTATTTTATCCTTGTAACACATTTTGATAGTATATAATTAAAAAAATTGTATCAATACAGCAACTTAATTTATTAACCTATTATGCCATTTACAAACTGAATCTATGATAAACTACAGAATTTTGGGACTCAAACGTTTAGTTTGAGGCAGATTTCAGTAGATGACGAGAGATGAGATTACAGAAAGAACTAGGAAATACAAGGAGAGATTAAATGCAGATTCTGCAACAGTATTGCAGGGTGCAGCATTACATAGCCTATGCCAGAAAAAAGTGCTTTACAAAAGTTTAACGATTTACAAAGATGATTATAATTCATGTAGCTTAAATGCGACAGATTAAAATAAAAAAGTGCAAAATCTATTGAATACAGTGGATTAGTGTATTAGTGGATTATTTAATGTTTCAAAGTTAATTTGTTTGTTTGTTAAATGCATGTGTGGTGTTATTCCCTCATATGGCGTGACACCATGTCATTTGGTGTGACATTCAGAATTTGGTTATTTTTGATTAATTAATCAAAAATATTATATTATAATATTATATTATTATAAATATTGTTATTTTATAACAAGCTATTCCCAAATTAATTAGAAGTATGTGAAATGAATATAAGTAAATGTCTTCCTATCCTAAGTAATTCAAAAATAATTCAAAAGGTAACATATTTGCATGTGAGAAATGCTATACTTTTATAAAGTAATGACAAAGAATCAGGATGAATTGACTTACGTTATTACATTATACCCATTTTTAATATACAATAATATTGTGTATTTATGTCACACCATATGACAATTTTAGTCACTATGAATGTAACCTAGTGATCAAATGTAAAATTCAATAAACCATTATCTACAAAACTGTATATATATATATATATATATATATATATATATATATATATATATATATATATATATATATATATATATATATATATATATTTGTAAATATAAGAGTTGGCAAAATATAACCCAGTGATTTCTGTTACATACATTAGATTTGTCAATCACCCATATACATATACATTGTGTTGATAGAAAAAGTATGTATGTAGCGGCAATAAATGAAGAGTTTGGTTCCAAAACGCTATAAATCCATTTTTATCAATTTGAGTAAAAAGGGTTTTCTTTAGCAAGAAAGTGGTAGGCTGAAAACCACTGTTTTCTGTTTCAAACTATCAAATACCATACTAAGGTTAAAATAACACAAAAAAATCAAATCAAGATTTTAATATTTAAACATTTATTTTTAAAAATAATTCGTTTTTTCGCAAAACGCAATAAATCCATGGCAAGTTTTTTTTTTTTCAAAATGTCTTATATATCCGTTGGCATCAATAGATTTTTTTTTTACTAATAATGTGCAAAATACAATAATAAATAACAGTAAATTGTACATCTGAATATAATAGTTTAACCATTGGGCCTAAAAACACAAATTTCAAAACATTTCTTTTCGAAAAAGTGCAAAATTTCATTAAAGAACAAGACATTAACACTATAAAATCCCCAAAATCACGTTACATTAATGTGCTGTAGTGTAATGTGGTTTAGTATAGTGTGTATAGTGTGTGTGTGTGTTTGTGTGTGTTCATTTTCTTTACCTTTTCACGTACATGAGACTTTTTTGATGGCTTTCTCTTTTTTTTCAATAACTGCTTCACGAACAGGCTCCTCTATACCATCAAAACCGTTCATTTTCGCGGACTTTGAGAGTGAAAAACGAAAGTGAAAGTAGGCTACACGAAATACCGGCCGGCTCAACAGGGCGCGTGTTTATATTCTATAGCTCGTGGAATGCTGCGCTGTGATTGGATGAGTGGAGATGTGGCGTTCTGCGGAAAAACAAGACTGGCGTTTATCGCGTTTTGGAAAGAAAGAGAGAAAACAGGGCAGGATTACACGGCGGGTGTGGCGTTTTGATGAAAATTTAATATTGGCTTTTCAAGAGTGGTCACATTACATTCTGATTCTGGCTCGAACTCATTTTTTTTTTAATGGCGCTTATCGCGTTTTGGAATCAAACTCTTCAAATAATGCTTAAAGTGCACTTTAATGTAGTTTTTTTTCCCAGTGCCATTAATGAGTACAGATATATTAATCACCCTTGATTGGGCTTTTTTTATTGTGTTTAGGCTTTACTGTGACTGCACAGTAGACTGCACTGCTATAGAATGCTTGTGATGATATCATCGCATCACTGTTGGTGGAGTGTTCCAAAGGTGATGTCATCAGGGTTACTATTGGTCAGGTGTTCTAAAGGTGACGTCATCATGCTCCCTATAAATACAGGTTTGAGAGTCAGTTAGTATTGAAGGAGTGACAGTGGCATCTCCATTGTGATTGGTTAAATCCTGTGATGATGTCATCACTGGTGAATACTATAAATATTCATAAAATCATGCTCACTGATTTTAGCTACACCCAGAAGATGTTCAGAAACTTCATACATTTCGTCGTTCCTGGAACACTAGCAGTTGTTGCTGGCTGGCACTGGTACCAATCACTTGGCACATTAGAAGTCAATGTTCCCGGCCTTGTCATTAGAAACAGAGAAACCCTACAGGATAGAGCCATGGCCATCCAGGATTCAGCCAGCGAGCTTAAGGATACAGCCCCGCTGATTCGGGATTTTGCCAAGGAGATTCAAGATCCTGCTATGAAGAGAAAAATTAGATAGCAAACCTTAACTTGGCTTTAAACAAAAGACGCCTAGGGATAAAACTCTAAAAAATACCCTAAATGCTGCACCCCAACTTAGCTCAAATGGTAAAGCGCTCGTATAGCATGCGAGAGGTAGCGGGATCGACACCCGCATCCTCCAATCACACGTAGTGGAGTTCAACACCCATATAAAGCTGTAGGATGACCACGTGTTCTGCTGCATGATGTAGAACGTTAAGGAAGACGTCTCGGGTAACGTTGAATGAATATTCTTTAACTATTTCGGATAATGTTTGGTACAAGAAAATACAAACAAGCTGTCAGGCTGAAACGCCACGTGTGAGGTCATACTTAACGTTGTATATAATGCAGTAAAACACGTGGCCATCCCGCAGCTTTATATGAGTGTTGAAGTCCATTGCGTGGATATATGGGGGAATAGCTCAAATGGTAGAGCGCTCGTTTAGCATGCGAGAGGTAGCGGGATCAACGCCCCCCGCCCGCCCGACACATTGATAAATACTACAATAACTATATATTCTCAGTTGACTGAATTATATGAACTTAATACACATTAACAGCCCACAAATACAGCTAAAAACCACAAAAGTATATAGACTCAACAATCAATGCTTAATTGTTTTAATAAAGTACAGGCGTTCAACAAAAGATCTCTCATTTGTATGCCTACAGGACGCCAGAGCAGCCAAAACATTAAGTACACACAAAAACTCACCAGTCAGACAGCCTATTACTTAGTTTCATGTTGAAGGACACCCTTTAAAAAGGCCTTTTAATATAATATGACACAATAGCTGCAGTCCAATCTGAAGGGAGCTGCCTAGGTAGTCATTGCCTTCAAAGGCAGCTCCCTCGTTCGGCAGCATTTTCACCCATAAGGGATCTTATAAGGCAGCGCGTTCGGGACACGCTCTGGAGTCAGCATACGTCATCACGTCTAGCGCGCTGCGCTCGTGAGCTGTTTATAAATAACTAAAGTTAATGATCACTTACCTCGGGATAAATCTCAATGCAGCGGCAGCTATTTCTCTTTTACTCATCCAAATATTACATATATTTAAATATTCATGATTTACTTTAATTCTACACTTTTCCTCACTTAATTCTCAGAGTATGGTCAGTTTTATTTATGTATTTAATTTATTTTTGATTAGATGCTTCATAGAAATGCATGAGTAATGAAACCATAATATAATAAATATTTTGTATGAGCCATCAGAGCTAAATAATCAAACTAAGCTACGTTTCACACAATAGTACATTCATACACAGTCAGCTAATTTATCTTTACCTTTTAGTTGCATAAAACACATGATTCATAAACTTTTTATTTATTTATTTACCCATACCCACTAGTTGAGATGTGATACTACAATAAGCATAGTGACTATAAAACACAGCAAGCAAAAATAATAATGTTAAGAGAGAAAACTTTATTACATTCAAAGAAAAAAATATATATTCATAAAGGGAGCTAACGCTGCCTCCAGCCGGTCTGACCAGCGTTCACCTTCCCCGGCCCACGTTCATCCCTGTGGAAAAAATAAATCTGAATTAGTAACAGTGGTTTATGGAGAACACGCTCATAATTCCACTATTTACACAATTAATCACTCAGTTACAGGTAAATCTAGTTATTCCCTCTAACAATTAAACTGTTTACGCATTAAATCACTAAATTACAGGTTATTCTACACGTTTACACTATTTACACAGTAAATCACTTAGTTATACGTAACAGTGACTTAAAACAGTTCAAACTTTTTATACTGGACGGCCAGGGTGTCTTTGTTTCCTAGCGGGGGTTTCCTCAGCGCTGCAGCCGCGTTTGGTACTCTGTAAGTCGGCTAGATGCGTGTTAGCTTACCCGGTAAATTAGCGCAATAAGCTAACGGTAGCTTCCGCCGGTCAGGTCTTACATTAAATGAAGTACAGGCGAAAACAACGATGGAAAACAACTTAAAACAGTCTAAAATATGCTAGTTTGATAAACCCACGCAGCGGTGAGTGGAAATACAGGCGGGAATTACTTACATTTGTACAGAAACTCCGTGGCAGGCCGGCTCCGTCCGCCATGTTTTTAAATCTGAGCGCTGGAACTCTGAGCTGGTGAAATGCATCATGGGATTGCCTTCGCCGTGAAGGATACATCTCACGCTGTCTTCAGAATTGGGGTAAAATAAGGCAGCTGCCCAGGTAGGCAGCACATGCTACCTTCCGAATGGGACAGTCCTTTTCTCGGGAGCGCGCCTATGCTGCCTGCAAATGCTGCCTAGTTGGGCAGCTCCCTTCAGATTGGACCGCAGCTAATATCTGTCTTATTTCCATGATAGTTAGCTTTATATTAATTAATCCAGCATGCGCGCTCTGTTTCACAACCAATCAATGCAAGTAGCGTAACCCCTTCATTCGAGCACAGAGAAGGGGTTAGACAGCCCCCCCTACTATATTACATATAGTAATAATTTAGTACAAATTAATAGGCTGGACCAACTCCACCCACCTACTCCACCTTGGACTCCTCCCCTGCAGTGGGACTCGTCCGGACCTATTTTGTTGTCACTCATGACTTATATGACATATGTGTGTGTGATTGGTTGAGTGTACGAAGTCATGACACACACGCTCACACACTCTGTCACGTACACACACACACTCTCTCGCTCACTGTCACACACAAACTCTCGTTTACCACCGCACACACACACTCTTTCTCTCTGCCACACACACACTCTTTTACTCACGTGTCTCTGATGAGTAATAGTGTTCTAAAGGTGATGTCATCATGCTCTCTATGAATACAGGTTTGAGAGTCAGTTAGTACTGAAGGAGTGACAGTGTCATCTCCATTGTGATTGGTTAAATCCTTTAAAGGTGATGATGTCATCACTGGTGAATACTGTAAATAGGAGCATGCTCACTGAGGCCGTACTATTTCCTGTGCTGTGTGAATTTGGCCTCTTCAATGTCACGTCATACTTAACACTGTATATAATGCAGTACAACACGTGGCCATCCCGCAGCTTTATATGAGTGTTGAAGTCCATTGCGTAGATATATGGGGGAATAGCTCAAATGGTAGAGCGCTCGTTTAGCATGCGAGAGGTAGCGGGATCGACGCCCGAGTCCTCCAATCACACGTAGTGGAGTTCAACACTCATATAAAGCTGCGGGATGACCACGTGTTCTGCTGCATACTATAGAAAGTTGAGTGTGACGTTGAGTGAATTTTCTTTAACTATTTCGGATAACGTTCGGTAAAAGTCATACATTTAAACGTTAATTCAACTTCCTTCTGATATCATTGATTACATTTTTGAGCAGCCATATCCCTAACGGAAAAGAAAATATATGTCCCTATATATTAACTGTCAATATATGTAATTATTTAATTTCACAATTTACTAGTTAATTGGAAAGATTCACCAATAATCAATTCAATCATTTCTATGGATACAGTATGTGCTACTGATTAATATGTGACTTAAAAATATCAGATATTTAATAATAAAAAAAACAATATATATATAGACTAATACTATATGATGTTATATAGTAATTAATATATTACAATATATTTAAAAATACATGAGAAATTGCCGCTTTTCATATATTAAATTATGAAAATGTAATATATGAAATACATTTACTCATATATGTTAATATATTAAATTTCATATGTAACAATAAGCTTAACTATATATTTAACCATATATATATATATATATATATATATATATATATATATATATATATATATATATATATATATATATATATTACTTTATAACAACTATTAGGGTTTAGTGGCTCTTTAAAGCTAGGTTAGATATTTAAATTAAAGCTAGGTTAGCTAGTTAACTTAAAGCTAGGTTAGCTAGTTAAATTAAAGATAGGTTAGCTAGTTACCTTAAAGGTAGATTAGCTAGTTAACTTAAAGCTAGGTTAGCTTGCCATAACTTATAACTTAAAGCTAGGTTAGCTAGTTAACTTAAAGCTAGGTTAGCTAGTTAACTTAAAGCTAGATTAGCTAGTTAACTTAAAGCTAGGTTAGCTTGCCATAACTTATAACTTAAAGCTAGGTTAGCTAGTTAACTTAAAGCTAGGTTAGTTAGTTAACTTAAAGCTAGATTAGCTAGTTAACTTAAAGCTAGGTTAGCTTGCCATAACTTATAACTTAAAGCTAGGTTAGCTAGTAAACTTGAAGCTAGGTTAGCTAACTAGTTAACTTAAAGGTTATGAAAGGTTTGAAATTTAATTCAATTTAAGCTGGTCTGGAAAAACACGGATTAGTGTTTAGTAGCTCTTTAAAGCTAGGCTTTAAAGAGCTAGGTTACCTAGTTTACTAGCTAGTAAGCTAGTTTAAAAGCTAGGTTAGCTAGTAAACCTAAAGCTAGGTTAGCTACTTAAATTAAAGGTAGGTTAGCTACTTAAATTAGAGCTAAGTTAGCTAGTTAACTAGTTAAATTAAAGGTAGGTTAGCTAGATAAATTAAAGCTAGGTTAGCTAGTTAAATTAAAGCTAGGTTAGCTAGATAAATTAAAGCTAGGTTAGCTAGATAAATTAAAGCTAGGTTAGCTAGTTAAATTAAAGCTAGGTTAACTAGTTAACTTAAAGCTACTTTAGGTATTTAAATTAAAGCTTGTTAGCTAGTTAACTTAAAGCTAGTTTAGCTAGTTAAATTAAAGCTAGGTTAGCTACATAATTAAAGATTACGGAACTGTGTTTAGAGTCTAAATCTGCTTGTGTTTTGCTTTGTGTTTACCTCAGGACACTCCAGACACACACCCAACCCCCTCCAGCGCTTAGTTTTAGTCGACTTAATGTCATAAGAATATAGTCTACTAAAATTACAGTAAATTTAGTCGACTAAAATGTAAAGGGTGTAAATGCTTTTTCATCAGTTCCCTTGAATTATTAACTCTACACTTATACGAAATGAAACGTTTAATAACCACTTGAGTAATATTGTTAATGTTTGAATGTGAAATATATTTATATATGATTTAATGTATATTATTATTATTTTAGGTGTGTGACTATATATATTTTACATTTAAAATTTTGCTCTAGAAATCAGGTCATAAAACAACTGAATAGTTAATTATAGTTTGAACAGAGCTGTAGATGCAAAAACAGCTTTTAAATGATCTAGTTTTATCTCCAGCAGTAACCCAGCACACCTACTGGAGCTACAGTCTATAAATGAGATCAAAAACACACCTTCACACACTGTCCTGTAGAGATGCTCTCAGGATGTACTGAGAGACTTCATGAGTTAAAGTGAGAAACTTATGAAAAAAGTGCTGTAAGGAACTTTACACAGACTTTTGGGTTCGGAAATTCACTTATTTTATTTTGGTTATATTATTGAGTTTCTTTCTGACCTGTTCCTGCTTTAACACTAGCTATATCTTTCCCACTGTGAGACTAAACAGATGATCTGATCTTAATGAGTGAGTTCTGTATCAGTTCTGTGTTTTAGTGCACTGCCGAGTTAAACACATCAGCTCATGAAATAACATCAGTATTAAAACGCTGATCTCTGCATGGAGATCTGTGTGACTCTGGTCTGCAGAAGCTGAAAGATTAGTGGTGTTTTTACCGGAGATGGAGTCGCTCCACGCGGTTTACACGTTATATTGTTTTTCGCGACGTCAAAGGAGAAATATATCGCCTCTCCCCTCTCTATCTCTCTCTCTCTCTCTCTCTCTCTCTCTCTCTCTCTCCCTGCTGAACACTGTGGAGTTAACTTCCAGTCGAGCTCCGTATCGACAGGTTAATTCCCGGGTTTGTAACTGAGCACGCGGCGCTCCACCTTCGCTAAAGTAGCAGTGATTGGATCTCTTCCTAACTGGTCCGTACCTTTCACAGAACTAAATCAGTTCTGATTGGATTTCGTCCCTGCCAAACATTTTCGTCTCGTTTTTATTTGTTGACCAAAATGTCAGTTAATTTCGTCTCGTTGTGTGTGCGGAGCCGCTGTCTGCCCCTCCTCCCTGTGTGTGTGTGCAGCGAGACGGGAGGAGGGACAGACAGTTCCCTGTCATATTAGAGCGATTTCACACCAAAATGTTATCTGCGTTTTGTCAATGTTGGAAGAGCAAAAATAGGAAAGTACCGCAATGTAATCCTTTTATTTTAGCAGAGTAACTGTAATCTGATTACCACTTACTGAAGCAGTAACTGTAACGGATTACAGTTACTTATAATTTGTAATCTGATTACGTAACGCCGTTACATGTAATCCGTTACTTCCCAACACTGGAGACAGACAATGAAGGGCAGCAACAGAGACAATGGAACAAAGCAACAGACAACTGAGGTGAGCAACAGAGACAGACAATGAAGTCACATCACAGATGTAGGAAGTTTGAGTAACACTTACATTTATATCAAATTTATGTTAACAGTGGGGAGCAACAGATGAACAAATAAGGACAGCAACAACAGATTCACAACAAACTTATAATGAATAAAATATGACTAAATTAAAAGGTTTGAAGTGTGCTCGTGTATTTAGGGGGCATTGGGGTAGAGAGCCAAATGAAGTCCACTTTTGGGGGAAAAAGATCCCCCCCATCACAATGCTGGCTACGGGCCTGTCATTCAAACTGAGAGCCAATTTTAGCTTCTTTCCCCCTGAAACAACATCCAAAGAATAGTCCTTCCCTATCACGCTGTAACTGACAGATACTTGTTTGTCTAAATCTTCTGCTCTTAGAGTCCAATCACAGATCACTTCTCCACAGAGTTGCCAGGTTTGCGGTTTTACTGCCAAATTTGGCTTGTCTGAAAATCACGGATAAATTTTAGTTCACCCTTTGAAAATGAAAATGTAACACTTACGATCTAAGGAGAGCCAGGGTTTTTTTTTTAGCAGGTTACAACTGAGAGAGAGAGAACACAGGAACTATTGTATGTGGTGGTTCACTGACACTGACCATAGCAAATGATTTTATTCTTGCAATTATTTTAAAAGAAAATTCGATTTAAAAAATCGAATCCATTATTAGTAAACTATTTAAAAAATTATAATGTAATAATATTCTTATAAACAAAATGAATGAAAAAAAAACTTAAAATGAATTGACTATATAAGTGGAATACATCTAAATGTAGTTAGTAGTAGCTAGTAGTTAGCAGTAGTTTTTCAATTCATACCCTTTCCTTCAAATGTCTGCGACAAATGTAAGATTTTGGGCTAGGTCTATATAATATATGTAGCATCTGGGCAAAAAAAACCAAAATGTACTAACTTGTAATTCTTTGTCATGACCGCTTTAAAAAGTAATTGTAGATTATGTAAATGTAAATGTATTTGTTGTCTTGGGTCTGTAACTGTGGACCATTATTGGCACATTCAGAATGTATTTTAGGTCATGGTACTATTTTGTCTCTTTTGTGAAATGATTTACTTAATAAATGATGTTAATAAATGAATACAAAAATTAGTATTTGGTCTAAACAAAAAAATTAGTTTAGCAGTTTAGAGATTGCAGTATATGTTTTTTTTTATTTACCATTATATAGACATACATGGTCCATGTATTGCCCTATATTTAACAATCTATGCACTTTTTTCCACATATGAAAATGTATTATTTAATATATTTCACTATATTTTCCAATATATTGCCATTTATTAATGTTTTATGAAGGATGGCTTCTAAAGTAAAAGAGCTCATGACATGTGGCTGTCTGATATAATTACTGTGTTATAAAAAAGGACCTGACTCTGGCTAGGGTTCAAAGGGTTAAATATATGTGTTATTAGATTTAAAGTTGAAAATAGAATTTTAAAAAAATACGTTTAATTTGGAAAATTTAAAACAAGCAAATGGCACCCATTCGGTGGAATGGCCCTAATATTATTTAAGCAAAAAATAAGACTGAACTGTAATATGGGAGCAGAAGAATCCTAAAACTCTATGGCCAGCTAATATTGCTGTATTTTGAGCTAAAATGTAATTACCTGCAAATATTGGGGAGAGGATTAATGTGCAGCAAGAGTAGTCATGGCTGACCTGGAATATAATGCTGAGATGTTATCAAGAACAATATATATATATATATATATATATATATATATATATATATATATATATATATATATATATATATATATATATATATAGCTCTGAAATACACTTTAGTTTCTAAATCAGTTTCTCTGATTTTGCTATTTATATATACATATTTGAATAATTAGTTTTATTCTGTAAATGACAGATATTTCTCACAAATTCCAAACACAAATATTGTCATATAGAGCATTCATTTGCAGAAAAATGAGAAATGGCTGAAATAACAACAAATATGCAAAGGTTTCAATAAAAACAAGTTCATTTTAATAAAGTTTCAGAAGTCAATATTTGGTGGAATAACCCTGGTGTTTAATTACAGTATTCATGTATCTTGGCATGTTCTTCTCCACCAGTCTTACACACTGCTTTTAGAAAACTTAATGCTTTTTCTTGTGCCAAACATTTAAGCAGTTCAGTTTGGTTTCATGGCTGTGATCATCATCTATCTCTAATCTCTTGATTATATTCCAGAGGTTTTCAATTTTGTCAAAAAAATTTTATAGAAAGATAGAGAGAAAGAGAGAGAGAAAAACCACTGTGTTCCACTGGCCCACATTCACCTATTCCAGACAGTAAAACTATCCTGCAGTGGGAGGAACCATGTAAACAAACACCTACAATGAAATAACTGGCAACTTGGGGAGTCCTTTGGAGTGCAGACTCTGGAGATTTCTCCTGCTAGCAGGAGTTGAAGATGAAATTGTCGGCCGCTCTGTCTCGAGCGTGTATTAAATTTGGGTCAGCACTTTATAAAATGAAAAGGATGCCTCAGTCTGTCTCCCCCTGAGGGATCAAATTGCATCTTCCATTCCCTGTGACAGAATCGTAGGAGTTATGATAACAGGATGGCAGGGCCAAATCATTGTAGCCCCAGGGGTTCCAGACAGAGGAGCGAGGCCAGAGCAGAGTGAGGGAGAGAAGAGCAGAGGTTAGTGAACAGGTGGAGAAAACCCTGTAGTCCTGGCACTGTTGCTTCTCCAAACTGCTAGTCCATATGTTTTTTCACTGGCTTTCAGAAGCATGCTGGCGGTCTGCAGGTCTCCTACTGAAGGTGGAACTATAAAAGACATTGTTACTATTCCTTACTAGTATTTGTTCCCCACTGCAGTAGTACATGACTACAGCAATCGCTGTAATTCTCTAAGCTGCACAGATTTGGAGTTCAGTCTTAGAGTTCGGTACTTCTATTAACCTCTCCATCTGGACCACATTCTGTCCCCACTTTTAGGTCACAGGATTAGGATAGTCCGATTGGGTGTGGAAAGCAGGAAACCGACTGCTTTACTTGGCAGAAAGTCTGTGCAGACTGTTGTCATCTGTTCAGATCAGTGCTTGTAAGCACCCGCAGACATATTTTTAACATCAAACGGACAAGTCACTGGTTGAAATATGAATGGAAGATCTCGTAACACTCAGCATTGCTTTTGTTTACAGATAAAGAGCAAGTCAGCTCACACTGTGAGCACCAGAGGGTCAACAACATTCACCTCAACATTCCCAGCATTCTTACATAAACGTGGAGATCTGTTCAAGCGCAGTAGCCAGAAAAAGGAAAACATTTTAAAGAGATGTTTTATTGAGCCATTAGATTTATTAGATGCATTATTGAGCCAAATGCTCGTCAGATTTTACACAATAATTTGATCTTAGGTTTTGAGTGTACTGATGTTTTTCACTGGTTGAAATCTGACTGAAAGATCTCGTAACACTTAGTATGGCTTTTGTTTACAAATAAAGTGAACAATGTTGATTGCCAAATGCTCTTATTATTTACAATATAATATACATATGCATTATATTATAATTACAACTCTGGTTTAAGTATTCATGTCTTACAAGATTTTACAAATAGGTACTGTATTTTCCACACCATAAAGGCGCACTTAAAATCCTTTAATTTTCGCAAAAATCATCAGTGCACCTTATAATCCGGTGAGCCTTATGTATACATATGTATATGAATACTAATCAGGTTGTAAGTAGCAGTAAAGCCACTCTATTAAAGTACAACGGTATACACAAGTTTCAGTTTAGTTCTCCAGGACTGAGACTCCAGACTGGACCAATATTAGCATTACCCGCTAACTGTGCTAAGCGCTAGCTCTTTTGTCATTTAGAGGTGAGTATTATTGGCCTGTAGCCTGCTGCTAAGCCCAGCTAACATTACTGGAGCAGCATTAGCATTAGTAGCTAACCGTTTTCACCTGTCAGAGGCGAGTATATCAGAGTGTAGCCTGTTCCTAACTCTGGCTCGCACTACTGGAGCACCATTAGCATTTAACAGTAATCACGCTAAGCGCTAGTTAGCTTGCTCGGCGCTCAGAGGTGAGTATTATCGGACTGTAGTCTGAATGTTTTCCGTGTCTTCAGTGTTCCACTGTGTAGCCTTAGTGGAAATCTGGAAAGCTAAGCTTACTGTAAGTAAATAGCTAGTAGAAGTGCTTTACTCACCCAAATAAACAGTTTTCAGAAGTTTAAGAAAGGCCCCACCTGCTGAGGAGGAGCCCCCATGTGTGTTCTGTGTAATCTACGCTTTATTTTCATTCTGTTCTTCTTTTCCTCCTCCTGTTTTTAGCAGATTTTAATGGGTGGTGTAATGTAGAAGTGCCTCAAAAGGCAAGTCATTATTTGCCCAGGTCTGACTCATGTTTGTTTTGAAATGTCTGCTTTTCACAGTCTAATCTAAATCTGGTGGCTAAAATCATGTTCTACCTATATTTATTCCATGACGCAATATCTTGTTTCGCTCAGAAATACATCTCAGCTATAGGCCTAATAAGAATAATGTGTTCTGGTACACAATTCAGTATAAGCATTAGCCATCCGGAGGTGAGTATTATCAGCCTGTAGCCTGCCGCTAACCCCATTAGCCGCAAACTACAGTGCTAGCTTTTTTGCTGTTCAGAGGTGAGCATATCCGACTGTAGCCTGCCCGTTTGCCATGTTAAAACAAGCTACGCAGGACAAACCGCTAGCTAATATCGCCCTGGCTTACTGGAAAACTGTCGGTTGGCATTAGCTGTGCTATGCTCCAGCTTCAGTGCAAATCTGTAAATCAATGCTTACTGTAAATAAACAGAAGGGCTTTACTCACCCAAACAAACAGTTTTCAGGAGAGAAATCAGTGTAGATTAACAATATTATGTGATTAACTGTGATTAATCGCCCTTGTTCTTCTTAAGACACTTTTTTTAGCGGATATTCAAATGTTAATAAAAGAATGAATGTAGGAAATGTAAAATGCAATTATATTTATATTAGTGCTGTCAGTCAAAATATTAGTATATACTTATGTATGTTTGATGGAAGATAAAACCAAAGCAAGGTGTTGGAATAAAGAATGCATGGCAAATTAGATAGAGGGAATTTTTTTTACCTTTTTTGCATCTCAGCTTGGTTGTAAGGATTTGTGAATTAGAATTTAATTTGCTGAGTATAAAAATCTCAAGTGTCTCTGGTATTGCACACATGGTCGCAGAGGGGGGATGACCATTTAAATGGCCTGAGGGAAATATGTAAAGGCCAGTAATCAGTAATGTGTACACTGTCTCTTTAAGAGCCCTTTAATGAAAACATCTGATACTATGAATTACAGTTAAGTACATAACTGCTACATTTACTTTGCCATTGCGCTTTCCAACACAGTATTTTTTTTAATGTGACGTGCAGGACAGATCAGAGTTGCATGACTGCGAGCAGTAAACGCTGCACATACAGTGTTCAGTGTATAAACAGCAGCAGAAACAGCGTTTGTTCATAGCAATATATTATCTGACTAATATAACAGATTAAATTGTGCCTTATCATAGATTTAGCTCATTTAATAAGAAGTATATTTGCTTACTGGGTCGGATTATGACTGGATCACTTTCTTATCACAAGCAAACCCCTCCAGAGTAGGTTTTGGACCAAACTGAGACCACCTCCTCTCGCGGGTCTTGGTCCAGTTGTTTTGGTCTGCACCTGAGAGCAATTACTGTTTTCACACCTGTACACCGCACAGCAGTGGCATAAAGTTTTTCAAAAGCAGTGTGTAAGACTGGTGAAGGAGAACATGTCAAAATGCATGAAAACTGTGATTAAAAACCAGGGTTATTACACCAAATATTGATTTCTGAACTCTTAAAACTTTATGAATATGAACTTGTTTTCTTTGCATTATTTGAGGTCTGCATCTTTTTTGTTATTTCAGCCATTTCTAATTTTCTGCAAATAAATGCTCTAAATGATAATATTTTTATTTGGAATTTAGGAGAAATGTTCTACCTATAAATAGTAAAATCACAGAAACTGATTCAGAAATCTGTTTGTTCACTTTAATGTAAACCCTCCCATTTGTTGTGTGATGTGTCTCCCTGCTGTAAGACTTGTGGGCGCTGACAGCGAATCCTAGCTGGATCTGATTCCCTTAGACCTGCCTCTGTGGGTTCTCATGCCATGCGTTTGACTGCTGTTTGGATTCATGAGTGGAATGATTGACTGCTGCTGGCATACTAGCTGCCACCAGAGCCAGTGCTTGCTGACAAATGGCATAGAGGGGTAGCAGCAGGGGAAATCACGCAGCTCTCCCATAGATGGCTCCTAATAATTTCCCCTGTTTGTGCTCGTAGTGCGGCTTTACTGCCGCTGTCTGTCACTGCCAAAGACATTATGATGCAATAGTTTCTGCAGATAACAAAGCATGTACAGTCATTTATCAGAAGAAACTAGTGCATATGACTGAGGCGTTATGTATAGGTGTATGGGTGTTCAGGGGCTATTCTGTCATATTGTGATGATTGTAGAATGATGAAGATGCTTTAAGTGCACAGCAGACATTTCTTCAGTAGGGATACGAAGTTCTCGGAGACTCAATGGTTTTCAGCGACAATGTTAACCCAGAGGAGCTTGGGGCATACAGTATTTCCCAAAGGTGAGTACACCCCTCACATTTTTGCAAATATTTTATTTAGGGCTGGCAACGTTAAAGCATTCACCAATGCGATCCATTTTTAATTAATAACGTGTTATTATTGTAAAACACGATGACAGAGGAAGCATCCCCTGGTATGTGGTGTCTACAGGGGTTGGATAATGAAACTAAAACACCTGGTTTTAGACCACAATAATTTATTGTGGCGACAAACAGTTCTGGTGGAAACAGGAGAGTTGAGGTGCACATTGAATTCTGCCGTGATTTGGGCAGCCGTGGTTTTATGTTTTTTGGATACAATCCAGGTTAGCACCCGAACATCCCTTTCAGACAGTTTCCTCTTGCAACCACATGTGGGTAGTCCTTCTTGGCGGTATGCTGACATTACCCTGGATACCGTGGCTCTTGATACATTTTTATTAAATCTTGATACTTTTATTAAACAATTTATCTATATCTGCACATGTCTGTATTCTGTACGCAATCATGACACATATGCTCTTATCCAGATTAAATAACAGTATCATAATGTAGTTTTGAAGTCTAATGTTATGAATCTTTAGCATCATATTCTTGCCTGGTCGGGAACTGAATCCTGGTACTGCCATGTGTAGTGGAGGGAAGTGGTGTTGCCCATTATGCTATACCAACGGCTAAATCATTACTGAATGTTCACATTAAATCATTAAATCAACAATGTTTTGATTGTGGCCACACACATACCATAGTACACATTACACATCCTGTGTGTTTCCAAAGATATTGCTATTCGTGGAACTCCTAAGCTTGTTTTTTTTATTTATTTAAGATTACATTTAGGATTTAATTAGAAGAAATACACATTGTACGTGCTAGTTGTATTGCGAATAAATCCCAATTAACCTTTCTGTTTTGTATTACCATATTTTGGGTGATCTAAAAAAGTAATGCTCTTCATTTGTACACTCAGTTACGCAGTGAAATAATTACTGGCCATGTCCGAGATGCAAATAAATAAGATGCGAGTCATTGTGTGTGTGTGTGGAATAATTAGCCTATAAACCTGTACCAAAAAGTCACAAAAGTGAAAGACAAGCGTGATCCTGCATCTTCTTCCCTGTTTGCGTCGATGTTCTAACAATAAGACAAATATATAAATAAATAAATGAATCTAATCACTGACAAGCAACTGCTTAACTCAATTCTCGATTTGTATTATGCGTTAATTCAGTTTACTGTACTGTGCAGGCGGTTGGCAGTGCAATTATGAGGAGAGGAGGAGAAAAATAAAACAGCACATTACGGAGCATTACAGTCAATTAATTGAAAATGTCCTCAGTGAGTCACTTCTTCTCCCAAGCGATAGGAACTTCTTCTCAAAGCATTTTAATAAGGAATGAGTGCATATTGTTGCTGTCAAGCTGCAGCCCTGCAAGTGCTGTTGTGTGGAGTGGGGGTGAAGAGAAGGGCTCTTCAGAACAGATGTGCGGTGACAACTTACTTTCACGAATCCATCACTTGCACTTTCTCTACATTTATCATCGTTTCGTGTGATTACATACACGCGCAATAATGAAGCTCAGACCTAGGCGGTTTTAACGTGCGGAAAAAAGTTGGTGACAGAAAAGCCATTTACCAGATAGATTGAACATGTATCTAATGGAGAAATGGTCTAATGGAGAAAATAATTGCAAACCTACACTTCAACACCCACATCTTTTTGTATCCCAATAAAGAATTATCCAATAACTACTCTCCAAAGACTTCACAAGACTTTGTGAACAGAACTACAGAGGCTGCACTGCAAGAAGCA
The DNA here is from genome assembly GCF_023375975.1 of Astyanax mexicanus. Lineage (NCBI taxonomy): Eukaryota > Metazoa > Chordata > Actinopteri > Characiformes > Acestrorhamphidae > Astyanax > Astyanax mexicanus. Next base: position 22,294,707 of record NC_064413.1, read on the forward strand.
ACCTCTATATCAGGGGTGTCCAAACTTTTTTTGTTGGGGGCCAGAAGGAGAAATATATTTGAAGTCACGGGCCACAGACTCTGTAATAAAACAAATAATGAAACATACCACTTAAAATAATACTTCTTTTCCTGATAATTTTATTTACACATCATTTTACTTGACTTACTATCTTTATCTTTTAAGTCTTGAAACTGAGTTGAAGTTACTTAAATTAATCTGAAATTAAATTTACTTAAAAAAGCGAATGCAGAAAGTTGCAAAACATTTTAAAAGTAAATTTTACGCATCATTTTTTCAGTGTGTATAACTCAAATGGGGACCATGTTCAACCCCTCATGGTTCCATCACTGACCCTGATAGACCCCATCACTGACATAATATGTGCACTGAAAAAAAATAAATCTGAGCGTTAGTAAATGTAACATAATTAAATCTGTGATATTAACAACAAAAAAAATATGTTTCTACCTTTACATGAATATATCTAGTTTTTAATTACACCACATTTGTTAAAAATACAAGACATTGTGTATTTTTTCCTTAATATAATTTATTTATGTAATCCCAACAAATCTGTTTAGGTACACCTGACCTGCACAACAAACAAAAGTCTTGTTATATTTACTAGTGTTTTAGTCACTACCTGTGTCAATGCTCTTTCTACAGTGTTGGTTCATGCAGCTTTCCTATAGGCTCCTGGTACCATATATTTGCATATTGGGTGTGGCCTCTCCCTTACTTACCATCTTTGTGTTGTCTGTTGCTCAAAGCTACCTTATCCTGGGCGTGCAGTAATTATAATAATAGACATGTTGATTGGAAGGTCTCTGTGTTGTAGAGCTGTAAGAGCACATTAACTTTATTCTGTGTTTCTAGTGATCACAGTATGCTGACTTTGAGCTACAGAGTTCACTCTTTACTGAGTTTACTCCTGTATTGCTCTATTATTATACTGTCAGTATTGGCAGCTAAATAATAATATACTAATAATATACCTGTGGTTAAATTAAAATGATAAGTTATGTAAATATTGTTAAAGTTTTATTAAATTGAGTTTGTGTTAAAATAAAGAGGAATTGTTAGTTTTTTGACTTAACAGATCATTTTTTAAAAAGGACAAATTAAACACTTAAGTTGAGTTAACTCAGCTTTTTAAGGCAGCAGTGTACAAGAGAGAATTACGTTGACAATACTTAAAAGAGTCGATTGACACTACATTGGAAATTTAAGTTGACACTACCTGAAAAAGTATGTTAGTCCTACTTGAGAAAATTAAGTTGTAAATATTTAAAAAAGTATGTTAGCACTACTGGAGAAAATTAAGTAGTAAATACTATGACTACTCTTGCTTGATCTACCTAATTATCTGATGTGGAAGTAGTTTTCTGTTTCCCAATTGGGCTACCCATACAGGCCCACATGGACATGTTGTTTGGGTATACTGTGGATAGCATTCATTGACAAATCCACACATTCATCATGGATGGGCGCACAGATGTATGTGGAGTTTTTTTTCATGTTTTCTTTATTGTAATATCCAAAAAGAAAATGTATATTTTGGTTGGTGTAAAGTTGTCTAATGTCTTCTACTGTTTTATTCTTGTTTATCATGCAGCCTTGTTTATAATGACAGCTTCCTTTTCTTTTTTTGGCACAGCTCTAGACTTCATGTGGACAAACAACAACAGCAGACTTCAAAAATGACTCAAAGCCTGGAATCAAGACTAGATGTTAAAAGCTGTCTTATACCTGCATTAATGATGCAATTAAGTTAAGCTGAGTCATACCAAACACATGTTAAACCCTGAAACAATATGGTTTTCAAGTGAAAGATTACAATGGATATAAATACCATAACAAAACACTGAGATTTTTTTTAGCCACCAGATTTGAGTAAATGTATATATTTATAACTGTATACAGAATTTTACAAATATCATGCTTTTGTTCCAAATAATATTGAGGATATTGACTGTATTTTCTAAAATATAAAGATCCAATATATAAAAATATAAAGTACACTGGGGAGCAGTGAAACTGCATTCTCTAGAATAAAGGAGCCTCATTCAATACCCTTAGGACAAGACAGATTGGTGTTTATGATCCAAAATCAAAACCTTGAAGCAATGCTCGAACATCCAATGCAAAGCCTTTCCAGAAGACCAGTGGCTGTTACTGCGGCCAAAAAGAAATATGGAAAAATATGGAGATTAGATTTGGGAGAATATAGTATATTGTGTTATTTCTGATTAAATACACAATCAGTATTTTATCCTAACCAATAGTTAGCGTGATGAATAGGTATCACTTTATTTGGATGGTCCGTAACAAATGACTCATAGATACTCAACTATCATTGCACTAAATGTCTATTAAATGAAGTTTAATTTACATGATCAACCCTAAAACCCAGCCTTAAACCAAACCTTAACCCAGAGGCGTGCAGACATAGACATCAACTCTGCCCTTTATCAACCAAAGTGCCCTTCTGAAATGATCTTTTGAAAACCTGAGTGATTAAAAACGAGTGAAAACAGAATGCCCTGAAATCAGCTCGCACACACCCGACCTCTCTCTTCCTCTGTCACGTGACCCTGCGAGGTCGCACGCAAGGCACACTAGATGCGCTGCAGCAGCAGTTCAGTTCAGCGAGTCTTCAGCACAGCACGCTCCCCGTGTCCCACCAGCCAGGTAACATACACATCAAGTAAAATCCTACCGTTTGCCCTCTAAGCCCAACGTGAAATCATTTTGTTGTGCAGTAAAATGTCTCATACAGCACCAAACTACTAAGCATCTTTAGCCGACTGATCACCAGATAAACTAGCCCAAATCAATGATAGATAACGTGAGGACGACCACATACGGTTCTGGACTGATTTGCTTGGGGGCGCAGTTAAAATGAAAATTAAAAGTGCGCTAAAAAGTGCCCTTTTTCCCCCCTGAGCACTTGCTCCCCAAAATGTCTGTGCACGCCACTGCCTTAACCTAAACCTTAAATCTAACCCTAACCTCAAATATTATGATTAGAGTTGAGTTTAGGGTTAGATCAAACAGATCAAAATATTATCCATTTTATTTTATGATCTTTGGTTAATTCTTTTCAGAGACTCATTTGTAACCATGGGTAAAATCCACATGCGCTGCTTGTTTTACTTTGGTCGAGATGGACCTTAGATTCACTTTTTGGAATTGGTACTAAAATGGCATATCTTTTTAAATACTTATTTTAAAATTTTCCCCTTTTCTCCCAACTTATGTGGCTAACTGTCCCACCCATACACAGCTGTTAGACAGCTGTGTATCCCTTAACACAACGAGGGTGAAGACTAGCAGATGTGAATCCAATCATCTCCTCTTTTTCCAACTGCTGATGCATAGTATAGTAGCCAGCACCCTCGGAGGAAAGCGCAGTGACTCATTTCTAATACATCAGCTCACAGATGCCTTGTGCTTATCGACATCACCTGTTTGGAGTGATTTGGGGGCTCATCTCTCGGGGCTCCAGTAGCTGAGGGATTTTAACCAACGATCATAGAGGCAGCGTTTTAGACTGCTGGACCACTTAGTGCCCCAAAATAAATATTTTTTTCATCGAACAGAAACATATGGGGCCTATTCAAGATTAGAACAGGCTAATCAAACTGGTTTGAAACCAGTCATCATGTTTTAGATCAGGACGGCTTTTTAGAATGTACACCATTTACTTTATGATTGGTGGATCTGATGGGTTGAGGTCCACCAAAACTACAGTGAGCTGAGCTGAATGGGGGAAGTTGGAAGATGCTAGCGGAGAGCTTCAATCCCATTATTAATGGAAAAACAGTCAAAAATTCTGAAGCCACACATCTTAGTTTTTTTTCTTTAACTTATTTTTCTCTTATATTTCTCATTTTCTTTGGCAAAGCTACATTTGGAATGGAGCACACCAGGTTCTCATTGACTCATTCTTTCACATTAGATTAGAAAGTTTCTACAAACATAAACATTTATGACATTTGCAGATGCTCCTATCCAGAGTTACAATATTTATTTTTTAATATTAATATTTCATATTTTTTCCAAATGCAGACAAAAATAGCAGGTAGAAGTGTAGCACAGCATGTTTACCAAGCCAAGGACAGAACCTATGTCTGTGGATGATAACAGTCTCACCAGCTACAAATACTAAACTGACTAAGAAAAATGTGTCTTTTTTGCCATCCATTCTAATTTCTTTAGAAGATTTCATTGTAAATTACATTTGACAGCTCATGTGTGCGTGAGTCTCAAAAGCTGCGTGATTAAAACATTCTTACAGTTTGATTTGTTTATTTGCCATATTGTGATTCTATATATAAAATCGGGTCAGGCTCGGGCAGATAACCTAAACTCTACTTTGCATGATTCGGGTTTTGTGACCATGGAACATACAGTAAATTCTGGTCAAGAATAAAGGGAATAAACCTTTTACTGATGAAGGATGACTGTCTGTATGTTACTGAAATAAGCATTTAAGGTGGAACTGTAAATCGAATAAGATGCTGGTGAAAAAATCTAAATCAAGTTGGGCTTCTGATTTTTTTTTTTTTTTTCCATTTTTTTTCATTTTTGGATCATCAAATAAAAAAAAAACAGAAAATACAAGCCATTTTTTCTATTATGTTAAAAAACGAAATTATTATGTTATTATTATGTATGCTGTGATGCAGACCGCCTCATCGCTGTTCCGTCTGAAAACCGCTGTCCAGCGTGCTGAACTTTCCCGCAGGTTCAGCACCAGAGCTCTGGAAAGCCCGCGTGGCCAAGGGGCGGGGCGCCACGATCAGACACGGCTGCCGGCCAATGAGGAGCGCAGCTGAACGGCGTCTTCGGGGCCACGAGGACACAAACATAGACGGAGGAAGCAACCTGAGCTTCTCTTCTCTTCTCTTCTCTTCTCTTCTCTTCTCTTCTCTTCTCTTCTCTTCTCTTATCTATCTCTTTCTTTCTTTCCCTTACATTTTTCCTTTTCTCTTTCTTTTTTTTCTTTTTTTCCTTTCTTTCTTTCTTTCTTTCTTTCTTTCTTTTTTGTTTTTTTTTTCTTTCTTTTGTTTTTTGTCCCTGATTTCTTTTTTTTTTCTTTCTTTCTTTCTTTGTCTTACTTTATTTATTTATTTATTTTTCTTTCCTTCTATTTATTTATTTATTTATTTATTGTTCTTTCTTGGTGTCTGTTTTGGTCCGCTCTCCTTTTTTTTTGCCATCTCTATTATTTAGCTAAATTCCCCTCATAACCCTCCCCAGGAGACAATGTATTCACTTGCATCATTTAATTTTACTTTATTTTTTCTTTCCCCAACTATGTTTAAATAATGCTTTTAATATTGTTTCTCTTATTTGTTCCAGCCTGTGGCTGTGTAACTTTGTTACTCCTCTTTTTTCTTCAAGATTTCTGGTCTCTCCTCCTCATTTTGGTGGTATAGCGACCCCTACCTGCACCTGTACCTACACAATACCCCAGTACCTACACAATACATTTTAGAAGGGGTGTGGCTAAAACTGAAAACTTAAATAGATACAAAGTATTCAAGTTTAAGAATAGGACTGTTTTTTTTTATCTTTGTGCCATTATTGACAACAAAGTAATTTGTATTGTGCCATCAAATACATTTTATCCCATAGTAAGTGCACCTATATAGGGCACCACGTCACATTTAACTGATGAAGAGTGCACTTCTCCATTATAGGGATCTATCCAGGCACTTCACTTTAATACTAGAAGGGCAGAAGGGCACCCATAGATGGTACTCATTAAGCAACATATTCAAAATTTCTTAAAATAAAAAAAACTTCATACAGCTCTGATTTTGCTTTTTATATGTACATGTTTGAGTAAAATTTATATTTTTTCTATAAACTACAAACAACATTTATCCCAAATTCCAAATAAAATATTGTCATTTAGAGCATTTATTTGTAGAAAATGAGAAAAGGCTAAAATAACAAAAAAGATATCAAATAATGCAAAGAAAAAACTGTTCATATTCATATAGTTTTAAGAGTTCAGAAATCAATATTTGGTAGAATAACCCGTTTTTTTTTATCACAGTTTCCACGCATCTTGGCATGTTCTCCTCCACCAGTCTTACACATTGCTTTTGGATAACTTTATGCTGTCACTCCTGGTGCCAAAACTCAAGCAGTTCAGTTTGGTTTGATGGCTTGTGATCACCCATCTTCCTCTTGATTATATTCCAGAGATTTTCAATTTGGTAAAATCAAAGAAACTTATTATTTTTAAGTGGTCTCTTATCTTTTTCCAGAGCTGTATTTTGGCAGAAGAAGGAGCACCCTGGGGGAAGATTGTTTATTTTTTTCCCCACAAGAAGAGCAACCAATAGGAGAGTTTTCTCTATTTTTGTCATTCTAGATGGCACTTTAGGGCATGAAGGCACTAGGGTAGGGTCAGTTGCAGTTTTTTACTGTAATAGGTTCCTGTTTTTTTTTTTAATCCTGATTACATAACATTGTTAGAAATACTCCATTACTAACAGAACCTGGATGTGTTCAAAGTTTGTAGGCACCCACTCATCCAGTGTTTCCTCCCTCCAAAGAATATAATCTCACTTTATGGCTTTAATCCTTGGTATGTCAGCAGGAGGCTTCACAGATACGGTATGTGTTCATATTTGCACTTCTATTCAACCCACTCTTGATATTTCACTGTTGTTGTTCTGGAAACTGGGAGTTTAATGTGTAGTGCAGGACCTATAAATACCCACTGACTGTCCTTCTCTGATGTGTCACTATGGATCTAATGGGGGCACTAATCGGAGTTGGAGTGCACTGCTGGGGAAGGCGTGGGGGCTGCTAGTTTGTTCACTGCTGGCATGAGGTGATAGATGAGCCCGGCGTGGACCCTTCAGCAGGGCTGGGATACCGCGCCACCCCCTCCTGCTAACCCAGCCTGACAACTCAGCAGCCCACCTGCAGCCCGCGCTCCTCGGGTGGCTCCAACTCATTACCACGCTCCAGAGGACAACAAAAATAGCCTGCTTCTCCACCCACACTCAAACAAGACTCTGATACTGACGATCACTCGAATCTAACGCAGGATATCATCATTAGTCAGTAAAATGATGATTAAAGTAGAAGTTAAAACAAAAAACCTCTCAAAAACAATGGTGCTTTAAATGCCATAAGTGATGCCAGAGGTTAACCACTCCTTGTTTCATAAACTCTAGTATATAATAGAGATGTATGAGTGTAAATAACTTTTTAAATGATAAAGAATCTTTACTTTAAGGGACTTTTTCTTTAGACCTTTTAAGGGTTCTTTACACTTTCACATAGGGTTGGGTTGCCAAGATAGCAGTAAACATACCACTTATAAGGCACATTATTGATTAAAGTCTATTTTCTGCTCTATTTTCATACCTAAGGCACATTACGCATCACTTGTAAGGAACAGGGGTGCCGCCATGTTTTCCTTCATTTCCTTCAATTTAGGAGGTCTCTGTTTCAGCAGCATTAGCTTAGGTGAAGTCTAAGTGTTCTGGAAAGCCAGGGTGATATCAGCTAGCAATTCCTCTCACGTATCTTGTTTTTACACGGTAAATGCACAGGCTACAGTCTGATATACTCACCTCTGAATGGTGAAAGAGATTGGTTAGTGGGTAATGCTGCTCCAGCAGTGCTAACCAGGGTAAGCAGCAGGCTACAGTCTGAGATATTCGCCTCTGATTGGTGAAAGGGATAGCACTTAGCGTGGTTAGTGGCTAATGCTGCTCCAGCATTGCTAACCAGAATTAGCAGCAGGCTACAGGGCTACAATAATACTAACCTCTGAATGGTGAAAGAGCTAGAGCTTATCGAGTTCAGCAACTAATGCTAATGCTGCTCCAGCCTCAGTACTGCAAAAACTTTACTAAAACTCCTTTTTAACACTTATACTTTAGCAGCGTGGCTTTATTGCTCCTTACAACCTGACTGGTGAAATTCATACATAAGGTGCACCACATTATAAGGCGTACTTAAACAATTTTATGTGTCTCTTTTTTCACTTCCTCCTTTTTTAGGATGTTTTATTTTCTGTGATGACAGCACAGGCCAACCCCCTACAGAAACATACAGAAATAAATCTCAGGTAAAAAAAATAAAAATACGTATTTAAGTATTTTGTCATCATCATGGTTCTTCATTCATGCTCGGGTTTACATTGAGGGAGGAGGGGATCATAAAAAGAATTTTAAAAAATGATGTAAATAATGCATGAAATTGAAAAATCTAAGAAATAAAATATCTACACATATTTTTAGGAACCATTTGGTCAAAGTCAACATGTTCAACCATCGTAGTGAGAGAGCAACAGTGAAAAAGATCCTTTCTAAGATCAAAAACAATGAAACAACATGAAATGATTTATGTTCTTCGCATAATTATACGTTAAACATTATAATGATGAGCTCTTAAAAATACAGTTCAAATAAACTGAAACTTTACTGGAATTTGCTAATCGCTAATCACAGACTTTTTAACTTTTAACAGTTGGTGGTGCTAAACAGATGGCAGAATAAATATAGCCGCATTATTTTTTGTAGATGCTTACATATCTACAGATATTATCATTCTCTATATGTATTGTGTTGTATTTTTCCATATTCTACTGTTTTAAATGGAATCAAATTTCTTGAAAGGTGGCTAGACGACTGTACCAAACCCAACACAGCAGGTAAACACTGTGACCAAGGTTGTTGTGGGAGAAATATGAGAAACAAGTGAGGCGCTATGTTGTCATTTTAACCTAGCACCTGAAGGAGCCTTGAATTACAGTGAGGGATTAATGGAGTTCATGGTTTATCCCCTTGGGCAGAAGAACAGTGCTCTTTCAACTTCAAATACCTTTTTTCTGCTTCAGTATCTCAAGTGCTAGGAATTGTCACAGGATCAATTTGATTGACTCAGGCCCAATTTGCTCGCCCGCTTGTGGCAGCCAATTAAATTGAGTTATTCCAGCTGCAGCAGTTTTAGCATGACAGGTCCACCAAAGTCCCCGAGGAACATAGCTCCTGTGTGCCAGAGAAGTGCTATCTGAGTGAGCCGCTAAAAGAGAAAACAGCAGCACCACACTGTGAAGAGGATCCACATGCAGAGTGAAATACAGTGTTCGTCCTAACTAAGAAAATTAAAATTAGTAGTAAATGCAATAATTGTACTGATAAGAGCGTGTTGATATATGTGCACAATATAGAGATATAGACAAAAGTTTTAGAACACCTGCTAATTCATTGTTTATTCTAGTTCTTCAACTAGATTTTGAAGCATTGCCGTGAGGATTTGATTGCATTCAATAGCAAAGGCAACTATCCAAATATCCAAATTCATCCCAAATAAAAGAGCAGAATCTTTGCAGAAAATACTTCACTTCTCCAGAGCTCAATTATGAAGTGCTTTATTATACCTTTCCAGCCCTTGTCTGGCATTAGGCATGGTCCTGTGAGTCCTATTTTATTGGCAATACTTCGCTACATAGACTAGATAAATCTGTGCCAGCAATGAATGGTAAATGAACTGCAATGAACAGCAATGATCTGCATATCTTTGTACCTGTGCTGAGTACCATGTTTTTTATGTGTTGTGTATGTTTCATTTAGTTTTGGTGGATTCACTGGTTGGGAGGTAATGGAGAATTACATTGCAGCAAAGCATTGCAAAATACAGCTCTGGAAATATAAAATATAAGAGACAACTTTTAAAATTAGATTATTATATTACCAAATTGAAAATCAAGAGGAAGATGATCACAAGCCATCAAACCAAGCTGAACTGCTTGAATTGTTGCACCAGGAGTAAAGGCATAAAGTTATCCAAAAGCAGTGTGTAAGACTTGTGGAGGACTTGTGGCCAAGATGCATGAAAACTGTATATATTGATTTCTTAACTCTTAAAACTTTATAATATTTCTTTACATTATTTGAGGCATGAAAGCTGTGCATCTTTTCTTATTTCAGGCATTTCTCATTTTCTGCAAATACATGCTCTGAATGACAATATTTTTATTTGGAGTTTGGGAGACAAGTTGTCTGTAGTTTATAAAACAAAACAAGAGTGTTAATTTTACTCAAACATATAACTATAAATAGCAAAATCAGAGAAACTGATTCAGAAAATGAAGTGGTCTATTATTTTTTTTTCCAGAGCTGTATGTTTTTCGTGCCTCCTCCCATTCTTTTCTATTTTCTATGGCCAAAGAGCAAGTTCAGGCTTCTCTGTCCTTTTTCACGATATGTGTCTGTATAGTAGGGGTGAAAGAAAATAAAAACAAATTTTAGAAACAAACTGTGGAGTAAGGTGGTTTAAATTGTTAATGATCCTCTATGCTGTTTCGCTGTAGTGTGAATGCACTGTTATTCACTCTCCTTGTGTTGGGGTGAAGGGTGGATAAGAGCTCTGCTGGTGGGCCATCATTTTATATAAGAAGCACGGCTCATTGGTGGTCATTTCATGCTCTATCCCTATTCTAAATAAATTTCAGCAAAACTATGACATGACAGATACTTGGCATTGAACTGGTTCAGAAAACTCCAGAAAATCACCATCACATCAAACAAAATTGAAGCATGCCTATATTAAACCATTGAATGAAAGTTCCAATGGCCAGGTTATGTGGGAAGATGCAAAAACAACCAAAGGATCAACTGCACCCTGTATTTTGTTGCCATGAACTGTATATAACTTTTGACAGCTGAAAGGAGGGCCTGCAGATCGATGACGATCCTTGTGAATGTAAACTGAACAACGTACAAAAATGAAATAACTAAAGTGCTTTCCCTGATGCTTGTTACCTTTGATTGAATAAATCTACTGGTTGATTGATCCATTAATTGATATTGTCAACCTAGTAACTCAATGCTTCCCTTGAACAGCCCAGGAACCTCTATTCTCAGCCATTTTCGTCAAAAGATTGAAAATCTAAGCTTACTGTAAATAAATGTAAATGCTTTACTCACCCAAATCATTTTTTACATTTTTTCAGGACCGAAATCTGTGTAGATTAAAGTCCAGTGCTCGTTTAACTTTTTTTAAGAATTAAAGTTTTGGTGACTTCGACGCCCCCAGTGGCAAGACCTTTGGAATTACAAGGGTCCCCTAATCTCGACCATCTTGCATTCCACTTAAAATACTCTACATGACCTGGAACATATGTAATTTTAATAATAACAACCCTTAACATGATATAAGTGGCTTATAATATGTGTAATAATGCATATTTTTCAATCCCTGGGCTTATTTGTGGAACGGCGTCTTTGCCTACGCCGCCTGTTGGAGACATGGCGTTTCTGCACTGCACCTATGGGATCCAGTGGCTCCCAGCAGTGTACAATGACATTGCGTTTGTCCTGTGTGGGCATCCATACTCTGGTTACATCAAGTAAACATGGCGACACCCTTGTTCCCTTAGGATTAGGCTGCCTAAAAAAACGCTACACCCAGTTTTTACGCACAAATAGACAACATAGTTAGTAATACTAAAATAATGTTTTATGATGGGATTTTTTGTGATAATAAAGTTTAAGTGTTCATCTAAGGCAGGGGTGTCCAAACTTTTTTTGTTGGGGGCCAGAAGGAGAAATATATTTGAAGTCACGGGCCACACTCCGTAATAAAACAAATAATGAAATACACCACTTTAAATAATACTTTTTTCCTGATTATTTCATTTACACACCATTTTACTTGACTTCCTATCTTTATCTTTGACAGTGTTGTGTAAACTAAGATTTTTCAAATTGATTTTTAATTTCATGATGTCTCTTAATATAAAACTCCTTAATTACGGCAACTTTTAGACTCTTTTGCCCGTTTTTCTGCGCTAGAATTGCGCACTCTCTCTGCTTTTAGACTCTTTGCCCCGTTTTTCTGCGCACCCTCTCCGACTCTTTGGCCCGTTTCTGACACCTAGAGTTCAAACTTTGAATCTCACATTATAAAAACCTGCTCAACAGCGGGCAAACTTTCATTCTATTTTTTTAAATACCTCACGGGCCGTTCCAAAAAAGGAAACGGGCCGCAAATGGCCTGCAGGCCGTAGTTTGGACACCCCTGATCTAAGGAATTTCCGCAACAGAGATAGAAAGGAAACTGCACGAAAACACTACCATAGAAAATGATTTCAAATTCTTGCATTTTTCTCAACTCTGAAGATTCAGCTCAGTAAAATGCTGTCTCACTTTCCAAAAAATAAAACATTAAGAGCCATCTCTTAAAAGACTAAATAAGTCATTGTGGGATCTTCCTATCTTACACATATGAGTTAGGGATTTTGAAGAGTCTGCACACACTTTAGGTAATTGGCCTATAAAGCGATTATGCATATTGGATTGGGGGATTATGGAGCAATCTGATACAGATGTATGTGTGTGTGTGTGTGTGTGTGTGTGTGTGTGTAATTCCTCTTGTTTGTTTTTCTGTTGTAGAATACAGAAAACAGCCGGCTTGTTAATGGAATATGCTTTGATTGTGAAACACAGAGCTGAGCTCTGAAACTCATTGACTCTGGCAGAGTGAATCTGGCAGTCTAGTGCTGTGCTTCATTCTGCTTTGTTCCAATGTGTTATTGTGTCATTCAATCAAAGAAATATAATGTAATGTATATTTGGAGATGTGACAGTATGCTATAACATAATGTCACATCTCCAAAGTAGCAACTTTATTGAAGAAAATTGGAATTATGGAATTGTGATTGGCCCATTTATCCTGACATTCATTTTTTACTTGTAAATGGTGTAAAAATACAATGATAGTGATGAATTATAGACTGTCTAAAAGTATCCAGACCCCCCCCCCTTCTAATTAGCAAATTAAACTACTCTCTCAATTCACCATTTTAGTGCATTTTGTACAGTATAATCCCCAAAGATAAACATTGTCAACAGACAATGAAGCTCTGGAGTAGCCACACATCACCCTAAGGTCACACCATGCTCAGTGTCAACCATCAGCTAGCTCGACCAATCGGCTGTAGAGGTGTGGAACCGTGGATCTGGAGTTTTTTACGTAACTCCCTCCAATACCTTTCCTTCTTGCCTTGCCTTAGTTCAGACAACACGGACCTTAACTATGGCAAATAAGGCCTGAAGTTATTTTGATGTTGTTCTGGGATCTCCATTCCCTTTTAGAGTCATTTTGGTAGGCTGGTCACTCCTGGGAAGGTTCACCACCATCTTCTCCATTTGTGGATAATGGTTCGCACTGGCTATGTTTACATGCAAAGCTTTTCTTCAATCCGAATGATTTCGTTCGTTCTCCATTATATGCACGCTACAAGTAATCCGATCATCAGAAAGCAACAGGAGCAACAGAAACTGGCTACCTAGCTCTGTTTCCAGAGTTTGCAGTTGGTATGTTTGTTTCGTTAACAGCGTTAAAGCGTTATGGTGGACTCAGGACAACCTTATTCACATGTTCTTGTTAAAATGTGGCCAAGATTTTACGCCCTCCATGTCTTTGAACATTCCAAGGAAAGTTAGCTGGATGCCAATCCCACCACCCATGACCAAGAACCAGTGGATGAAAGTGAGAAGTTAAGTTCAGCATTGAAAAATTCCGCTGTGCTGCACATGCTTTATATGCACAATACATACTTAAACATTCTGATTGGGGATCTAATCAGGTATAGGTGTTTACAAGGTTATTATTCTTCTATTTAATGGATTATTTAAAGGATTATCCTCCTCGTTTGATTGGATTGAAATTGTATTCAAAATGGCCTCAATTTGACTACTCTATTCTGATTGAGCTATTAGTCTGATTATTAACAGATTATTAGGCTGCATGTAAATGTAGCCACTATGGTCCACACACCTTTAATGACACTTCTCTAAATATTCCATAGAAAAAAATGGATCCCACCTAAATCTATATATTTGCTACACATTATAGATATATATACAATTTTTTACTTTACTGTAATTGTTTACTTTTTTTGTAATTTTTTTTATCCTGCTTTTCTCCCAAATCCCAACCACTCAGTTGTACTCTCCCTATCACTAGTAATGCCTCCAACACCAGGAGGGTGAAGACTAGCACATGCCTCCTCCGACCCATGTCAGACTCTGCCTCTTTTCGAGCTGCTACTGCTGATGCAGCATTGCCGAGTAGCATCACAGCGCACTCAGAGAAAAGCGCAGCGACTCGGTTCCGATACACCAGCTCACAGATGCCTCGTGTTGAACATGATCACCCTTTAGAGTGATGTGGAGTGAGAGAGAGCGCCATCTACCCACCCAGAGAGAGCAAGGCCAATTGTGCTCTCTCTGAATCTGGCTGCTGATGGCAATCCCAGCATGACTAGGATTCGAACCAGCAATTTCCTGAACATGGTGGAAACGCCTTTTTCCGCTGGACCACTCAGAATCTAAATGCATGTTAAACTACACAATTGTAGTTTGAAATAAGCTAATGTGTCTTGCAAAACTGCTGATGACAAATTCTTATTTACAGCACTGTATGTTCTACAGTATGGGACATGATACCTTTGATATTTGTTGGATATTTGTCGTATAGCTACTGCTAATGATTTTCTATAGAAAATTAGAAAAAGGGAGAAGGGAGACAGAGAGCATCTTTGCGTAGCACCTCTGTTAATCTGTTAGTATTGATGTAATAATGAGACTAAGTTTTGAATGGCTGTGATGGCCAAACAACAGGTATACTGTATCTCTAGCCCAACAGTTTTCTTTTCTCTACTTTCTCTAATAAGTGCTACACTGAATTTCAGCACCAGTGATATGAAGTTAGTGCTTCTTCTACTCAGAGCACAAAAGGGCATCCTGCAATATACAGTATTTCAAAAACAAAGATAATCAGATTAATAACTTCTGTTTGTTCAGTGGTTATTGCCGTGATGCTCATATTGCTGTTGGTTCTCACTGATTTTTTTATGTTTATTTTTTTGTATATATCATCAACCACTGGAGATGGAGTGGGCCAGGGAATTTCACTCCTCATATCTCGTTTGATACCAATAATGATGAGATTGATGGTAAACAGCAACATAAACAGATGGGCCTTATTGGGATTAAAGCTAGGGTTTGCAAAATTCATTCATTATTTTATATCAACTGTAATTCAACAGTCAAATACTGCTCTAGACTCATCAGTCTGAAGCACACTAAGAGCTTCCACTGAGGAAGAACGCTTGTAACAGCTAATTTTCTCATTTTCGGATGTAAGCAGTAATGAATTACTAAGATACAGCTAAATTAATTGAGTCGAAACGTAAATGATAAAGCGTGCTCCCGCCTGCATGACTCTCTTCATATGCACGCGTGCACGCGCGTGTGTGTGTGTGTGCGTGTGTGTGTGTGTGTGTGTTGGTGGTGATGTTGTGAATATGCTGAGAGCCTGCGTTAATTGTATCTGATTTGTTACTTTGTTGAGCTCTGTTGTCAGAACAGGAGTAAATGAATGTTTTATGAGTCGGGGCCTGTGTAAATGTGGCAGTTCCCCAGCCTCATGCTGTCATTTCCAATTCCATGTTATCCGGCTTCCCACTCCCAAAGCTCCGAACACAGCAGAACACAGCGCAGACAACTTAATTACGGGAGGAAATTTAGTTTGAACGTGTCACTTTACGCCTCAGGTCACACTCAACCGCAGGTCGTGGGCTGGTCAACTGGCACCTGTTTTAGATTGCAGGCGCACAGCACAGGTGCGTACAAACACACACACATATATATATATATATATATATATATATATATATATATATATATATATATATATATATATATATATATATATATATATATAGTTTTATTGATTAAAATAACCAGCACAAAGCATGTTACACAACGTTGACTGTGACAGCAAAGGAGAATAGGCATTAGTGGTGTGCTAAAAATCTGTGTGCATGAATAGAGAGACACTTTATTATTCCAATACAAGTAATATATTTTTAAAATGTAGAGAATATTGAGGCTATTGGTAGTACAACTACATTGGTAGTGCAACTACAACCCTCCATACAATAAATTTTATATTATATTTAGTCAAGTCAAGTCAAGTAGTTTTAATTGTCAATACTGCATATGTACAGGACACACAGAGAATTGAAATTACGTTACTCCCCTTCCCAAACTTTACAGCAAGTACAGATAATAGATATAATAAAAGAGATTATGGGAGACACTATGTAAATAAAAAGAAATAAGATATATAATATAAAAGAGTGGGAGACACTATATGTACAATACAACAAGAACACAATAGACATACAAAAGACGAAAGACAACAGTGCAATGTTGATGGTGATTGAGATGGAATGACAGTATAAATAGAACCAGTATAACAGTAGTGCAAATATGGTGTATGGCTTAAGGTTGGTAAAGTGAATGAGTGTGTTAAGTTCTTAAAAGTCACAGTTTTGGGGAATGAAAGTGTGTATTGACAGTGCAAGTATAGCAGTAGTGCAGGTATTGGATGCCACTCAGTTCTGATACATCACTTAACAGATACTTGTGCTGACATCACCCTTTGGAGCGATGTGGAGAGATAGAGCACCATCTATTCACCCAGAGAGAGCAAGGCCAATTGTGCTCTCTCTGACTCCGGCTGCTGATGGCAAGCAGCATGACTAAGATTCGATTCCAGGTTGGTTTTACACAGATTTCCTTAATGTAACACTCATAGAAACTTTTGCTGACCTAAAAGAGTGGAATGACCTTAATAGGTGGGGTTTATTTCCAACAGCCAATGACCGACTAGTCCTCACCCACCCGTAAAAACAGACTCTTACTAAACTCTTACATCAGACCTCAGCTGTGTTCTTAGTTAGGGTTTTTACAGTGTATTCATTTTTATTTTTATTGTTTTGAGTACAATTTAATCAGAATAAAATACCCGGAAAAAAATATTTTGTCATTTGGTGTGCGTCCTTTCCCCGGTGACAAAACAAACATCGCCCGTTTTGACCGGTGTTCTGTCTAGTTGTGCTGCCTTGTCAAACTGTGCTTCTGTAGTGTACAGATAAAGTAAAAAGTGGAATCAACCGGAGATCCGATTTAAACCTATAGTAACTTACACAAGATAGCTAGCAGTAACTAGCTGGTGTAAACAGAGCTGTAAGCTCTTTAGCTGACGAGACAGTGTCGGCTCTGCTGCTGCGAGGCCATGAATACTTTTTTACGGTTTGACATAGACAAGGGTGCTTTTCCTGATCGACTCGTTTTTTCTGAGTAATTTCTTTTATTAGCTACTGCAGACAGTACAGGTTGAGGAAGAGTTTCATGTGCAGCATCTATAAACAACTCAGAGAGACCTGTTGTATTTCGGAACAAGAAAAAGAAAAAATGGATTTTAGTGGAAGGAGAGCGAAAAGTAAGTAAGTAAGTCTTTAAAAGCCAAGTGTTTTGATTGTTATGGGTGTAAACTTTGTTAATAAACACTTGTAGGTGACTCACATCTCTGTTTAAATTCTTGCTCTGCTGTCCAGTCACGTGAGACGGCCAACGGTACCAGAACGACATCACAATTGGTGGAGAATGCGGGATCAAAGCCGCCTCCTGTGGCCTGGCCCCCTACTTTCTGACTGGAGGTTGAGAGGGGATCTGAGATCAGCCGTGATTATGGTGTGAGTCACCGCTGTGCACTTTTTCTTTCATTTCCTCTCACTTTAATGCACATCACTGGAGTTCCATAAACTCCAAATGAGACGAACGTTACGATCATAAACAGCATTCTCCATATGGAGCAAGAACATAGGTTGCAGCGCGAGACGCTGCGTCATGAGTCACACAGGACCAACTAAGTGAGCCGTTAAAGAACGCGTTGTACGAGTGTTCTGGAAGGCCTCGACAGAGAACAAAAGGGCTACACTGAGGAAAACAAGTTATTCAAGTTACAATAACAGCACTAGAGGAATCTGCATACTTATGTTGTTTACTGAGAGGGAATAAACAACACGTTTTGTTATTGTTCTGCGAAAGCATCGATGCAGAGCAGCACTTTGTCTGCTTAATATATGCCATATTCGACCCAGACTTCCATTCTCCAGGACACATTTAGCGCTAATGTTGCGCAGCATTAAATCAATAAGCAATGGATTGTAATGGCCTAAATCTATTAGCCATGGAAGACAAACCTCTGACTCAAAACTTGCCATCCTTTGCTTTCCTCTTGAATCCAGTTAGACGCAGCATAACGCGCTCTCAAAAAGCAACACGTGACGTATTCTGCTTGATTAGCGAAGTATTAAATGGGAGTAATTTAAAGCAATGGTCCATTAGACAGCACTGACAAGTAGGCTTCTCTCCAGAAACTCAGTGGACAGAGCAGCAGCAGCAGCATTACTAAGACTAAATGAATATAGAGCGAGGGAGGAGGAGGAAGCAGAGAAGGCCCTAAGGAACAGAATAGCAAAAAAATATATATGCGGTTGAGAGATATTGTGTGAGATATTGGCTTTTTCTCAATATGCGTTTATGTGTGTTTTTGCATCCTTGTGTTTTTGTCTAATATTATCTTCTGCTGTCCAAGTTGCATTCCACTTCTTAAGAATGCTTTTACCAAGAACAGGTTAAATTCGCAGATGTGTTCTTATTCTGCCCTGCAAACTAAGGATGCATCTATTGACTGACGACTTGCTGACGAGAGCAGCCAGAAATACCCATGATTAATCACAGAGTATTATTAATAATGTTGATCTGATCATGTTAAATATTTTTTGCACCTGGTTATATTTTTAAACAATGAGGCATTAAATGAATATTAAAGTCATACAATTTTGTACAAACAGCAATTGCTTATATTGTCGCTGTCCTATGAAAAACACCTATCTTCATTTTTGTTGATTGTTAGTTTACTACGTAATTTGAACAGACAAACTGTCCCTCACACTGTGCCAAAATTTATTGATGAACGGACCAATAGAAACTCTTCAAAATGACCTGAAATAAACTCCTCTTTTTACATTGACTTCCATTGAAAGTTTACAAAGTTTTTTCTCTCTCCTGTAAAGTTGCTGTTTTGGAGATAAGTGTTTTTCATTGGACAGCAATGTTATGTTATGTGGTAAGAGTCATATAGCCTCCTGTAGGAGCTTCTAAAGAGCAGCAAGTTTCTCTTGCCTCATTTTAGGTCATTGTTCATGATTATAATAATAATAAAAGAGAGACTGGGTAAAAAACACTGCTGATTGCAAATCATTTCTAAAGCTTTGGGACTCCAGTGGACCACAGTGCAAGCTATTATTATTCACAAAAGGAGATAACATGAAATACAAGGGAACCTTCCTAGGCTTGACCGGCATTCCAAAATTACTCCAAAAGGGCATGGACCACTCATCCAGGAGGTCACAAAAAAACCCAGAACATCTAAAGAACAGCAGGTTTCTCTTGCCTCACTTAAGGTCAGTGTTCATGACTCAGTAATAAAAATGAGACTGGGCAAAAATGGTCTCTATTGGAGAGTTACAAGGCCAAAACCACTGCTGACTATAAAAACACAAAAACATAAATACAAATCTCACATTTGCCAAAATGTTGGCTGATCAGACAAAAGTGGAACTTTTTTGGAAGGTGTGTGTCCCATAGCATCAGGCATAAAACTAACACATAATTTCAGAATTTCAAGGATGTGAAAGACTCATTGCAAGTTATTGCAAAAGCTTGATTGCAGTTGTTGCCACCAACAGTGGCACAACCAAGTTGTTAGGTTTAGGGGCAAATACTTTTTTTTTTACGTAGGACCGGGTTGGTTTAAATAGATTTTTTTTCCTCTTTGTTAATAAACATCATCATTTAAAAACTACTTTTTATATTTACCCAGGTTAACTTTTGTCTGTTATTAAGTGTGTTTGTTAATCTGAAAAAAAAAAAACTAAAGAAATGTGGGGGCAAAGACATTTTCACAGCACCATAGATAATACAATTGCAAGGACACAGCATCCATATACTATAGATCCTCTGTTCTTGTGTTCTTCTCAAAAACGTTCTACCCAAGAACACAAGTCCAAAACCTGTGTTCTTGGTATTGGAAAGCACCTCTAGGTTTCTTTATTTTGGGCCTACTTCATGAACAGTCAGACAGCAGACGATTTTTATACTTGAAACTCTTGAAAAAGACCATTATATTCCCTTCACTGGACGACCCTAAATGATTTGGATGGGAATTCTGAGATAGCTGAAGAGTGAAGTAGGGGGGGTAAAAGCTGTGGTTTTAAACACCCTACACAGATAGACTGTGTCCTTGAGCTAGCCATGCATGTTAATATGGCCGTGACAGCATCCCTTCCAATCCTGCTGCACTATTTCCAACTCCATTAGAGTAAAACACCCCTTCTCCCATTCCTGCCATTGTCAATATGTCTTCATCCCCCCATCTTTGGGGGCTTATGAGGGAAGGTATCAGAAAACAGATTGGGCAAAATAGATGTTTGGCTGCTGAGGATATCACAGCCCGTGTGCGTCCCCCCCCCCTCGGTAAGACAGCTGGGCTAAAGCGCTTTTGGCAGGGGTCTGCTGCAGTGCACTAATGGCGCTCGCCGGGTGACAGGCTGAGAGGAAGAGGCCCAGCGAAGGCCCCCTCGCTCTGCCCACATGTCTGCTCGGGCTGCTGTCTCCTCTGCGTGCCATCCACCCACAAGGACAGCCAGCTAATTTAGGCATGCCCAATGACAGCCGAGAAATGATGGGTAGTTTGGTCTTTTTTCAAGAGCAGGGTAAACCCATCAACCATGCTTGGAAGTATGTGCAGACTCACAGGCAGGCAGCGCATAGTAGTGAACTTCTCGTCAGCGGTCCTCGCACGCCATCTGGATACAAGCGTTAAAATAGTTCAGCCCTTTTTCTTCTCTGTTGTCATCCAGATTTGACAGACCTGACCTGTCATTTCATTTAAATATGCTCACTGACGCTCACAATATGTGGATGTTACAGTATATGACGAAAAGGTCTCAAAATATGTTCTGTTTTTTTTCTTTATTGAGGTTATCGTTGACTGTGCTGACTATAAAATGCTCAATTTTAAACTGTATTAACTCCATAAGGAAAAGGCCTTTCCAGCAATGTGTTTAAGACAAAATTGACCCTAAATACTACAATCATGAAAAGAATGCAATGCTACTTTTATATTTAATCTAAAATTAAAAGTGTATGATCCGAATGTATTGGATGTTTTGTCTGCTCAACACTAGTTCTATTAATATACATCATTTTTTTGCATTTCAGGCTTTCAGCACATTCCAATAAAAGTTGGGACCTTGTGGGTTTGAGAAAATCAAGCAATTTGTATTTTTAGTCCAATTTGTAGAATAGAATAGAATGGAATTGAATAAAGCCTGGTTTTACCATAAAATAGACAAAAAATATATTATTTTAATAAATCAGGACAGCAAAAAACTAAGACTATCAGCATATAAACTGGTCTCTATAATTTCTCCTGCTTTCAATACACAGTACCAGTCAAAATTTGGGACATACTTCCTCATTTAATGTTTTTTCTTATGAAATTACACAGTAAATGAAAACAAAAATGTTTCGCCTCCACATCTTCTGACATAAACCCACCTGAGATGGTGATTTAGGATGAGCTGGAGCTTCACAGAGTGAAAGAAAACTATTGTTCAGCACCTCCAGAAACTCCTTCCTTCAAGATGCTAAGAAAACTATTCCAGGTGACTCTCCCTCATGAAGACACTAAGATTAAAATACAAAGAGTGTGCAGATCTGTGCTCTCAGCTAAATGTGCTACTTAGTAGAAAGTTCTTTAATACTTTTTGTTTACAGAATAAATCTGCATGTTTTCCTACACAGCTTCAATATAGTCTTCAATAAAAAATACAATGTAAAAAACAATAAAAAGAAAGAAAACACAGTGAATAAGGACAAGCGTCTCCTAACTTTTGACTGGTACTGTTTCAGTGACATAGTTAAAAATGATAATAATATTGTTTAAATATTGTCTCAATTATTTCTGGGCAATATATCATCCAAACACAAACAGCTATTGTGATAGATTTGCTTGGGACTAATATTATGTTAAAGTGTCCTTTCACTAAAATTTCACAAAATAACTTTTTCTTGTTCTTTGTGAAATGCTATAGTTCTCTCTGAGTTGTATATGATGCTGCACATAAAATTCTTCCTCAACCTCTATTATCTGCAGTAGCTAGTAAAAGAAAATGTTCAAAAAAACGAGTCGATCAGAAAAAGCACCGTGTCTACGTTAACTCGCGACCGCCCGCAGGCAGCACTGAAGCCATGCAGGTGGATTTTTTACTTTCTGGACCTGGAGTACACACCTCTGTGTGTAAGTAAGTAGGTTTACCTAGGATCTCCGGTGGATTTTGTATTTTACGGAGACTCTAAGACTAGGTCAGTGGCTGAACTGCACTTAGCAGGAAATTACACATGTTGTAAAGTAACATATAACAGTGTAAAGACTGTTATTAGTGTAATAATGTCTTTCATTTTAAAACGTTTCTCACTGCCTCGCAATGCTGTTAGCCAATCAGAGGCGATATATTTGCATTTATGAATACGCAAGAGATGAAATCCTATCATCCGGACCACCGGACTAAAGCAGCATTGTACTGGATCACAAGAAAAAAAAACAGCTCACATGGCATTCTTTCATACTAGAGATCACAACTTAAGAAATGAATGAAAAAAACGATGGAATGAGACCTTTATAGGATACTATCAATATTATGAAAATTTCAGAAATAAGAATGTTCTGCACACTATTCTTGTACATTGAATGTTTGAGATTTTAGAACGTTTCTGTTGGTCAATTCCTCAAAAACCTGTTCACACTATACACTGGTGCCCCACTTCACAAAGAAAAAAAGATGGGAATTTTGTGGATTTCTGTTCTGGAAATGTTCAAACAGGGGGATAATAAAAGATTGCTGATGGAAACCGACAGGCATTTTTCTGGAGCTATGGAACATTACAAAAACATTGGTTGGGTGATTTCACAGCAATTTGGTCAGAGAAGATGAGAAGAAATAGCACAGCTGCTCACAGATTTACTCTCAGCACCTCAGTCTGGGCTGTGACCCGGTGAATTCTGCTGCTGTTCTCAGCATTTGTTTGAAGAATCACGCAAAGCACAAGTGCTTTTTTGTGCTGTCATTTTTCTTGCTGTGAGTAAATGCTTACATCTATTTCGTGACAATCTGACAAATCGGTGAAGAACTGAACTATTCTCTACTGACGATTTGAGGCACGACTCCTTGTGTAAACAAGAGAACCGAGTCTGGATCTGCTTTGGCAGGAGAATTGCAGAACAACTGCAGGAAAAAAAGAACACTTGTTTGTCTTCTCAGTAAAAAAAGAAGGTTCATTCTACAAGTGAGCTTTAAAGACTGACTGTGATTTTTAAAGGAGATAACTGAATATCATGCACATGTACCTTTAAAACAGCAGAGACTTTACCACAGAGAAATAAACTCATTGTACATTGACTTCCATTGAACGTAATAAGATTTTATATAGGATCTCCGGTGGATTTTGCATTTTACAGAGACTCTTAGACTAGGTCAGTGGCAGAAATGCACTTAGCAAGAAATTACCCATGTTGTAAAGTAACATATAACATGGTAAAGATAAAATCAAATCAAATTTATTTGTATAGCGCTTTTTACAACAGGTGTTGGCACAAAGCAGCTTTACAGAAACATGATTACAGGACAAAGAATCAGGCAAAACATTAAACATAGAAAATACAGAATACAGAACCCCCAGTGAGCGCGGAGGCAAGTAAAAACTCCCTCAGAGCTGCATGAGGAGGAAGAAACCTTGGGATGACCAAGACTCACATTTGAGGGGGGACCATCCTACCACTGGTCAAACGGCTTTTAAATTAAAATTTAAAAAGTCTTTTATACATCCATATAGGTTTTATGTATTCAGGAGTGTAATAGCGCCACTAATGGCTTGGATGTAATCAGTAGTGGAGAATAAGATGGACGATGAGCAGCTGATCTGTGGTGGTGGTGGAGAAGAGCTGACTTCAGAAACTTCCATCAGTCTGGCCGGACAGGAGACGCGAGAGCCTGAGGGTCCAACATCGGTATCGGGTCAGACAGGTGGGCAGTCAGTAACTCGGAGGAAAGCAGAGAGATGGAATTAGTTTTGACTGGATTTATGCAAAGCTGAGAATATTAAAACATTATCAGAGTGTGGCAAATGACTCCGGGCAGAACTGAATAAAACAGCCTAACTAAAGGCAGAGAGCCAGAAGGTAACATAGACATGGAGGCTCCCTGAAACACTGGCATCCACCCACTCCACCGTCCACAAACCTGAGTGACCGTGTGCAGTGGGAGAACAACAGCACCAGCATCTCAGTTTACCACAATTTCCTCTGTCCATGAACCCCTGAATCTGCAGCCTTATCTAAAGGAAAAAAAACATTAATTACCAAAAGCTAAACTAAACAAGTAAGTTTTCAGTCTAGACTTAAAGATTGAGACTGTGTCTGAGTCCTGAACATATTCGGGGAGATTATTCCAGAGTTGAGGCGC
The DNA here is from genome assembly GCF_023375975.1 of Astyanax mexicanus. Classification (NCBI taxonomy): domain Eukaryota; kingdom Metazoa; phylum Chordata; class Actinopteri; order Characiformes; family Acestrorhamphidae; genus Astyanax; species Astyanax mexicanus. Next base: position 22,319,200 of record NC_064413.1, read on the forward strand.
TTTATAAGAGAAAGCTCTTCCTCCTGCAGAGCTCCTCTGAATTTTAGGGACTACTAAGAAACCAGCACCCTGAGATCTAAGTAATCGTGGTGGTTCATAATAGGAGATGAGGTCTCGTAAATACTCAGGAGCGAGCCCGTGTAGGGCTTTATACGTTAACAGGACAATTTTATAGTCTATGCGGAATTTGACTGGAAGCCAGTGCAGTGCTGACAGAACTGGACTAATATGGTCAAATTTTCTCGTTTTAGTAAGGACCCTGGCTGCAGCAGTTTGAACTAGCTGAAGTTTATTTAAGTGACTGCAGGAACATCCAGACAGTAGCGCATTACAATAATCTAGCCTTGAGGTAATGAAGGCATGGACTAATTTTTCTGCGTCATGCAGTGATAGGGCATTTCTTAGCTTGGCGATGTTACGTAGGTGTAGAAAAGCTGTTCTAGTAACATTAGATATGTGTTTATCGAATGCTAGATCTGAATCTATAATAACTCCAAGGTTTTTAGCTGCTGAACCAGGGGTGACTGAGAAGTCGGCCAGATTTAGCATTAAGTCTGATAATTTATTTCTAGCAGCTTTGGGGCCTAATAGGAGAACTTCTGTTTTTTCACTATTTAATAGGAGGAAGTTGTGCGACATCCACAATTTCACATCTTTTACACAATCCTCGATTTTCTTTAATCTCACTCTGTCATCAGGTTTGGCTGATATGAAGAGCTGCGTGTCATCCGCATAACAATAAAAATCTACGTCATGTTTTCTAATAACTTTGCCCAGTGGGAGCATATATAATGTAAATAATAATGGTCCTAATATAGAGCCTTGTGGAATTCCATATCTTACCTTGGTATAACTGGAAGACATATCATTTAACCTCACAAACTGATAGCGATCGGTTAAGTACGATTTAAACTATGATAATGCAGTTCCAGTTACACCAACCATGTTTTCTAGTCTTTCTAAAAGAATAGTATGATCTATTGTATCAAAGGCTGCGCTCAGATCGAGAAGTACCAGTAGGGAAACACAGCCTTGGTCGGCAGCTGTAAGTAGATCGTTTGTTATTTTAACTAAAGCTGTCTCAGTGCTATGATAAGGCCTAAATCCAGATTGAAATTTCTCATAGATTTGGTTTCTTTGCAGCTAAGAGCAAAGTTGTTGGGCTACAGCTTTTTCTAAAATCTTAGAAATAAAGGGTAAGTTTGAAATAGGTCTATAGTTAATAGTTAGACAGTACAGTAGGATCAAGATTTGGTTTCTTGATCAGAGGTTTTATTACAGCTGTTTTAAATGCTTTGGGTACATGGCCTAGGGTGAGTGATGAGTTTACTATCATTAACAGAGGTTTAATTATATCTGGTAGTACCTGTTTTAGTAATTTTGTGGGAACTGCATCAAGTGTGCAGGTTGTGCTGTTTGAAGAGGAGATAATTTTCTCTGTTGTTAGTGTAAAAATGTCTTTATTTTAAAAACACTTCTAACTGTTGTCCGTCTCACTGCCTTGCAGTGCTGCTAGCCAATCAGAGGCGATATTTTTGTATTTATGAATATGCAAGAGACGAAATCCTATCATTCCCGCCACCACCCCCTACTCCACCCCCAATTCACCACCGGACTAAAGCAGCATTGTACTGGATCACCGGAGCACGTTTTTCACAAAAAAAAAAAAAATAACATGGCATTCTTTCATACTAGAGACCACAATTTAAGAAATTAATGAAAAAACGATGAAATGAGATCTTTATAGGATACTTATAATATTATGAAAATTGAACACTTGTTTGTCTTCTCAGTAAAAAAAGAAGGTTCATTCTACAAGTGAGCTTTAAAGACTGACTGTGATTTTTAAAGGAGATAAACAGCAGAGACTTTACAGCAGAGAAATAAACTTGTTGTGCATTGGATTCCATTGAAAGTTAATAAGATTTTACTTCAGTTAATTTTGGAGAATTTCTATTGGTCCATTCACCAAGATATTTTGACGCAGTGTACGGACGGAACCTGCATGCCTCCATGTACAAAAGTTTCTCCTCTTGTATCTAGAGTTTTTCCCAATAAACTTCCCCAAAATTAAATTCCTTAAGCTCTAACATTGTGTCTTACATGTAATGGTAACACTTTACTTGGATGGTCCATTTTATGGCCTTGTTGATGCTCAACTGACATTCAACTAACACTGAATTGAATGCCTATTAAATTTAACTTAACTCTATGTTGAATGCAAATGATTCAAAATAGAACCTAACCCTACACCTAACCCTAACCTTAACCCTTAAACACCCATAAAATCGAACCCTACACCAAACCCTAAGCCTAACCTTAATCTAAGCTTAAAATCGAACCCTAAACCTAATCCTTAAATGTTAAGATTAGAGTTTGGATTAGAGTTGAATGTAGGGTTATATTCAATAGAGAAGCATTTACTTTCACCTTTTAGTTCATTTGCATTTAATTGACATGCAGCTAAATGTTAGTTGAATGTCAGTTGAGCATCAAAGAGGCCATCAAATGGACCATCCATTATTATCAGTTAATTGATCAAGTATAAAGCCTATATTAGATAGTTTACCACTTGTTGAGAGCTTGTGGGTTTCTTTACAACCATGGAAACTGACTGACCATTTGAATCATGAAATGGTTCTTTATCTGGTTCACTTGTTTTTCAAACAAAAGTAATACCCTTTGTAGAAAGTTTGTCCTTGAGGATTTTAAAAATAGATCAAATAATGTAATATTTTATTACTGTATAGAACTATTTCATTTTTTTTTAAGTAGCATATGAAAGGGAGGGGCATGTTGGTGCATACTTCAGTTTTAGGGCCTGAGATTGTGGCTTCAAGCTTTACTGCAGTCACTATCTGTAAGGAATTTGTTCCCTGTGTGTTCCCTGTGTCTGCACAGGCCTTCACCGGTCTTCAAGTTTCTCCTGTCTCCAAAAATGACATGTGGTAGGTTAATTGGCCATGCTAAATTGGCTCTGGGTGTGTATGGTACTCCGTACCCAATGATTCCAGGCAGGCTGCGGACCCACTGTGACCCTGACTAGAAACAAGCAGCAGATAAGAAAATGGATGTGAAAGAAATTAACTGCAGTATGAAAATGTTCTGACAAACAGTAACAACAAGGAAAAGAACTAGAAACTTGAACACTCTTAACAAAGTGGGCCTCTGAACCTGCCCACTGTCATTGTCCCAGTCCCATTTCCACACCCCAGGTTGCCAGGTATAGGTAACAGCATACAAACAATGCACTGGATGCAGCCACAAAAACTGGCAAGCCGGCTATTTTATCTGCTGAACAGGTAATCACTGAACTTCAATAAGGTTACTAATGATAGCTGGGTAATTTACTACCACCGCTGTATATACCACTGTATGTCAATCTGACAAACCGTGTGAGATTTGTGTCTGAGAGAAGTGGGTGGGGCAGAAAATTATAACCAGGGTTTGGAAAATTGGACTCATGTAGCTATTTCTATCTTTCTATCGCATTTATTACTGATTGTCCCTTAAAACAAACATGCAAGGAAACAATGTTCGCTGTTACGGAAGAGAGGAGAGGAGTAGGTGTTTTGAAATTGGACTCCTGTAGCTATTTAAAAATCCTGTAGCATTAAAATTCATTTGACAACTGTCTGACCAGTGGTAGGATAGTCCCCTCATATATGTTAGCCTTGGTTCTTCCAAGGTTTCTTCCTCCTCCAGCTTTTTTTTTTTTGCGTTTGGCTCTACACTGGGGGCTCTGTATTTTTATGTTTTTAAAGTTTTGTTTGATATTTCACACACTTGCTCACATATATTACTGATTGTCCCTTTAAACAAGCATAGAAAATAACACAACGGACGATTTTAATGTAAGCAAAAATGAGTTATTAGGGTAAATTTCATGTATTGTACGATACGGCGATTATTATTAATTATTGAGACAGGCCTACACACAGTTTCAATAAATTTGTAAAAGTCAGAAATGAATTAAATAATGTAACAATGATAGAGAAACCTATTAGAGGTGGACACGCTGTTGAAAACGGAGCCGTGACTTATGTGAAATACTCCCTTTCCCTTCAAAAGCCATCCTTCAAAAGAAAGTTTTCTACCTAATTTTACTAATGTAGTTCCATAACTGATTAGAATATTAACAACGCGGCGTAAGGGGTGCGATTAGTGCTGCTGCAGAATCAATCACTCCAAGCTTCAGACCTCAGATTCTTTCCTCATTTTTTATGTCTCCGCTTTAATTAAAATACTTAGTGGGGGAAAATATCATCTCAACATCACAGGAGAGGTTGGCTTGAGGAAGCCCGGGAATGACTCTGTGCTTTTTTTTTATTTTCTTTTTTTTTTCTTCCTTGAAAACCATCACAGCAGTTTGCAGTGGAAGGTAAATGCTTTCTTCTTCGCTTTTTTTTTTTATATTTTTTGTTCAAAGGTCTGCACAGGCTTGTTTGTGGGAGATAGTAAAGAGCAGGCAGAAACTCATCTTCATGCTATCTCTGCTAGAAAACATACAGTATGTGCTTAAAAGGGCTGTGCGTATAATAGGCCGGCATTTAAATGAGGAAGCCTGGCTGGCTCGGACGTACACAGAGGTGGAGGGGAAAGACTCGCCGGAATGAAAAAAAAGAAAAAGAAAAAGCACGTGGGGGCAGCAGCAAACAGAAAAGGAGAAAATGGAACGGAGCAAGGAAATGGTAGGAAGGAGGAATGTGTGTGATGTGTGATAAGACTGGCTAAAAGCTTTGAGCTGCCCTGTGCTCTGGTGTGAACAGTGTATGTGTGTGTGTGTATGTGTGTCAGTGTGTGTAAGTAAAGCGATGTGCTGCACAGCAAGCTTGGAAAGTAAAAGTCTATTTTTTAGTTTTTATAAAGAAAGTAAGTGAGTGAGAGAAAGTCCAGCTTGAGGCCAGTTTGGTACAAGGCAAAAAACTGCTATGCTTTAAATTTGATTCAAAATTGCTCCTCATTAAAAATAAATAACTTTTATAATATGTTTCATCTACTAACTCTAAAGGACCAATAGAATTGTCTGGATGTGTCATCAGATATTTGGGAACATTCACAGTCAAGCACTAGCATCTCTTCACAGGGGCTTCAGTATAGATAGCTCCAGTATGTTCTTTCCTTAAATTGTTTGTTATGGAGTGGTAATCTGTTTGTGTTTTAGCCTCTGATCTCACCTATTACCTTTTACTTATAGATACAGTCATATGAATAAGTTTGGGCACCCCCATTAATCTTAATCATTTTTAGTTCTAAATATTTGGGTGTTTGCAACAGCCATTTCAGTTTGATATATCTAATAACTGATGGACACAGTAATATTTCAGGATTGAAATGAGGTTTACTGTAGCAAAAGCACACACAGCTTCCCCTTGTGCAAAGAAGGAGAACAACTTGCAATTGGCCACCTTAAATACCTTTTCTCATGATTGAATACACCTGGCTATGAAGTTCAAAGCTTAATGAGGTTACCAAACCAATTTTGTGCTTCAGTAAGTCAGTAAAAAGTAGTTAGGAGTATCCAAATCAATAAAATGATAAAGGTGCCCATACTTTTGCACCGGTCAAATTTTGGTTTAGTGCATATTGCACATTTTCTGTTAGTACAATAAACCTCATTTCAATCCTGAAATATTACTTTGTCCATCAGTTATTAGATATATCACACTGAAATGGCTGTTGCAAACACCCAAATATTTAGAACTAAAATGATTAAGATTAATAGGGGTGCCCAAACTTTTTTTATATGACAGTATGTGTAATTTTCACACCCCGGGATGCCAAGTATGGAACACAATAGCAGGCAAACGTAACATGCTGCTGCCTAGCCGTCCTTCTAAAATTCAGTAAAAAGTGAGAAAGTTTTAGAATTGCGTTTAATAGGTTAGGTCAACTCAGAGCCCAGAAGGGCTACAAGACAGATGCTGAGCTGGTAACTTTTCTTCTGTACAGGTAGCAGCTGAGCTATGTTATCTGTTAAACTGAGCAAATATAAGATGGGCAGTTGTGTTCTTTTTGGTCAGCAGTGTTTTTTGCATTGGATCTCTTGCATGGAGACCATTTTCGGCCAGTCTCTATCTTATAATTAATTCATTACCACTGACCTTAACTGAGGAAAGTGAGACCTGCAGTTTTTTTTAAATGTTGTTCTGGATTCTTTTGTGACCTTATGGATGAGTTGTTCTTGCACTTTTGAATGAAGATTGGCCATCAGGCTGCTCCAATTTAGCCATGAAACCTCCCACACTAAAATGACAGGTGTTTCAGTTTCATTGTCCAATCCCTGTATACATTCTTAATAGAGATTCTGCTCTAAAAGAAAAAAAGTGTATGGGGTTTGTGGAGTTAATCAAATTTAATCAAATGTTTGCCCCCAAATCAAATTTGTTTCTGAAAACATTTTTAACCTCTTTTAGCACTTCTGGATGCGTTCTCACGAGGTTAAGCTTGGTGTGAAACACCGGCCAATCATGCTGAGTTCCTCCAAAGTTGGATAATAGCTTTAGTGTGTGTGTGTGTGTGTGTGTGTGTGTGTGTGTGTGTGTGTTTCTCAGAAGCAGTCCTAATGGGCAGGGGCTTCATACGAGAGGATATGAGGATCACTGTGTGAGCACAAGGGCTAAAAAGCCTCTTCACATGTGGAGATAATATCTGCTCTAATTGAGTGCCGTGTTGGGAGCGAGACTTGCTCAGGCTGCCCACCCTCCTGTTGCTCACAACAGTTGTACTCCGGCCAGCACACCGAGATTATTATGGATGACAGATGCCACCATCTTTGGGGAAATAGAGGGATTATGTTGTTCTGGCAGGCTCGATAGAGCGCGACACGACAATGAAATCCACATAAACTGGTTTGAGGCAGGCCTGTAGAAAATAAACTGATCCGCAGGGGGTAAAAAGGACTCAGATGGAGCAGATGCCAAGATGATGACTTTATAAACAGAAGAAATACACTGCTGTTCTTTTAGTGAACTTTCATACTCTGAAATCCAGCGCTGTACGACGGCAAGGTCAATTTGTATCATTCACCAACAGTGTAAATACACTGATTTACTTTAAGCTTACACTCTTCATACAAGCATTTGAAGAGTATGTGTTATAACTGATTATTAATGATTTTTAATGATATTTTTATGGCATTTACAACCTAATTAGTAACCATTAATAAACTAATTGTAAACCATTTATAAACCCTTTATAAAGGTAGTCTTATTTTAATGTGGTACCCAAGAGTTTAACCCCTGCATCTAACCAAGTACACTGTAAAAAATGAAAAAAATTGAGAAAACCTAATATTTTAAAACAAATTACTGCACTAGATTTATTAATTGAATGAAATGTTTAAGGTTTAAAGAAAAACACCAACAGTTGTGCCAACTAAAAATCTTTATTTCAAATAATATATTTTTTTTATATGTATAAAAATGTCTAATATTAAATCTCAACAACTTAAAAACTGACTTAATTTTTAATTTAAGTTCTACCAAATGTCTACTGTAAGTCCTGCTTACTTACCTAGTTTACTCATTATGTTAAACTAAAAGAATGGTTGGGTTACAAACATGAATCCATGTATCTGTCACATCTGGTGCTGTAGGCGCTTCTGTTCCTTCCACACTGAGCTACAGTTAGACAACTACACTACCCAGAATGCACCACACGCTGACATCTCACACACCCACTCACGTGACACCTTACCTGCTTCCTCCAGGAAGCCGGGAGTACTGATTACCCCAGAGTATTTAAGGACACTTTACGAACGCACAGGTTCCGTGTATTGCCTGGTTTCATCCACTTTACAAAGCGTTATTTTCTCTGTTATTGTTTTTCCGTGTATGACCTTGCTCTTTTTTTTTTCAACGCCTTGGTTGCTTAGGAGGAACTATCCCAGGAGGAACTAGCCGAGGAGGAACTATCCCAGGAGGAACTTGCCCAGACAGCTGAAATGAAAGTGGCCTAGTTTTTATTCATAAGAAAACATTTTATTTAAAGTTGTGCCATAATAATCCTTCTCAAGCTGAAGAGACATTGGTGTAGATCACTTCTCCACTAGACACAACAGATACAGGTCTGGAGTATGGAAGTAAAACAGTGTCACCAGACTTTGAAATTTAAAAGCACTTGAATTTTTAGCACTGAATTATTTTACATTGAATTATTGCATGTGATTTTTTTGCCTCTGAATTAAACACTTTAATTTTTCAGTATATCATTTTCACTTATTTTATTTTAATGTAAAAAAAAATCAAAAGTAAAAATTCAAGTTTAAAAAATTCTATTAAAATAAATTCAGGTTGCTCAAATTCGACTGCTAAAATACAACGCTCAAAATTCGCTGTCAACATCCGGGACACACAGGATGAGCAATCGATTCAGTCCTCAATCGAGCCAACAACCAGCCAATCACATCACGCTCCGAAGATCACGTGACAGGTAGCGCCTCACGGCTCAGAGCCGCTCAACGCGACTCACAGCCCCCTCCGCTGCTCCTCTCGAGTAGGTGAGTGTAAAACAGCTAAAAACAGGGCATTTACCTCACCACTGTGGCCATGTAATATCACTTAAACGGTGTAGAAATCCTCACTTTAACCACAGTTTGCTCTGTGGTTTGTAAACATATTAAATTAAGATAGATATCCAGATATACCTTGTTAAACTAACTAACTAAATAAATAAAGCTCCTCTGTTCATTTCAGAAAGAGCTTCAAACACGAACACTAGCTCAGTTATTTATAAATACAGCCAGACTGTGTGGAAGATAATTACTACTGTAGAATCTGAGATAGTAACTTAGTTAGCTAAATTATAGCTACCTATCTTGCTAGTTAGCTGTGGGACTGTGTGATTATAGACAAGATGCTACCTAGTTAGCGGTTTGTTTCTGTGACTCGCTTTGAGCGGCTCTGAGCCGTGAGGCGCTACCTGTCACGTGATCTTCGGAGCGTGATGTGATTGGCTGGTTGTTGGCTCGATTGAGGACTGAATCGATTGCTCATCCTGTGTGCCCTGGATGTTGACAGCGAATTTTGAGCGTTGTATTTTAGCAGTCGAATTTGACAGGTCGAATTTGAGCAACCTGAATTTATTTTAGTTGAATTTTTGCTTTTGAATTTTTTTACATTAAAATAAAATAAGTGAAAATGATATACTGAAAAATTAAAGTGTTTAATTCAGAGGCAAAAAAAATCACATGCAATAAATCAATGTAAAATAATTCAGTGCTAAAAATTCAAGTGCTTTTAAATTTCAAAGTCTGGTGACACTGTTTTACTTCCATACTGGAGTACCTTACAGATGATCCAACGTCTCTCCCCCTTCTGTTGCACCTGGGTCCACAAGTAGATAATACAGTGTTCAGATTTTGACGTGGTGGCGTTGTTTCTCCTCTGCGAGACACCTACCAAGTGGGAGAGTTCACGTTACTTCCCAGGGGTTTTCGCTGCATTTTAGTTTAAGTTTAGGTTTTCAGACCAAAGAACCATAAATGCAGTAAATTCCAGTCAAGAATAAAGGAAATAAACCTTTTTACTGATGAAGAGTGACTGTCTGTTACTGCAATAAGCATTTAAGGTGGAACGGTAATCTGAATAAGACGCTGGTGAAAAATCTAAATCAATTTCGACTCTTGGTCCGTTTTTTTTTTTTTTATTATTATTTCTCATTTTTGTTTACGGCCAGGCAGCATAGTGTCAAACTGAGCATGTGCAAAGTAGTTGGCCTTGCTTTAACTTGGGTTCCACTACAAATTGTAAATTCAGCCAACACAGATTATTTAGTCAGACCAACTTTTAACAAGAAACTAAATTCATTTAGTTAAGGTTGGTTATGGTACAATTCAGCTGACTTAAAAATTACAATAAGGAAACAATTTAAGGATGAAATTAGACCCAACCTTAACCTGGACCCTAATCTGCCCGTAAACCTATTATTAGCATTTATTGTATGAGGATTCCTTTGCATTTTTCTATTAATTTTAGTCCATTCATTTCCTTTTTCTATTGAGTTCCAAAATGTTTATAAAAAGCAAGATATTCAGACGCATTTTCTTCCAGCACTATTTTATCAGTTCTTCTTCAAGTACATGGCAAGGCAGTTGTATGTGTGTGTTTGTGTATATTTTTCTCAACAGTTCTGTTAGTGTACAAGACAAAACACTGAACAAATTGTTCGTTGTTCAAATCTTTTTGGACACAAAAAATCTGCCTATAGGGTTGTTTCTAAATACCAATGGTGTTGACAAACTGAACATTAGCAGAAAAGAAATCAGGTTTTCAAAAACAACAAAGCACAATTCTGTTTAATTCACTTTTTGTACTTTCTGTAAACTCCAAAAAGTGTCTAAAGTGGCTATTGTTCATCGTGCCGCAGTACACAAAGTGGGGTTTATTGACTGTATTAGTCTGGTTTATGAAGCCAGTCTGTCTTGGAGCTGGATGAGTCAAATTGCCTTCAAGTCCTTGTTTCTTACATCATTCATTCAAAAGTCAGCGGCATTGTTGTTTTAGCGGAGCACAGAAAAACAAACACGGACACAAAGTGGCTTTGATGGAAATTGAAAATGAAATAAGGAAATTGTGGGAAGTGCCAAATAGCTAAAATTCAGAAACTTTTGTGAAACATTTTGGACGCAATTTACAGTAGGCGACAGCAATTGGCAGTACATTCTCTGCATGGCTTATTTGTTTATTTCTGTCCACCTCGTTCGTCCTCTGCTTTATTTACATTTGAAAAGCCTCTGCAGTGGCAGCCGCCGCCAGTGAGGACAACTGAACCGTATTTTTACAGCAGATTAGCGCTTCACAACAAATAACAGCAATTAGCAACAGCAAAACCACATTACATGCAGAGGGCCAAAAAAAAAAATCCCCCCTGATGCCCCGCATTTCACGGGACTGTCCAAGGTCAGTTTAGCCTATTATCGCTGTTTTCATGCAGCATTATTATTTTTTTTATGCTTTAATAATAAACTAATACAGAAAAGCAACTTCCTACAGTGTTTCCTGGTCCAGGAACCTGTAAAATCACCTTAAAATATCCCTGTATCCCCAAACCTCATGTGGAAACCCCATGTTCAGAACACTTAAATTAGTGTTTCAGTTCATACATGCCAAGTTCTCAATGTCAAATAATGACACTTTTGACACTTTTGACACCCCCCCCCCCCCCCCCACCACCAGCATCATCCCACCGCTCGATTGATCCATTTCAGACCCATTGGCTGTTAATTCTTAGAGAAGGTCAACTGTTGACCTTTAAAACCAAGATACAACAGATGTAACAACTCTCCGAACATCTCCCAGCGGGATATGGAGAGTATTATTGGTTTTGTGTGAATGCGTGTGTGTATGCCTGTGTGCATCTGTATGCTCATGCGTATTGTGCTTGCGCTTTCACCTATATTTCATTAATTATTAATAATTCTACATCCTGCTTCTTTATGCCACATCTACTGTGTGTACATGGTGGTAAAGGTTCACATTTAGGACATGTTCAAATCTGGCATTAACAAGCATCCTGGGTGCTCATTGCTATCTTAAACTTTGCTAACAGTCTATTTTTTTGTCTATTTCTTGCATCTGCATTGTTAACATAGCGACAAAGTTTACAAATACATTTTCACAGATTTTTGCATTTACACTGAGGGGTTTTCAGGTAAATTTCTGGTTTCGGAAAAAAACTTGGCGGAAAACACAGGTGCGCCACCAACTAATTCAAAACCCTGGCAACAGTCAACCGTCAGACGTCCATACCTTTCTTAGCTACACAGGTGCTTTGTGCACACTCAGCGCACGTACACTCATTACACACACATCGACGCTCTGCAGTGTGCAAACTCAACTCCTACATCAACAATAAACAGAATAGAAAATAAAATTACATTACTGGTCCCATAAATTACCTGCTTGCGCACTTTCACAGAGTGAACGCCCAGGTCAGTTTCCTCTGCTGAAGATGCGCAGCCGCGGGACCAAACTGGAGGCGGTGAGGAGGAAGGAGGGGAAAACGAAACAGCACCTGCAAGCAGAGAAGGGCATGTAAGGAGAGGTCCTATAAAGACAATTGGTAGCTGGTGATTGGTTGAGATATGAGTGACGAGCACAGGTGTTTCCTGCTAGGACTAGCGCTGAAGCTTATATTTATTACATATCACTGCTGTTTAATGAAAAATATGAATGTGGGACAAAACAGCAACTTTACAGGAGAGAGATAAAACCTTCATAACTTTCAATGGAAGTCAAAATAAAAATATTTTAAAGACTTTTTATTGGACCATTCATCAAGAATTATGATACAGTGTAAAGGACAGATTATCTGGTTAATTTATATAGTAAACTAAAAATATATATTTATATTTTTTGACAGCAAAAATATGTACTGATGGTGGTAGAGACACCTGTCTCTGTGGTCGTGCATCAATAAAGTGATTTTAGTATTCAATTTGTTTCCAGTGAGATCAACCGAATGAAACCAAAACTTCACATGAAGCAAATGTTTTTTGCACATGTGTGAGCTGTTCAGACAAATGTCACATTAAACAGATTAAATAAACTTTGGGTTTGATCAGTAAACGTTGAGTAGCCCCTGAAGTTACAGAAATAGTCATAGTCAGTGGATTCAGTGTCCCTGCAGTAATGTCTGAATCTCTACATGATGTTGAAGGAATGTGAGTTGAGTTTTTTAAGTTTTTGTCTCGTTGAATATAATACGATTTTGATCTCCCTCATCTCAGAACTTCAATCTATCTAAAAACATGCTGAGTGCACCAGAAGCCCACTCCTGTTCAGTTAACAGAGGGCTAGATTTGTGAAGGTGTAATCATGGCATCTGAGCATGTATTTAATACCCAGAGGTTTGGCCCGGCCACTCCTTTAAGTGGATTTCCACTCTGATGGGCTGTTTGTTTATTGGAGTGGCTGTTGTTCTGGATGCACTCCATGGAGGATACAAATTGCATTATTCACGGCAGGCAGGCCAGTAATGGCACCGATGAATGATGGCCCCTATTTCACTCCTGACAGAGAAGGTCGAGAGAGGAGCTCTATACAATTACCACTGAGATTCTGTTCAATCAGAGCGGCTCTACAGTCTCACCCGCCGCAGAGCAGAGAGAAGCACTTAGCTGCACCTGTTTCAACAGTTGATCGTACGCCTCGCTCCCAAGTGCTGTTTTTCCATTACAGAGGAAAAGTTCAGACTATGCAAGTGATATCTTTTTCCATCAGCTTCCTGCTGGAGTTTTACAACTTTGTCTGGGTTTGTGGTCTTGGAGACAGGAGACAGCGTACAATGATTAAAAATCTCACCTTAAGAGTAGGAAGTAACATCACACTTCTGTTCCGTTAATGGCGATATAAGAGAGGCTAAATACAGAGAAGCTCAGCTGTTTAAAAGCATTTCAAATTGAGTGTAGAGACAAAGGCAGTGTGCCAAATGTGTGATATTCAACGAGCATATCATGGTGGCACATCAAGATTGAGGAACCATCTAAATGCGTTAATTATTATTTCTTGACTGTGTAAAAAAATACGATGTACATTATACATGATAAAAACTTGCAGGCACTTCGAAACTGATTTCTATAAAAAAAAATTATATATATATATATATATATATATATATATATATATATATATATATATATAAAATATATATTAATATTTATTTTATAGTATAATAATCAGTTACAAAAAACCTAGCCTACAAGAATGATGTCTGAATGAATTTCATCTAATCTAATATATTTTAACATGGTTTAAGAATATTAAATAATTTTATTTTATAATTTTATATTGAGCTTATAGTCCAAGTGCAAAAATACAAAAATCAGTAATACGGCTATGCACTGCACAATTATTAAACCGAAACAGACCATCATTAACATAATTTACAATGACTTTCCTCTGCTCTAATATAATTAACAATGTTTAAGAATATAAAATACTTTCTGAACAACATTTTTTTTTTGTTGTTTTTGTTTTTAAGCAAATAGCCTAAGTGTGAAAACACAAAAACAGCAATTCACTGTGACACAGCGGAGAAGCCGTGGTGTGGGGCAGCAGAAAATTTGGGGTGAAAACTAAAAAAATCTGGGGTGAAAACACACACAAAAAAAAACAGCCTATGACAGATCATTTGCTTGAGTCTGACCCGTTCCGACGGAAGGGTGGGAAACCTTTTTTTTTTCGAGGCTGGGGGTCTGTCATGGTCAGAACAGAATAGCAGACAAGCGCAGATACTGATAAAAACAATAGATGTTTATTATAGGAATAAACAGATGTAATCAGGGTCGATACAGAAACAAGGGTGATCACCAGTAGACAGAGCAATGAAGACAAAACCATACCATAAACGAGAGACAGTCCAGAGTTCATACACAAGCAATCCAGTATCAGAGATAATCCAAGAGGCGGTGGTGAAAGCACAGTCCAGGTCATACACAAACAATCCAATATCAAAGGCAGAGGCAAGAATCGGCGTCGAGAAACAAAAAGCAAGGTCATACACAAAGTAAACTGAGACAAGAGATAAGTAACGCTTTGTATGAGGATAACCTACAATACGCGGCGATGAAGTCTGTTTGGCGTGCACCTTTATAGTGCCAGTAATCAGTATTCGGGACTTCCTGGAGGAAGCAGGTGAGGTGTCACGTGATCAGGTGAGTGCGTGATGTCAGCGGGTGGTGCATTCTGGGTAGTGTAGTTGTTAACCTGAGAACCTCCGTTAGAGCTGGGTGTGGAAGGGACAGAGGAGCTAACAGCACCAGACGTGACAGTACCTCCCCCCAAGGGAGTCGGAACGGAGCCGGAACGGGGACGACCACGACGACGTCCACCCGACGGGCAGGGAGTACCGGCGGGAGGACCAGGCGTAGCCTCAGAGGTGACGGGCAGGCGGGGGTTGCGAGACTGGGAACCCCTATGTACTGGAGCCGAAGAAGAGAGTGAGCGCTTGGGACGCCCACGGGGTCTAGGAGCAGGCTTACTAGGGTGACGGGCATGAAACTCGGCCAGTAGAGCAGGATCCAGCACGTCACCGGCGGCAACCCAGCAACGCTCCTCAGGGCCGTAACCCTCCCAGTCTATGAGGTACTGGAGCACACCGCCACGCCTGCGTGAATCCAACACCTCTCAAACCGCATAGGTAGACGAATCCTCCCCCTCCACAGCCGCGGGCGGCACGTCATCTGGAACACCCTCAGCAAGCGGACCTGGGACAAGAGGCTTGAGCAGAGAAACGTGGAACGAGTTATGCACCCTGTACTGAGCTGGCAACTCAATCTTATAAGTCACCTCGTTAACCTGAGACAACACCTTAAATGGGCCAATATACTTAGGCAGCAGTTTCCTACAGGCCCCCTCAAACCTCAAGTCCCGGGTCGACAACCACACCCTGTCTCCGGGTTGGTATTGGGGGGTGGTACCACGGTGTCTGTCGGACTGCTCCTTATACTTCCGTAAGACCTCCGAGATCTGCTGATGCGTCTCCTCCCACACCTGCTCACTCTGCTTCATCCAGTCGTCAACAGCAGGGATCTCAGTGGACGACGCTGTCCACGCAGCTAACGGAGGCTGATAACCCAGAATGCACTGAAAGGGAGTGAGACCAGACGTGGAGTTAGTTAAGGAGTTTTGGGCTATTTCAGCCCAAATCAAATATTGTGACCAATCAGAAGCATGTTTGAAACAGTATAACCTTAAAAACTTTCCCAACTCTTGGTTAACTCTCTCACATTGACCATTACTAGTGGGGTGAAACCCAGAAGTGAGACTCACGTGTACACCCAAATGTTCAAAAAACGATTTCCATACCCGAGAGGTAAATTGAGGACCTCTATCTGACAAAATGTCCTCCGGGACCCCATAATGTCTGAAAATGTGTGTGTATATAGCTTGGGCGGTCTGAAGAGCAGTAGGAAGTGCAGGAAAAGGGATGAACTTAACTCCCCTAGAAAATCTGTCTACCACTGTAAGGATAGTTGTGTAACCTTCAGATTCAGGTAAATCTGTAACAAAGTCTACAGCAATATGTGACCATGGTCGTTCGGGAACAGGCAGGGGACATAGCTTACCGGCTGGAAGGGTTTTGGGTGTCTTACATTGTGCGCAGACTGAACAAGAAACTACGAAGGTTTGAACGTCAGCTCGCATGGTTTCCCACCAGTACCGAGCTGAGATTAATTGTAGCGTGCGTGTAACACCTGGATGACCAGAAGTAAGGGCAGCATGTGCCCAGCCAATGAGCTGATCGCGAAACTGTTCAGGTACGTAAATCTTGTGAGGAGGGCAACCCTCCGGAATTCGTGTGTTAACTTGACTTTTCTGAATGAGATCATCTAGTTCCCATCTAATAGCTGCTATTTTAACAGTGGGTGGCAGAATGTGTTCGGGTTCGGAAGCGTGGCATGTGTCGTCTGGAGAACTAAAAACACGGGATAAGGCATCAGCCTTAGTATTACGGTTACCTGGACGAAATGAAATAGAAAAATTAAAACGGGAGAAAAACAATGACCAACGAGCTTGACGGGGGTTAAGGCGTTTAGCTGTACGGAGATACTCTAGATTCTTGTGATCTGTGAGAACGGTGAATGGGTGTGCAGCACCTTCCAGCCAGTGACGCCACTCTTCTAGAGCTAGTTTTACAGCCAGCAACTCTCTATCCCCTATCCCATAGTTACGCTCCGCTGGTGACATTTTCTTGGAGAAAAAAGCTACGGGATGTAATTTTGGCGGTGAACCGCTGCGTTGAGAGAGAACTGCTCCGATTCCAGTATTAGAAGCATCGACTTCTACAACAAAGAGTAAATCCGGATTAGGATGTTTGAGGATGGGGGCAGAAACAAAGGCGGCTTTTAACTCTTGGAAAGCTTTGTCAGCCTCAGGGGACCATTTAAGGATTTTGGTAGCATTCTTCGTTAGCGCTGTAAGGGGGGCAGCTATGGCACTAAAGTTGCGTATGAAACGCCTGTAAAAATTCGTGAATCCTAAAAAGCGTTGGAGGTCTTTGATAGATTGGGGAACAGGCCAACTAGTAACGGCGTCTACCTTCGAGTCATCCATAAGAACTCCCTGGGAGCTGATGACATAGCCGAGAAATGCGACTCTCTGAAGGTGGAACTCGCATTTCTCGGCTTTAGCATAAAGATTGTTTTCTAACAGCTTTTGGAGAACTGAACGAACGTGTTTGACATGTGATTCGAGATCGGGGGAATAGATCAAAATGTCGTCTATAAAAAGTGTTACGTATTTCCCAATCATGTCCCTGAATACGTCATTCATAAATGACTGAAAAACGGCGGGGGCGTTAGCGAGACCATAGCTCATAACTTGATACTCATAGTGGCCATTAGTAGTGGTAAACGCTGTTTTCCACTCGTCCCCCTCCCTAATGCGGATCACATTATATGCACTGCGGAGATCGAGTTTGGTGAAGTAAGAGGCCGTGCGTAGTTGCTCGAGTGCACTAGGGATGAGAGGCAATGGGTAGGCAAATATTTTAGTTATAGCATTTAACCCTCTATAATCTATACAAGGTCTCAGTCCCCCGTCCTTTTTCTTCACAAAGAAGAACCCAGAACCGACAGGGGACTTTGACGGCCGAATGAAACCTTGAGCTAACGCTTCGGTAACGTAATCATTCATAGCCTTCTCCTCATCTAAAGTAAGGGGGTAGACTCTAGCTTTGGGTAGGGTGGCACCCTCCACTAGGTCGATGGCACAGTCATAAGAACGATGCGGAGGCAATTTAGTAGCATTCTCTTTGCTAAACACTTCTAAAAAATCTGAATATTCAGCGGGTATATCAACGGGATCAGAAACCTCAGGACTTTCAACAGAAGTAGAATGAATAACTAAACTATCCAAAGCTAAACAGTGTTCATGACAGTGAGCAGACCAAACCGTGATGTCCCCATCGCGCCAGGAGACAGTGGGATCGTGAGTTTTCAGCCATGGCATTCCCAGGATAACTGGATGTTCCGTGCAGGGAAGCACGAAAAGAGGCAGTTCCTCGAAATGAAGAGCGCTGGCTTGCAGGGTGATGGGTAATGTCTGTAGCGTGACCGGTTTGGAGCGAACCGTCTTCCCGTCAACAGCATGGATGGACAGGGGGCGTAGAAGTTCACGGGTGGGCACTTTATGCTCCTTAACCAGGTCCAGACTGATGAAGTTCCCTTCCGACCAGGAATCTACAAGCGCTGAGACAGAGAGCAAACCATCAGGCAAAACTATATTCACTGGTAGAGTAAAACATTTAGAACGAAGGATTGTGTCATGCTTACGTACCACGTTAGCGCGTGGAGAGCACTCCACGCGCTGTCCCAGGGTCGGGTCGGGTCAGGAGACCACACTCAGCCTTGAAATGCCCGGACTCCCCACAATAAAGGCATAGGCGAAGCCGGATTCGACGCTGTCGCTCCTCTGGAGTTAGCCGGGCTTTCTGGATGGCCATGGGCTCTGGGTCAGGCGGCGCAGCTTTCTCTGGTGTGGGAGCGCGGGGCAGAGATACAGGAGGGTTTTGAGTGCGAGGACTGGTCTTGGGTCGGCGCGAGAGAAGTTGATCCAACCGGATCGACAGCGAAATGAGCTGATCCAGGGTCAGAGAATCATCTCTGCAGGCTAATTCCCTCTGTACATCTGGATTAAGTCCGCATCTAAACACGTTGATCAAGGCAGCGTTATTCCACCCACTACCAGCTGCGAGAGTGCGAAACTCCAAAGCGTAGGAAGCCACCGGCTTCTGACCTTGCTTAAGAGCCAGCAAAAGTTCTCCATTAGACTGTCCATACCGCGAATGATCAAAAACTGAGCGGAAAGTAGCTAAAAAGTCAGTGTAACTAGCCCCAGAAAGGTCTTCCCAAATAGCTGTAGCCCACTCGAGTGCCTTACCAGAAAGCCGTGAAATAATGAAACCGATCTTAGCTTTATCGGTTGTAGGCGGTGAATTACTGAAAAACACGGAGCATTGTAAAAGAAAACCGCTGCATTTTTCCGGATCCCCATCAAACAACTCCGGTTTAGAGACAGAAAATCCAGGCACAGAAGAGTTAGCATCGGGCATACTGGGGGCAGCTAACGGGCTAGGGCTAGGCTCAGTTACGCCTCTGAGGTGAGCTAGCAACTCAGCTAGTTGTTGCTGCTGCGTGGTTTGCTGGCGGGCTAGCTCAGAAACAGCTTGGGTCACACCAGCGAGCGTTTGCTGGTGCTGACCGAGTAGCCTCCCTTGGTTGGCTAGACCAGATTTAATAGCCTCAGTATCCGCTATCTGATTTAGTTCGGCCGCGTATTCTGTCATGGTCAGAACAGAATAGCAGACAAGCGCAGATACTGATAAAAACAATAGATGTTTATTATAGGAATAAACAGATGTAATCAGGGTCGATACAGAAACAAGGGTGATCACCAGTAGACAGAGCAATGAAGACAAAACCATACCATAAACGAGAGACAGTCCAGAGTTCATACACAAGCAATCCAGTATCAGATATAATCCAAGAGGCGGTGGTGAAAGCACAGTCCAGGTCATACACAAACAATCCAATATCAAAGGCAGAGGCAAGAATCGGCGTCGAGAAACAAAAAGCAAGGTCATACACAAAGTAAACTGAGACAAGAGATAAGTAACGCTTTGTACGAGGATAACCTACAATACGCGGCGTGGTAGTCTGTTTGGCGTGCACCTTTATAGTGCCAGTAATCAGTATTCGGGACTTCCTGGTGGAAGCAGGTGAGGTGTCACGTGATCAGGTGAATGCGTGATGTCAGCGGGTGGTGCATTCTGGGTAGTGTAGTTGTTAACCTGAGAACCTCCGTTAGAGCTTGGTGTGGAAGGGACAGAGGAGCTAACAGCACCAGACGTGACAGGGTCCGTGGAAAGTTGCATTTTTTTCCGTACTTTAATCGGTTTTTAATCCGACTTTTTAAAATCTAATATTTGAATATTGTCACGTCCTGGTCTTGTCTCATGTCTGTGTGTTATTCCCATGTGACCTGTGCCCCTCTGTGTCTCCTGTCAGTAGTTTTCCACCACCTGTTTCTCATTTGTAGCTCCGCCCCTTCCCCAGGTGTTTCCAATTGTAGTGTGTTTCCTGTTTGTTAAATAGATCCCCTGTGCCACTTTGTCTCCGTCGGTCTTTGCACCTTCCCATGTCGTTTTGTCTCTCTCTGTGTTTAATAGCTTCGCTCAGTGTTTACCTTGTTTTCTTAGCCTTAGTCCCTTGTTTCACGTTTATCTTCTTGTATATATATTCCCTGTTTATGTTCTCATTATTATCTCTATTTGGTTTAGTTTATGTTCTTTAGTTTCTCTCGTTTGTTTTGGTTTTTGGTTATATGTTTATCTATTTTCAGTTATTTAGTTTATTCCCCAGTTCCTTGTATATATCTCCCTGTTTTATGTTTACGTGTTTATTTGTTGCTTGTCTCTTTGTTTATCTTTGTTATTTATTTATTTATTTATTAAATTATTCGTTTTGCTCTTACCTGCATTTGCGTCCATCTCCTCGTCTCCCTGCCTGGGTCATCCCTGACAAATATTCGCTACCAATCAGTGCCGAATTTCCAGAGCTCAAAAAACGCTATTCGGGCGAGCCCTACCTAAAACCCCTGGATTGTAACTAAATTATTGGATAGGATAATCCATTGAGGATGCCTCATAGATGCTCAACTAACATTCATCTGACATTTAACTAAATGTCTATTAAACTGAATGTAATTGATTCTCTGTTGAATGTAACACCTAACTCTAAACCTAACTTAAAGCATATTAACATTTTAGGGTTAGGTATAGGGTTAGATTTAATAAGCATACAGCCAATTGTTTTAGATTGTTTTAATTGAAGAGCTTATGTTTAAAAAATCATCAAAAATAAGTTCAAGGCACACTTCCAGTTTTTAACTGAAGTTTGTAGTAGGAGTTTGTAATTAAAGTTATATATTTCCAGAATTTAGCTTAAGTTTAAATTGTGTTCTCTAGTTGAGGAATTGGTAAAAATGTGTTAACACTAAAGATGGCACACTTCCTGCTTGCGGCTGAGGTTTTTAGTTGTCGTTTGTAATTGTAGTTTGTAGATTTCCATTTTAGATTAAGTTTAGTGGTAGTAGTTGTAGTAGTTTGTAGCTGTAGTTTGTAATTAAAAAATCCTATCTTTAGAAATGCATTTCAAGTAAAGATGAGGCACACTTACAGTTTGACGTGAAGTTTGCAGTAGTAGTTTGTAGTTGTAGTTAGTAATTAAAGATCATATGTGTAAAAATGCATTAAAAGTTAATATGAGGCACACTTCCAGTTTTTAGCTTCTTTAGCTGAACTTTGTAGTAGGAGTTTGTGATTAAGGTTGCATATTTCCAGCTGTTAGCTGAAGTTTGTAGTGGTAATTGTAGTTTGTAATTAAAGATCTGGAAAAAAATAAGAGACCACTTAAAAATGATGAGTTTCTTTGATTTTCATCAAATTGAAAAACTCTGGAACATAATCAAGAGGAAGATGGATGATCACAACCATCAAACCAAGCTGAACTGCTTGATTGTTTGCGCCAAGAGTAAAGGCATATAGTTATCCAAAAGCAGTGTGTAAGACTGGTGGAGGAGAACATGCCAAGATGCATGAAAACTTTGATTAAAACAAGGGTTATTCCACCAAATATTGATTTCTAAACTCTTAAAACTTAATGAATATGAACTTGTTTTGTTTGCGTTATTTGAGGACTGAAAGCTCTGCATCCTTTTTGTTATTTCAGCCATTTCTAGTTTTCTGCAAATAAATGCTAGAAATGACAATATTTTTATTTGGAATTTGGAAGACATGTTGTCCGTAGTTTATAGAATAAAACAAAAATGTTCATTTTACTTAAACATAAATTTTTTGGAGATTGGGGCTGAATGGGAGTTTCATTCTCTCTGCATCATTTTAAATGTATTTTATTTATTTTCCTTTCATTTTTATTTCTTTCTATTCTTTTCTGTACCCCATTGAAAATTACCTGTACTTAATGACCATTTTGACTGAAAATGAAATAAATGAAAGGTGGTCCCTGACCATGGGACAGTCCGGTACATTTCTCTCAGCTGCAATCATTTGTTCAGGAGACTGTGATGAATGGTAAATGATAAAAGGCATGAATAAAACGCCTGTCTGTGATCTTGGCCTGAGCGATAAGCATCTTCACACATGACTCACAGTGTGCTTAAGCCTGGACTGTGTCTGCGCTTATGTCTGCTTGTGAACAGGGAGAGTTATCCTATTACTGAAACATATTGATTTATGAAGTTCATAATCTCCTGTGGCACGATGGGGATATGCAGATGATTCCAGCCCAGTGTGAGCCACACACTAATGAAGTCATTTATCTCTGATCTACTGCTTGCCCCTCACCCTGGGTGTGTCAGTGAGTCAGTGACGCAGTGCTCAGCGCTCCAGAGGAGCAATGAAATCCTCAGCTTTAGGAAACCCTGAGGAAATAATAACCTACAGAAATAATGATTCTGGCTACAGTAGCTGACATTGTCAATTTAGCATGAATATACATATATATATATATATATATATATATATATATATATATATATATATATGTACAGTACTGGCCAAAAGTATTGACAGATAATACTGTTCCGACAGATAATGCTCAATTTCTTCCAGAAAATGATTGCAATCACAAATGCTTTGGTATTAATATCTTCATTTATTTTGCTTGCAATAAAAAAGCACAAAAGAGAATGAAAAAAAAGTCAAATCAATTACCATTCTACACAAAACTCCAAAAATGGGCCAGACAAAAGTATTGGCACCCTCAGCTTAATACTTGGTAGCACAACCTTTAGACAAATCAACTGCGAACAACCGCTTCTGGTAACCATCAATGAGTTTCTTACAATGCTCTGCTGTAATTTTAGACCATTCTTCTTTGGCAAACTACTCCAGGTCTCTGAGATTTGAAGGGTGCCTTCTCCAAACTGCCATTTTCAGGTCTGGACTCATTGCTGGCCACTTTAGAAGTCTCCAGTGCTTTCTCTCAAACCATTTTCTAGTGCTTTTTGAAGTGTGTTTTGGGTCATTGTCCTGCTGGAAGACCCATGACCTCTGTGGAAGACCCAGCTTTCTCACACTGGGCCCTACATTATGCTGCAAAATTTGTTGGTAGTCTTCAGACGTCATAATGCCATGCGCATGGTCAAGCAGTCCAGTGCAAGAGGCAGCAAAGCAACCCCAAAACATCAGGGAACCTCCGCCAGGTTTGACTGTAGGGACTGCGTTTCTTTTTTTGAAGGCCTCGTTTTTTTCCTGTAAACTCTATGTTGATGCCTTTTCCCAAGAAGCTCTACTTTTGTCTCATCTGACCAGAGAACATTCTTCCAAAATGTTTTTGGCTTTCTCAGGTAAGTTTTGGCAAACTCCAGCCTGGCTTTTTTATGTCTCTGGGTCAGAAGTAGGGTCTTGCTGGGTATCCTACCATAGACTCCCTTTTTATTCAGACGCCGACGGATAGTACGGGTTGACACTGTTGTACCCTCGCACTGCAGGGCAGCTTGAACTTGTTTGGATGTTAGTCG
Source organism: Astyanax mexicanus (assembly GCF_023375975.1). NCBI lineage: Eukaryota > Metazoa > Chordata > Actinopteri > Characiformes > Acestrorhamphidae > Astyanax > Astyanax mexicanus. The sequence continues at coordinate 22,342,746 of NC_064413.1, forward strand.
AGGTTCTTTATCCACCATTCACACAATCTTTTGTTAAAATCTCTCGTCAATTTTTTTTTCCGTCCACATCTAGGGAGGTTAGCCACAGTGCCATGGGCTATAAACTTCTTGATGACACTGCGCACGGTAGACACGGGAACATTCAGGTCTTTGGAGATGGACTTGTAGCCTTGAGATTGCCCATGCTTCCTCACAATTTTACTTCTCGGGTCCTCAGACAGTTCTTTGGTCTTCTTTCTTTTCTCCATGCTCAATGTTGTACACACAAGGACACAGGACAGAGGTTGAGTCAACTTTAATCCGTTTTAACTGGCTGCAAGTGTAATTTGGTTATTGCCACCACCTGTTGTGTGCCACAGCTAAGTAACAGGTGCTGTTAAATATACAGATAAGAGAAGCATCACATGATTTTTAAAAGGGTGCCAATACTTTGGTCCACCCCCTTTTTTATGTTTGGTGTGGAATTATATCCAATTTGGCTTTTTGACAATTCTTTTTGTGGTTTTCCATTGAAAACAAATTAAATGAACATTTGAATCCGATTCCAGGTTATGTTCAGTCAGAGAGCGAGAGCGCAGTCTTTCAGACTTAGCATCACTCACGGAGCTCTCTCCACCGTTCAAACACCAATCCGTTATTAATCCTGGTTTTAGCGTGGACTCTATTGTATTCCTTTTTGGCTTTGGAGCTTGCTTCACTTCTTCGTTTCTTTGTTTTTACTATGAGTGAATGAGCTACTGAGGTCTGAGTTCCCCTTCTAAAGTCTCCATTGCTCCACCAGCCGCTCGTGTTCAGTAAAACTGAGCCTGATCCTCTTTAAGAGGCTGTACGTGTGACGAAAGTACGTAAAGACGTGTGACTTGGCCAGAAGAACTTCTGCCTCAGTTTTTTTAAATGAATATTTTAGGCTTATCAGGGATGGTGATTCCTGCTTCTGCTTTCAGTTTAGAAACAAAATAATACGGACTGCCGCATTAAATTTACAATGTAATAAATAATAAAAAGAAAAAACACTGAATAAAAGAAAAAAGCATTGTGTCCAAACTTTTGACTGGTGCTGAACATATACTTCAGCCAGTCACAGATGTCCAGTGTAGGTGTTAGTACTGTAGCAGTGTGTGTTGCGGCAGAGGAGAAGGTGCATGACTCAGCTGCAGAGGAGCGTGAATAGGCTGCTAGAAGTTATTAATCTCAGTTGCCTCATCTCCTTACAATTTTATTCATTACACACACTCGGCTCTATCTGGCAGCCTTGTTCCTCCTTGTCCGAGAGGTTTTCTTTTTTTTTTTTTTGTGCGCGTGTGATAAAGAAAGAGCCGATTTTGGTAAATCGCACTGGTATCTTGTAAACCTCTGGCACCCGCGGTATCTCCCGCTCATGAATAATGCATCCCGGCCCGACTCGGGCTTGTTCCTATATCACCTATAGCCAAAATGATTATGCAGACTTAACTAAATAAATAAATAATTAAATATTATAAATGGACACCAGAGGCGCAGAGAGCTGGGGAGCATTTATCATGGAATGAAGCTCTGAATGAATTTTTTTTTTTTTGCTTTTTTTTTAACTTACCCTCTTTTTTCGATTAGACCCCTCCAACCCCCCCCTCCCCCCAAACCCCCACAGCCCCCAACCCCCGCTGTAATTTGCGTGAATTAAAAATGTAATGCTGCTGCAGTTGTATGCAGAATCATTTAAAATGTAATTACTCTGCGGCTGACGGTCAGTGGTATGAAGGGCAAATGACAATAATAGAAGAATTCTGCGGCTTTTTTTCCATCCTCCGGCTAAAAGAAACACCGTGGTTCAACGTCTTCAACAGAGGAAAAAAAAGCAGCAGGCTTTAAATAGGTTCAGCGCCGACTGCAGGTATTTAGATTGCAACATATTTAATTCATTAGCCGCTCATAATCTGATTGGAATAGCATGGCCAGGATAATATTAATCATGCTGAAGCTGCTTTACTGTAGCATGAACTCATTACTGGTTGAATTCATTATTTTGTCATCATTATTACTGTTTGTGTATGTTGAACTCTGTATGTTGCGTTCCGCTGAGCAAATACTGTATTCCAATCATTGCATTATGCAATAATTGAACAAGTAATAAAACAGGACAATGGTGCTATTCAGGCCTACAGTTTATATAAATTACTTTTACCTTTTGCATTTTACTTTCTTGGCGTTTACCAACAGTGAAAGGCTGCTGGAAATTTTAATGGATATATTGGGTATATATTGGATTTTGTCTTTTTGTGATGCCCATTGCCATCTTTCACCCCACTAACAGTCACAAAATAGCAAAGGTGCTTATGAATTTATCCATTAATATTTGCCTTTTTTTTTGCAGTATTTTGTCCTTTTTTCACTCTCCTTTTTTGGGTATATCTTTTTTTTTTTTTTTTTCTAAGGGTTTCTTTTTTTCACTCCCCCCTTTTTTGCCTATTATTATGCTTATATTATTATCTTTCTATTAAATGCACAATGACCACGGGAACTATAACTCACATATAAATGTAATTGAATAAAATTAATTTATTTTTAAACTTTAAAATTTAGTTGATAATTACATTTAATTAGTCCTTCAAAGAAGGGGGGTGGTAGACTGACTTCAACCATCAGACATTTATTTTTATCTTGGCAGTGAATCATCAAAGCAAGTGCGTGCCCAATGCATATACACTTGTTATTGAAGTGTTTGATCCGTCCAATTCCCCCAAGTTCAGAGAGCACCTAGCTTTTAAGGGGAATGGCACACGACCCTCAATCGATCATTTTATTTTATGTTACGCCAAAAGCACATCCATGATTAATTAAAAGAATTAGTACATGCCTTTTGAGTGTTTCGAGCTGCTCAAAACATACTTTTCCTGTTGTTACGATAGCAAAGACACACTGACGCGCCCTTAATCAAGCTGCATAGTATGAAATTAACGGCTCGCCTAAAGTTGGCTACAAACAAATAGTCAAACCAGTTTCTATGGAATATATTTATCACTTTAGGAGTGCATTACTTTTTAGATATTCTTACTTAGAATTATCTTCTGCTAGAGTCAATAGAGCAAATCCAGATATAATGAGGATGTGGATAAATGTAATTAAAGATGTGAACATTATTATTTTATCATGATTACTTTCTTTATGTAGCCAGGTGGTGAATTGAGAATACACCTTTAAAATGTGTGTCTGTAACTTTAAGAAACACAATCAGAAGTGTTGTCACCCTGAGAGAGGAAAGGGAGGAGCTAAGAGCATGGTAGAGAAGGAGGCTCAAGCTGCAGTGAATGGTGGTGCTCCATTTTAGGATCCATCCAGAGCCATCCTAATGAAATAAGAGGTAAAAATCAGGAAATACTGAACAATATAAGGTTTAGTTGGCCTATAACAGTAGTAGATGCCTATATTGCCTTTCTAAACATGTATTTTGGATGAATCACAACCAGATGCGGGCCGATGGCATTGTTTCTGTGGGGTAGTGTGCTCCTCGTGTTCAAGCCTTGTATTTTTCTGGGTTACAGAAGCTGTTTATCCAAGTTCTCTTGATGAAATGCTCAAGTCTTGTTGAGTAAAGCTGAGTAAATCGAGGTGAGCTTAAAAACAAATATAAAAAGAGCTCTGTTAATGGTATTAAGGTGGTATTAATGTTATTTATCTATTTTCTGTAATTAGTGCCACTACCAAATACTGTACTGTGTTCTTAGTTAGGGTTTTTACAGTGTATTCATTTTTATTTTTATTGTTTTGAGTACAATTTAATCAGAATAAAATACCCGGAAAAAAATATTTTGTCATTTGGTGTGCGACCTTTCCCCGGAGACGGTGGAGTGGAGGACTCATCGCTGCTGCTGTTCATCTTCCTGGACTGATCCAGAAACCTTATCCTTTATCTGGCAAAGATTATTTTTCCTAAAATGTCTGACCATTCAGAGGAGGAGAGGGACTCTGATGATGGGGTTGAGCCAGAAGAATCGGACATTCAGAAACAAATTGGTGAACTGAACAGAAAACATGCTGTAGCAATGGCAACCATTGATTCCTTGAATAGGATGCCTGATAGAACATATGTCTATGTGCCACGAGAGTGTCATATCGCTCCGTTTACTGGTGATTTTGAAAAAGATGGAAGACTGGTAGATGATTTCATTGAGGAAACTGAACGCGTCTTACGTGCACGCAGTCAGTCTCCTCCTGAGCAGTATGACTTTGTTCTCTCTTTGTTGCGAGGGGCGGCATTAGAAGAGGTACGTTTACGAAGTGATAGTGAAGTAGACCAGGTTAGTGACCTGTTCACCTACCTTCGGGAAGCTTTTAGTGATAGGCGTAGTGGGGCTCAGCTATTGCATGACTTTTACAGCCGCAAACAGAGAGAGAGTGAAGGCTTACTGGAATTTTCACATGCCTTATCACAAGCACTTAACAATGTATTGAGACAAACACCTGATGCGGTACCAAATATGAAGGTAGTATTGAGAGATCAGTTTGTCGAGGGAGTTCGGGACCCTGCACTTAAGAGAGAGCTTAGGAGGTGGGTTAGAAACAAACCTGATTCTTCGATGGTAGAAGTACATGAGGAAGCTTACCTATGGAATATGGAAGAGCCTACTCTTATTTCCAAACCATCTAGAACTAGAAGTAAGGTGTCTGATTCTGAGAGGGGTGCATACTGTGCTGTAGTAAGTGTTGGTGAACACAAACCATTGACTTTGGATGACGTCATGCAGGTTGTTACTGAGCAGGGAAAGCAGCTTAGTGAGCTAACGCAGGCAGTAATGGAGTTGACCACTCAGAAAACTCACACGTTCAAACCCGTCTCTAAGGCAAGGGCTCCACTCAGATTTACAGATGATGGCAAACCTATCTGTCTGAAGTGTCAGAAGGAGGGACACATTGCCAGAAATTGTCCACAAAAACAGCATACTAAAAATCCAGCCTTTACTGATGCACAGGGAAACGAAAGGCCCCGATTGCTGTGAGTCGGGCAATTCAGGGGCAAACTACAGACTCACCTAAAGCCAAGTTCAGCCAAGGTCAGGTGTTGGAGCGTGCGGTAGGAACTTGCCCTACAATAGATGTTAACATTGGGATTGTTCCTGTTTCATGTTTGCTGGATACAGGCAGCCAAGTAAGCACTATTACAGAAGAGTTCTTCCGCCAGCAGTTAGGGGGAGAATGCTTTCAACCTCTGGCTGGCTTAAATTAACCGCCGCCAATGGATTAGATATTCCCTACCTGGGCTATTTGGAGTTAGAGATGGATACCATGGGTATTAAAATGCCTGATTGTGGATTTTTAGTTGTGAAAAACACTGAGAGTTCTCAGTCATCCCTACCTGCTATCATAGGCATGAACATCATCAGTCGTTGTCGTCAGTTAGTTCAGGCTGAATTTGATAGAACTTTGGATGCAAAGCTAGACTCAGATTGGAGGACTGTTTTCCAACAGATGCATAAATGTGAAGTTGACAAGACAAAGATGGCTCGAATAGCAGGGAAAGATTTTGTACATGTCCCAGCTGAATCAGTAGTCACTGTCATGGTCAGAGGTTTCTCAGACAAGTCACCAAACCAAGGTTCATGGTTGTTGGAGCCTGGTAAACTACCATTACCAGGAGGTATTGTAGTAATGCCTTCTTTGGTTAAGGAACACAGACATCAGGTTCCAGTGCAAGTAGTTAATCTCTCTAGAGAGGATGTGTGGCTCAATCCAAGAACTCGCATAGGTGTCTTATCACCTGTACAGTGCATTACCAATAATCAGCACTGTGAAGTAACGTTTCAGCGCATTTCAGCCAATACAGAGCAGGTGTCAGTGGATTTAAAAGAGTCTCAAGATCATCAAAAGGTGTCTGATATACTGAGTAAGCTGGATATAGGTGGCACTGAAAAAGAACAAGCAGAGTTAAGGGCCTTACTTGGTAAATATTCAGATGTGTTCACTGTTGGAGATGATGAGCTAGGCTACACAGAAAAGGTGAAACATGAGATTGTGTTAGTTGATGACACTCCAGTGAACCTTCCATACCGTCGTATCCCACCGACCCAGTACAAGGAGGTCAGAGATCACATTTCTCAGCTTCTAAGGAAAGGAGTGATTCAGGAGAGTACCAGCTCCTATGCTTCACCTGTGGTAGTAGTGAGGAAGTCTGATGGTAGTATACGACTCTGCGTCGACTATCGTAAGCTAAACTTAAAAACTAAGCGAGACGCATTTCCTTTACCTCGTATAGACGAAAGTTTTGATGCTCTGAGAGGTGCAAAGTTCTTCTCATCTATAGACCTGGCTAGTGGATACCACCAGGTGGCAGTACATGAACGTGACCGGCACAAGACTGCATTCACAACCCCATATGGGTTATATGAACATTTACGCATGCCGATGGGGGTTGTAAATGGACCAGCTACATTTCAAAGGTTGATGCAGGCAACTATGACTGACCTAATTTTTCAAATAATTTTAGTATACTTGGATGACATTTTAGTCTTCTCTAGGACATTTTCAGAGCACGTTGAGAGATTAGAGACAGTACTGAGACAACTCCAGGAGACAGGTCTCAAAATCAAAATAGAGAAATGTCATTTCCTTCAGGAAAAGGTAAAATTCCTAGGACATCAGGTCTCCGCAGAAGGTATAGCGACCGACCCTGATAAGGTAGAAGCTGTGAAGCAGTGGCCAGTACCTACCACTCTGAAAGCTTTACGCTCATTCTTAGGGTTCTGTAGCTATTACCGAAGATTCGTGCAGGGGTTTTCAAAGATAGCTGGTCCACTGCATGATCTGGTAAATAACTGTCTAATGGTTGGACCTCCCTCTAGAGTAAATGAGCGGTTGTTGAGCTTATGGAGTACTGAGTGTCAGACCTCTTTTGATGTTTTAAAGGAAAAGCTGGTTAGTGCTCCGGTGCTCGGGTTTGCAGACTTCACTTGCCCTTTCACTGTAGAGACAGATGCGAGTAGCCACGGTTTAGGAGCTGTCTTATGTCAGCAACAGGATGGTAAAAGGCGGGTGATAGCATACGCTAGCCGTAGGCTTAGAAAGGCTGAACTAAATGACAAGAACTACAGCAGTATGAAGTTGGAGCTTCTCGCCCTAAAATGGGCCATAACTGAGAAGTTTAGGGGATATCTGCTGGGTGCAAAATTTACCGTAATCACAGACAACAACCCATTATGCCATCTCAACACAGCCAAGCTAGGAGCTGTTGAGCAGAGATGGGTAGCGCAGTTAGCTGCCTTTGACTTTGACGTTCAATATCGCCCAGGCCGGAGTAATAAAGCTGCGGATGCCCTCTCTAGGCACCCTTTAGCAGGGGAGCTGAACGTTGCCTCTGAAGATTTGGAGTATGATGGTTGTGTGGCTATTTGTAAGTTGATCCACAAAGGAACCACACTAGGGCAGGAACTAGTAGATGTTGGGCTGGAGAGGTGCGAGGTTCGACAAATTCGAGCAAGTGAGGCAGGTCACCCTTTGGCTGGGTTAGATCAGGAAAATACACCTACTTTACCAGGCTATTCTAAAGATGAGTTGCGTTCTTTTCAGGAGCAAGATCCTGTCCTCAGCATCTTTAGGTCCTTTTGGGTCAGAGGGAAAAAGCCAAACAATAAGGAGAGAAGAGACTTGTCTAAATCTGTACTGTCACTTCTGAAGCACTGGGGTAGAATTAGAGAGCATGATGGTCTACTGTACCGAGTGGTGGAAGATCTGAGACAAGGTGAATGCAATCAGTTGCTGTTGCCAGCTTGTTTAAAAGTACAAGTTCTTGAGAGTGTACATAACTCTATGGGTCACCAGGGCATAGAGAGGACAATGCAACTGTTAAAGCCAAGATGTTGTTGGGTTGGGATGTATGAGGATGTTGAGCAGTGGGTAAAGAAATGCCAACGTTGTGTACTTACCAAAATGCCTCAGCCAAAGATACGTCCACCTATGCAGTCATTTTTGGCTACCAGACCATTAGAGGTAATTGCTGTAGATTTTACTCTGTTGGAACCAGCTACTGATGGTAGAGAAAATGTTCTGGTTATCACAGATGTGTTCACGAAATTTACACAGGCTTTCGCGACTCGAGACCAAAAAGCAGACACAACAGCAAAAATCCTTTTAAAGGAATGGTTTATGAAGTACGGTGTGCCCGAGCGTCTGCATTCAGACCAAGGCCGTCATTTTGAAAGTGAATTGATTGCTGAACTTTGTAAACTGTATGGTGTAAAGAAAAGCCGTACCACTCCTCATCACCCTACCGGAAACGCCCAGTGTGAGCGCTTTAATAGGACGCTACACGATCTTTTGCGCAGTCTCCCTCCAGACAAAAAGCGTTGTTGGCCTGAGCATTTATCTGAAGTTGTATACGCATACAATGTGACTCCTCATGCCACAACGGGGTATTCCCCTTATTTACTGCTTTTTGGAATCGACCCGCATCTGCCAATTGATGCTTTGTTAGGACAGACTGCAGAGGTATCAGCAAAAGCTGACTGGTTAGCTGCTCACCAAAGGCGACTGAAAGAGGCACATGCTCGAGCTAAAGAATATTCTGAACAAAAAGCTGCCGAACGCATAGCTTTCCAGAATGACAAAACCTATTGTCCACCAGTTGGTGGTGGTCAAACTGTGTATCTCAGAAACAGACCACGGGGACGAAATAAAATACAGGATGCCTGGCAATCTATTCCTTACAGGGTAGTAGAAATCCAAGGGACCACTTACTCTGTTGAGCCAGTAGAGGGAGGCCCAATGAAAAGGGTTAATAGGGTTGACATTAGGCCCTTTGTGTTTACTCCCATTCCTACTCCTAGAAAGAAAAGCAATCTTCCTAGATCTGAGACGACTGCTGTTAATGACACTGAGTTAGATCCAGAATGTATTGAGGAGGGTGTGGTTTTGGAGGAGTTGAGTGTTCCAAGGTTGCAGATAGAAATGGACCGTCATGCTGTTCCCTCTTATGACAGGACAGAGTCAAATCCGACCAGTGTTGAGGTTGGTCCTGAAGCAGAGACAGTGGAATCAGATACTGGGTCCAATCTTGAGGTTCACTCATTACCTGTGCCTACTCCTCGTAGGAGCAAAAGAACTAATGCAGGACATCATTCTAATCTGCATCATGAACCCAGATCCATATTAGAGTCCGTCCCACTTGATTCGGTGACAGTTTCACAAATTTTATCCAGTTTGGGTACAGCATTTTTCAGAGAAGCTGTGAAAGAGGTAAAGAAATCTTATGAGGTCACAGAGGACATTGACTCCTGAGCAGGGGAGAATGTAGCCAGGTGGTGAATTGAGAATACACCTTTAAAATGTGTGTCTGTAACTTTAAGAAACACAATCAGAAGTGTTGTCACCCTGAGAGAGGAAAGGGAGGAGCTAAGAGCATGGTAGAGAAGGAGGCTCAAGCTGCAGTGAATGGTGGTGCTCCATTTTAGGATCCATCCAGAGCCATCCTAATGAAATAAGAGGTAAAAATCAGGAAATACTGAACAATATAAGGTTTAGTTGGCCTATAACAGTAGTAGATGCCTATATTGCCTTTCTAAACATGTATTTTGGATGAATCACAACCAGATGCGGGCCGATGGCATTGTTTCTGTGGGGTAGTGTGCTCCTCGTGTTCAAGCCTTGTATTTTTCTGGGTTACAGAAGCTGTTTATCCAAGTTCTCTTGATGAAATGCTCAAGTCTTGTTGAGTAAAGCTGAGTAAATCGAGGTGAGCTTAAAAACAAATATAAAAAGAGCTCTGTTAATGGTATTAAGGTGGTATTAATGTTTCTGTAATTATCTATTTTCTGTAATTAGTGCCACTACCAAATACTGTACTGTGTTCTTAGTTAGGGTTTTACAGTGTATTAATTTTATTTTTATTGTTTTGAGTACAATTTAATCAGAATAAAATACCCGGAAAAAAATATTTTGTCATTTGTTGTGCGTCCTTTCCCCGGAGACATTTAATTAGACTTTGTTTCATGTATATATTGTGCTAAATGTGTGGTGGTTGGGTGGGAAGGGATAGTAATTGGGTAAGGTAAACTGGATGTAGTGGGTTAGATGTGGGTGGGGTGGGATGGATGTGGGTGGGGTGGGATGGGATTTAAAAGAGATAAGAAAACATTGTAAGTTTTTTGTGTTACACTTTGTTTGTTACATCTGTTATCTACAAAACTTTCAATAAAAAACTTGTTTACAAAAACAATTTCAGTAATAACTACACAATATAAGCTAGATAATTGAATTATTGAAATTGTGTATTTTGACATTATTTACTCCATTAGAACATTATTAATAAAAGTGAAAGAATGTCCCTGGGCAAAACTCCTAGCAGACACCCCTGGCCAAACTGAATGTTACTTTGAATAGCTTAGTAAATATAAAATGATCTTATTTCCAAAAGCCATAAACTTATAGGATATGTGTTTATTATTTTAAGCAGGTTTATTTTTCATCTTTTACAGTTTCAAAATAACTGTACATAAAGTTTAATTGAATTTAAATGAAGTTTATTTGTCACATACATACATAGTCCAACGAAGCAGAGAAATGCTCTGATGACTGACCAACAGTGTTGGGAAGGTTACTTTTAAAATGTAATCCCTTACAGATTACTGATTACATCACTCAAAATGTAATTTGTAACGTAATCAGTTACATTACTTCAAGTGAGTAACGTAATCTGATTACTTTGGATTACTTACAATATTGTCGTTTTTTTAAGCCTGAATGAATGTAGCAACCACATCTTGCATATTATTCTTTTATTTTTCCTTCCAGTTAATAGATAGACAAATAAAACAGCCTTTTCAATCACCCTATAAAAATACTTATGAAACCATTTAATCAAACAATTTTATAAAACACTTCTATAAATTGATGATAAAATCATTAAAAAACAAACAATGTAACAACAACTGTAAGCTAACTATTTGCAGGTTTGCCACTTTCTGCAGGTGGATTTTTTGCCAGGATTATCTAGGGGTGTAAATCACAAGATTCATTACGATACGATACAATACGATTATTTTAGTCAGCGATACGATAATTTACGATACCTCAAATTATGTCTTTATACGATACAATTCGGTCCAATAGGATTTAATGCGATTACAATCTGTTCCTTTTCTAAGAACTCACAATTGCAAACAAAATATAATTTGAATGTTTTATTATTAAATGTCAAATGCAGTGTAATCATAAACAGTAAACAATAATTCACTTCAACACTTTAATTTCCATTATTTAAGTTCCATTTGAGAACATCAAATGCAGAAGAAATTGTAAAAAAAAAAAAAGCGCCTGTTATATTTAGAGTTTACAATGTGTGTATGGATGTTGGTGATGAATAGTCAATCATTCTCTACATTTCCTGATTCAGTAGGGTCTTGACAAACAAATTACAAAATTTGTAATTTATATCACAATGCATTGAAGAGTTACACTGCATTATATTAGGTGTCCACCAGGCGTCGCCAAAGTGTTCAAAACCTCTCCAGTAAATCTGTCTCTATACAGCCAGAGTTTGTAATTTTTTTGTTTGTTTGTGATAAAATAAATGAATGTAAGTCTATTTCAGAGTAATATTAATACTTTTTGATGAAATGACAAACAAAATCACACGTATGCGCGCTGTGGGCGCACTTATGTTTAGCAGAGGGAATTTGGTGACAGCGGTTAGGCATGCCCCTCCCCCAGCCATTAGGAGACCAATCAGGGAAAATTACGTACCAATGTTTTCGTCTAAGGGTGGACTATTGGTTGAAACAGGTGTCAATCACTTTTGTGACGCTGGAGAAAGGCTATGACTCGATTTGATTGGATTGGATTGATCCAGCGCTCACGTTATTGGTTCAAAAGACATCACTCAAGAAAAATAGTGGTTTGTGGACCGCTGAAAATAAACGCATGTTTGTGAGGAGCAGTGAGCAGGCGAATAAAGGACTTTATGGATATTTTATCTGCGGTTCAGTGCTGTACTGTGGATGCTGTGATAGTAAGTGAATTTTCTATAATGTAATATGATGTTATTTTATATACTAATAATATTTTATAAGGCTATTTTGTTGGGGAGGCGTGTTCCTCATGTAAACAATGTGAAAAAACAGGCTGTTTTCAGTTGGCGATTTCTGGCGACTGGTTTCATGTAGATGGTTGTAAATTTGCATGCAGGTAGTTAAATTAGTACTAAAGAATATGAGTCGGTTATTTGGTCGGTGTGTTTAGAATATTTGACGCTTATAAGCATTCAACTTTACATAGTCAGAACGGGCCCGCCGACGGGCTAGGGGGCGCTTCTGCAGTGAAAACATTCTGAGCAGGAGGTTGTGAATCACAGAATATTCTGATGTCGTGATTTATGTGAATGTGTTTGCGTTTTGTCAGTGTTGGATTGGAAGACCAAAAATAGGAAAGTACCGCAATGTAATCCATTTATTTTAGCAGAGTAACTGTAATCTGATTACCATTTACTGAAGCGGTAACTGTAACGGATTACAGTTACTCATAATTTGTAATCTGATTACGTAACGCCGTTACATGTAATCCGTTACTTCCCAACACTGCTGACCAATCACACAAAACATATAAAATCAAATGTAGATACAACAGACACGTGCAGAGGGGGGGACGGAGGGTGCTTGAGCACCTGCCTTAGTGCCCTTACTGCCCCCAAAGTGCCCTTTTATTAAATGTATTCATTAATTCCCCCCCCCCCCCATTCTGAAATACACTGTCAGCAGACCTAACCCTCACCCCCCCACCCCCACCCCCACGTTCTAACCTGAAAAATTCCGCAATGAAAACACTCACCACAGCACCCATCTCCCCCTCACCCAACTGGTCCAATTTTGAGCACCTACCCCTCCGAAAGTCTCTGCATGGCCCTGAGATACAATATCCAACATAAAAGCAAAGTTTCAAATAAACAGAGTGGAACACACAATGTTTCCAAACAGCATATTGATTACTTTCTACCAGTTAAATAGGTAAACTGACTGATTACAAGTTTAACATATCCCTATAATCAAATTTAATTAAAAATTTTTCTAGGTATACCATTAGTTTTGTCCAGGCCAGTTTCATTAGTCTAATACATGTTAGTATGAATAGTTAGTTAGTATGAAAACTCGCAATAGTCGCAAAATAACCTAAAACTGACATATTAAAATAACTGACAAAGTAGTAATAAATCTAAATTGCCTGAAAACCAACTAATAAAAATCATAACTGTGGTGTTTACTCATAATAGGCTTTAAAATGTATCTCTGTAAAAGATACATTTGTTGTAAAAAGCGCTGTATATTAAATTGTAATTTAATTTAATTGACCTGATGTGCCTACGCTTTATTATGTCGCTGTTTTATTATCATATGAATGCAATGAATGCAATTTTCATTTTCTTCTTTTATATTTGTTAAAAATGTGTTTTTAAGCAAGTTAACCAGGTTAATTAAACTCATGGAAATTTTGATTAAGCAAATAATTCATTCAAAGAGTTAGAAAATTAATTAAAAACTCTCAATTGCTTGTAACTGTATGAAGTAATTATTTTGAGGTTATGACTATAATATAAACTCTATGAATTAGCAATGGATATCAATTTGAGAAATGTTCTGCTTATCAGTAGCAAATGTAAGAATACAAGATGTATACTCTCATAAATGTTGTGTGTTATGACCTTTAGCTCTTTATTCATATAGCACTTATAAAGGTTCTTGACTGTGTAAATAAAGCAAATGCGTTCAGAATCGAAGCAGATCTGTTAAATTCCCACAGGAAGTGAGACACATCTCGTATGTATTTAAGAGGCGACACCCCCCGCAACTCCAGAGATTACGTACAAATGTCTGAGCGTTTCTGAGCTATTATCAGGGACAGTGTCTTTTGTTTAGTCTTGTAGACAGCATATTAATGTCCCGCTGTGAGCGAAATTAAAGATGTGAGTGGGGAACACATGCTGCGGCCACTTGTCTACAGGATCCACACCTGATACCCCTTTAATCTATTACCCTCAGAAACAGCAGCCTGAGCTCCAACACAACCCCATCCTCTATCATACCAGGAAACATGAACCTGCACGTACACACTCGTACATGCACAAGCACAGCCGTGCAGCAGTGGAAATGACCTTTCCATGCTCGGCCTGTGGGCTGGGAAAGGTTTTTTTAGGATGCTGGCAAAAATCTCATTCACCTTAATAAGAAAACGTAATGCACAATTTGTCAAAATTCAGATAGAATGTGAAAAGTGTTATAATTATGTTATAATTATGTTGTTTGCTATATGCTACAGTGCATCATCTATCATATCATTGCTAAGACTAAAAAAAAAATACTACTTTCTGACAGAATGGCCCCTAAGTTACACCCTGCGCAAGGTGTGTCCACGATGCTCATTGCTATCTTACACTCTGTCACCAGCCTATTTTCAATTCTTCTGCTTGAATCTTTTAAATAGCAGAGGCGCTTGTAAATAAATATACGCCGATGGATGTGATGGTCTGGAAGTGAGGTGTGTTCAGGTAAATTTCTGGCGTATTGCTATCTTGACAATAGTAAAAAAAAACAGGTGCGCCATTATCTGAAAACAGATGTCAACCGTCAGACCTAAACTCTAGTATGTGCCAGTTGGCAGCTATGCCACTAATATTTATATATTGTAAAAGTAAGATGTTAAAAAAAGAAAAAATCCTATTATGTTTAAAAGCCTACAGTACCAATGGAAAAAAACTGAGCATTGAAAATTGATTTTCATTTTTTTCAAAATTTACAAAGCCTTTATCTGTAGTAAAGCAGTGTTGGAACAGATCGTGTTACTGCACCCTACTAGAGCATTTATAAAACACTAGAGTTAAACAGTCCCTTTTATTTTATTTTATATACATCTTACTATTAAATTTTTTTTTTTTTTTTTTTGAAAAATTACAGATGAAGCCTAAGAGTGGTAAGTACTGTGAACTACACATTCAAAAGACTCTTGGAAACTGGAGAAATCCGGTACAGTACGAGGTCTGGCTGACCCACATGGCAACACCAGCCTTTAGCTCAGCTTAACATTGGATTCAGTCTCAGTTTTAGCAGTTAAGAGAAGAATTAGAGGTCTGAATGAGGTCTTTACGTGCAGTAAATAAAAAAGTAGCTTGTTTGGGCCAAAACAGCACACTACTACTGGACTAATAAAAAATAGGGCATTTTATGGTAGTGTGTATATACACAGTGGTTGGAAAGTGAAACTGAAACACCTGGTTTTAGACCGCAATAATTTATTGTCCCGACAGACAGTTCTAGTGGAAACAGGAGAGTTGAGGTGCACATTGAATTCTGCTGTGATTTGTGCAGTCCACAGTTAATCCTGTTGGATGTGGTTCGTCCTTCTTGGTGGTAGTTTTACGTCAGATGTAATGGGATACACACCTTCCAAAAAGTTTCACTTTTGTCATATCCGTCCAAAGAACATTTACTCAAAGTCCTGGGGATCATTAAGATGTTTTTTGGTGAATGTGAGATCGGCCATTGTGTTATTTTTGGTCACAAGTGTTTTTTGCCTTGGAGGCAAGTGAGACCTGCAGTTCTTTAAATGTTGTTCTGGGATCTTTTGGGACCTCTTGGATGAGTTTCCATGCCCTTTTGGAATGATTTTACTCAGCCGGCCGCTCAGGTTCACCAGAATTCCATTTTTTTTCTCCATTTGTGGTATACTTCTTCCCCAAAGGGCTAGATTGGTTTGGATAGTTTTTCACCCCTTAATAAATGAAAGTGCTTTTTATATTTATTCAGGTTATATTTGTTTGATATTGCAATGCAGGCAAGCAGATACTTTTGTCAATATAGTGTTTATATATATATAGATATAGCTTTAACGTACTGATCTACTCTTACATCTAATGTAGTTCATTAAGGCAATATGCTCTCACACTCCCACCCCTTTCTTTTGTTTTCATGTGTGTCTGTTTATGTGTAATTATATGTATTATATGTATTGCTACTGCAACACTGCCATTTTCAGCTATTTGTCTAATGAACTGCCTTACAGTTTTATAGCATGTAACACATTATTTTGACAGCTTGGCAGAAACATTTGAACAGTAAGTACTATTTATCCTCTCTTTGTTAAAGTACAGTCATGCACAAGGTGAAATGTTAAATATCAGTTTTATTTCAGGTAATAAAAGGTTTGGAGCTCCAGTGTCAGGAGTTCAGGAACAGAGAGGCAGAAATGTATTCCATGGTGAAAGTCTAAAGACTTAAGCACTAACTGAAAGCCAGCCACTTAAAAAGGTTTAATCAGTGAATGAAAAAAAGCAGTGTTTTTGCTGGAGCCCTCTCGGAGGTCCACTAAGGTTTCCTTTTTCCTCTTATACTTTTAAATTTTACTCTGTTCACACTAAAAACATGCTTTAAAATTAAAAACACATACGTCATACAGCAATGCAAATACTCTGTTACTCAAATAATAATCGGACTGTAATTACTTAAAGGCTATATGGCTATATTAATAATGTATCAACTACAGACACTACAGACATGTAAATTAATAGTGAAGTTATTCAGAATATGAAGGAACACATAAGGAATCGTGTAGTACTATAAAAATGGTAAACAAATCAACATACTCTGTGTAACATTTAGATGGCTCTTATCTGGGGTGCTGTTACAGTAATTTGCAGTTTTTGAGGTTGGTAACTCTTGATCTTCCTTCATTCCTGGGCCAGTACTGATGAGAACCAGTTTCATCAGTTTTCAATGGTATTTGCGAATGCAATCAAAGATACTTGCAAAGTTCATACTTTTTTTGGATTGACTGACCTTCATTTCATGAAGTATTTTTTATCTTTAATTAGTTGAGTAGTTCTTGTCATAATATGGATAATATGGATTGGAACATTACTCAAATAGAGCTATTCACTGTATTTCAACTCTACAACTGATGCTCTCAAGCAAAGTTAACTACTTAACTCTTGACAAGTTTAGCACAGCTGTTAACTGAAAGTCAGTCCAAATGACTGCCTTATAAAGCTGACTGAAAAAATCAAGAGGCAAGAGGTGCTACTTTACAAGAATCTCGAATTAAAACCTAATTAAAAATTCTGCTTTGGTTAACACTTTTTTTTTCCTAAATAATTTCATTTTTTTCTTCATAGTCTAGATAACTTTAGTACTAATCTACATTGCAAAATAAAAAAGGAAATCCACTGTACGTAAGGTACAGAACAATACAAAAGTTTGGACACACCTTCTCATTCAATGCGTTTTCTTTATTTTTTAATAACTATTTACATTGTAGATTCTCACTAAAGGCATCAAAATTATGAATGAACACATGTGGAGTTTTATGTACTTAACAAAAAATGACCTGGCCTCCACAGTCACCTGACCTGAACCCAATCCAGATGGTTTGGGGTGAGCTGGAGCACAGAGTAAAGGCAAAGGATCCAACAAGTGCTAAACACCTCTGGGAACTCCTTCTTTCAAGACTGTTGGAAAACCATTTCAGGTAACGACCTCTTGAAGCTCTTGAGAGAATGATGCCAAGAGTGCGCAAAGCAGTAATCAGAGCAAAGAGTGGCTATTTTGAAGAAACTAGAATATATTCCTTTTTTTATTTCACCTTTTTTTGTTAAGTACATAACTCCACATGTGTTAGTTCATAGATTTGATGCCTTCAGTAAGAATCTACAATGTAAATAGTCATGAAAATAAAGAAAACGCATTGAAAAAGTGAAGGTGTGTCCAAACTTTTGGCCTGTACTGTATGTTCAAACTTTTTGACTTGTACTGTACACTCATTCTGAAAAAAAAAGCATATTTTTAATCAAAAGGAATTAATCGATAGGAATGAAACTTGGCAGGTAGTTATGGCAGACTGTCATGTGTGGGGTGCCATCATGGTCAGTGCCAAGATAAACAGTTTGTCTTCACATGTCATATGTTCAGTAGGCCAGATTTCATGGCATGGGGTGCAATTTTGTAAGATGCCAGACCACCTTTGGTCGTCACTACAGATACTTTGACAGCCCAAAGTCACATTCAGGAGTCGTGCAACCTGTGAACTCCCCAGTGCGTTATGGTAACAGGACAATGCTTGTCCTCATACTGCTTTTATCTTAACTTTGCCTAAAGATGCCGACCTCTTCCTATACAGACCTTACTCTGAATGAAAAAAATATTTGTTACATATTTCTTAACAGCAGTAGTTCAAAAGTCCGCACTGCATCCAATTTCTCTTCCACAGAGCCACATTATCTATTGGAAATAATTATCAAATATTAGTCGCTTTAATACTTTATCATGTTGACTATCCACTACTTTTTTTTTTACAGCAGTGTGTATGTTAATATAAGACAGATATGCAGCTGAATAGAATAAGTTCTCACTAACAGAACAGGATCAAGAAGGTCAGCACCTCACCCAGATCATTTTTGCCCTTTGATCTAATTGATCCTGCTGCCTTCTTTTTGGATTAAGGCATTCTTTTTGGATGCATTGACACATGCAACAATAACCTCTGTTTCTTTAAATACAGGTAATTGATTACAGATGGTTATGGAGGGGTTGTTGTTGTTTTTTTGTCAGTGTACCATCCCATGTCATCATTCTCATCTGCATAACAGGCTAATATAGTTATGCTAAAGCACAGGTGCCAAAAATCAATTCCACTTCTGATCAAATCTGCAGGCATAATCTGTTGTTGCTGTGTGATTTGTCCAATTAAGAATCTGATGTGACAGGATAAAAGGCACACACACTCTTGTTAGTGCCATCACTCCTGATTTCATGCTTCATGCTAAACACTGCAGTGGCCAATATGTCTATAGGTTATATCAGTTAACCAAGTTAGGAGCTTTATTTGAAGGAGGGGTGCAATTTCACAAGAACTCAGAGCTTTATATTCACCACAAACAGTATTCACACACATGCATGCTGAAAAAAAAGTACATGCAAAAAAGTGCACATGTATGGATGATCAGATTTTCAACAACCTTGACCTTAAATATATCCACACTGGCGTTCTGGAAGTTTCTGGCGTATTGCTATCTTGGCAACGGAAAACACAGTTGCGCCACTGACTGAATACAACCTAGACAGATGTCAACAAACAGACATTCATTTCTATTTTACTGGTCAAGCTAGCCTAGTTGTTCTTTTCGTATGGATAAGGCGCACTTAAAATAATTACATTTTCCCAAAAAATCATCAGTGCACCTTATAATCTAGCACTTCATGTGCTTTTTTTAATTGTTAAGAGGTGAGTATTATCGGCCTGTAGCCTGCTGCTAACCCCAGCTAGCACTCCTGGAGCAGCATTAGCATTACCCGCCACCCACGCTAAGCGCTAGCTCTTTTGATAGTTTAAAGGTGAGTATATTGGCCTGTAGCCTGCATGTTTTCTGTGTTAAAACAAGCTATATGGGGTGAACCACTAGCTGATATCACCCTGGCTTACCGGAACACTCAGGGATCCTCAGTGTAGTACTGCTAATGCTAATGCTGCTGCACCCAGCCTTACTGAAAATATAGAAATCTAAGCTTATTGTAATTGAATGGAAGTGCTTTACATAACCAAATAAAAGTTTTTAGGAGAGAAATCCGTGTAGATTAACAGCCAGCACTTACGTTTAACTTTAAAATATATTTGTTATTATTGTTTTGTTTACCTAACTAAGCTTTATGGGTGAATTAATAGAAAAACATGGCGACACTCTTGTTCCTTACTAGTGTCACATAATGCATTTTATAATCCGTTGCACCTTATGTACGAAAATAGAGCAGGAAATAGATGTTTATTGATAGTGAGCCTTATAATCTGGTGCACCTTATAGCCTTACATTGCGAAAAATACAACAGCTTGACCATGAAAGTCCAGCTCAGACCTAACAGTGAAAGATTGATTTGATCTAGATTTTTTATCAGGTTGTGTTGCAGCCAGTGACTCAGTTGCACATGTTCCTGGTAGAGGGAAAAAGAATATATAAATATATGATGGATTCAACAGTAGGATTCTAATGATCCTAAGGTAATCCACATTGGACTACCTTAAGGGGCACAAGCTGTATAATGTATGTGCTTGGAGTGTACTTGATTATCCTCTGCTTGTAAGGTAGGCTGGCTTTAAGATACTTTTAGCTTAATTCTGTTAGATCTATTTTGGTAATATTGTGCTTGTTGGGATTTGTTGGGACTTGTTGATTTAAGGGATAGATTCAGGTGTGGTTTCTGGCTAGTTAAGGTGTGAATTAGAGGGGTGTGGCTAACAGCCTGCATTTGTGGATAGATTAAGTGTGTTATCCTGCTTGTCAATCTTCCGAAGTTCAGTTATGTAGCTCCTTTGATGCGTTCCCTTCACTGGCTTCCTGTTGCCGCCCGCATTCGATTCAAAACCCTAACACTGGCCTACAAAGCCAAAAATGGACCAGCTCCTTCATACGTGATGGCACTGATGGTCAAAGCCAGATCTGTACCAAGAGCTCTTAGAGCTTCCAGTATGGCTTGGCTCGAACCTCCATCCCTCAAGACCCACAGGAAACAAACATCCAGACTCTTCTCTGTGCTGGAGGACCAAGGTGGTGGAATGAACTTCCACTGGTTGTCAGAACAGTGGAGTCACTCGCGGTCTTCAAACGTTGACTGAAAACTCATCTTTCCAAAGAATTTCTAAACTAAAAAAATTATAAAAAATTATAAACATGATCAAGCTCTGTGTATCTCTTGATCGTAGTCTACAAACTAGCTAATGGATATTTGAAGTAACAATGAAGCACTGTTGTAAGTCGCTCGGGATAAGGGCATCTGCTAAATACCTTAAATGTAAACGTACATTACAATTACTTTTGTTGAATAAATGGCAGTATAACTAAACAAGGAATGAACTGGACTCTTAACATGTGTGTTCAAAACTGCTGATTTTCTTTTCTCGCTCTGTCTGTGTCTGCGTGTGTGTGTGTTTACAAGTAATGATGCCTCTTAGTGGGGAGCCAGGGTCTGCCTAGCTAGGTCCTGTGAACCACAGCACTGGGGGTTAATCATATTTTTCCTTGGTGACTGCATGCTTCAGAGGCTGGACAGCAGCAGAAGAAAGCGGCTGTGAGTTTTCTTTGTTAGTGCTGCATGAGGAGGCTGCGAGGAGCGTGGTAATTACACACTGTGCTTCTCGAGCTCACAAAAAAAAAATACTGCCTCATTCTTCCTCTCTCCCTTTCTGTCTCTCTCATTCTCTCTTTCTTTCTCTCTATTTTGCTTTTCTTATCCTCAATTTTCTCTCTCTTTCTCATTATTGCTTTCTCCCATTTGTATCTCTTTCTCCCTTTTTATATCTATTTTTCTCATCACTCTCTCTCTCTTATCTTACTTTCACTCCTGCCACTCTACTCTTTCAGTTTCAATACCATACACAGGAACACATATGGGTCAACACATATATTAACAAATGTATATCAATTTTACCTTAAACTTTACCTACCTATGTAATGTAAAAGAAAGAATAGCTTTTCTGCTATAACTGTACTATGTAACTTTGGTGGAGCTGCACAATACTTATTTCACAATCAGCCCCTGTTCTGTATCTCTCAACTCCAGAATGCCTTTGTAAAACATGTCCTTTCAGGGGAGTTTTTTCTGAAATTAACTCCTCAATTGTAGGAAGGGCCCAGAAGAAAAAAAGACTGATTCTTAGACATCTTGTCTTCCTTGTAGATTTAATTTTTGGGCCAATCATTGTGGTCGGGTGAACTGTCACAGAAAGGGTCCAGGGAATATCTCTTAATTTACCTTTGTGATATAGACATAGGTGATATAGCTTTTAATAAGTGGCTTGTTAACTGCAATTATTCACTCAGAAAAGAGACGGATGGTTTTGCGCAATCCGCCACTTGGAAAAATGTTCCCTTATTCCCCAGAAAAGCCCAGAATCAGTCCTGGCTGCGGAATCCTTTATTTAGCACAAGTGATAAAGCTCCCTAAAATACTGGATATGAGATGAAAAAAATTAAAGAGCAGTGACTATATCTATAACTATGTTATTTCTTGGGGTGAACTTTTAGTTGTATATGTAAATAATTACTGTACAAAGTGTTCTGTGTCCTCCTAGTCTTTTATCCTTTATTTTTCTGGTAAAATCTCTTTGAACTCTTTCACAGCAATGCTGGTGTCATGTCTGGTGCTGATAGCGCCCCTGTCTCCCTCGCACTCAGCTCTTCCTGCACTCTTCAGTCACTGAACTACAATACCCAGAACGCACCACACTTGGACTACAAGGACTCATCCGATCACATGATTCTGCACATGGCACTCAGGAAGTAATCATTGTAATCAGCCTCACCTGTTTCCCCCTGTATTTATACCCCCTCAGTTTACTCACTCCCTGCCGAGTATTGTTTGGTTTAGCCTGCTTTACAGCGCGTCTTCCTTGCTTTGTTTTGATTACCTGTTTTTGACCTATTTTTCCGTGTACCTCGACTCTGCCTTTTGTCTGCCCTTTGTTGCTGTTTTTGCTTGTGTTTTTGACCCTGGACTGTTACACTGTTTCTGGTATATCACTCCCTGTTGGCTCCTGTTTATCAGCATTGACCCTTTTCTGTCTGACCACTCTTTGTATCGCCGCTTTTTTAAAGTCCTGCCAGATCATGACACTGGGGGTGAGGACACATCTTGAGGAAATATCTGCGTAAACTTTCTGAATGGTAACACAATAAAGTGGGGTCTATTTTCTTGCCTCTGGGAAAAGTCTTTTTCTGCCCTCTGTGATACACAGCACCACCAAGCAGTCCACCATCTTTCTCCTCCTGCTCAGCTCTGAGGTCATTTGTGCCTGCATGAATGATGATGCAGGTGGGCTTGCCAAGGATGTATTGGCTGGGATTTGTTGGGTATTTCTCATTTTTGGGCACCATACTGTGTTTTATTATTTTCTGTGGTCTGGAAAGAGTTTCTCTTCTGTTGGAAACGGTGAGGATTGCATCATCGGTGCCTGTTAGTTTTGGAGTCTTGGGTTTGGAAAGAGATTTGTCTGGTGGTGTTTTTTGTCTGATTGGGGTGGGCTGTATCTGGTGTGTTAGGCGGTCTTAGTGTGGTCTCGGTGTGTGAGGGCAGGACCTGCCTGGGTGAGGGCTGGTTTTGCGGGGCTAGGCACATCCTCTGCAATGTTCTCAGGGTTGGGTACTTTCAGTGTGGGCTTTATTATTTTCTGTACTTATCAGATATTTACCCTTTGTGTTACTGAGTTACAAGCCTATAAATAAAGGCTCCTGCGCCTCTCGCTCCGCGTCTCCCCTAGTCTGCCTGGGGATTCATGAGTCAGTCATCACCCTCTTAACTACAATTGGTGGACTTAGGTCTATGTTTTAGGTAAAACTGGCCAATAGTAACACAGGCGATCAATAAGGACACCACGCTAGTTGTCAATCTTCATTAAAGCAAAAAACATGTGTAAACAGTTTGTGCAGCATGTTTAGAAATAGCAGTGGATGTAATGGCTTTGATTCATATGACAAAGAAAATACCATGGAAAATACCAGGATCCTTTAAAGATTGGCAGTTGTCTTTACTAAAACTCTGCTACTGTTTTTGGTGTGACCCACATGATCTCTATACCATCTTTACTTTTGTAGAAAGTAGAAAACACCTCTACTCAATAAATGATTTAACAACAGTTCTTTTCAGATGTTTATTGTGTTTATTTAATGTATATAGTATTTTATTCACATATTCTCAATCAATTAATCAACCTTTATTTTGACTCGGAAGTACATTCATGGCAACCCTCTTTTTCAATGTAGCCGAGCATTTACAAAAACAGCGATTGACATGAAAAAGAAAATAATAAATAAATAAATAAATAAATAAATAAATAAATAATAACTTGGTTTAGTTTTCAAGAAATTAAGATCAGAAGAAGATACAATTATTACTACAAAAAAAAAAAACAGTTAAAATTAAGCTAAAACTTTTTCATAGTACAATAAAATAAATTATTTAATAAATTTAAAAATACATTCTACTGCTTTTGTAAAGCTAAGAGTCTGATGAACCCACTTCAAACACAAAAACAATTTGTCAACTTGAGTAAAGATAAAGAAAAGAATTTTAAAAATCAGACATTTTTTTAGGTTTAGGAACCGATTATCTTTACAAAGATAATTTGCCGATTTATGTAGATATGCAAAAATCTAGGAAATGTCCCTAGACCCCAGATGGTTAAGAAAATATGGAAATGTAAAAATACTTCTTGACAGCAGTGCTTGAGCGAGTATGATCAGATAAAATATATTTGTAGTATCTATTTGTAAATCTATTAGTCTCTAAATCCACCCACTATCAAATCTGCTGTCCTATTTCCACACCCGGGGTTGGCAGCAGACAAATACAGCATTCTGCAGCCTTGGCATCTTTCTAAAAACCTCCATGAAACCTCCACCAGAAACACAGGTTAATTTTGGCAGTGCAGTTGATACATGGAGGCATCTTAGAAGCCTAGAAGGACTACAAGACAGATGCTGGGGTGACTAATATTCCCCTGAGCAGGAAAGCACTAAGATCCAGATAAAGATAGCCAGGTAATAAATCACAACCTCTAGCTAGCTGGTAGTGATGGGCATTTTAATTTATTTTAACAATCGAGTGGTCTGTGTGCAGCTGAGTTATCAAGGCAGTGAGAAAGGTGAAGTGATACACAGTGTTGGGAAGGTTACTTTTAAAATGTAATCCCTTACAGATTACTGATTACATCCCTCTAAATGTAATTTGTAACGTAATCAGTTACATTACTTCAAGTGAGTAACGTAATCTGATTACTTTGAATTACTTACAATATTGTCGTTTTTAAGCCTGAATGAATGTAGCAACCACATATTGCATATTATTGTTTTATTTTTCTTTCCAGTTAACAAATAAATAAACAAATAAAACAGCCTTTTTAATCACTCTTTAAAAATACTTATGAAACCATTTCATCAAACAATTTTATGAAACACTTCTATAAATTGATGATAAAATCATTAAAAACCATTAAAAACCAAACAATGTAACAACAACTGTAAGCTATCTATTTGCAGGTTTGCCACTTTCTGCAGGTGGATTTTTTGCCAGGATTATCTAGGGGTGTAAATCACAAGATTCATTATGATACGATACGATTATTTTAGTCAGCGATACGATACTGTATGATACCTCAAACCTTCAACACTTTAATTTCCATTATTTAGGTTCCATTTGAGAACATCAAATGCAGAAGAAAAAAAAGAGCCTGTTATATTTAGAGTTTATAATGTGTGTATGGATGTTGGTGATGAATAGTCAATCATTCTCTACATTTCCTGATTCCTGATTGTTTGTTGACAAACAAATTACAAAATTTGTAA
Source organism: Astyanax mexicanus (assembly GCF_023375975.1). Lineage (NCBI taxonomy): Eukaryota > Metazoa > Chordata > Actinopteri > Characiformes > Acestrorhamphidae > Astyanax > Astyanax mexicanus. The sequence goes on from NC_064413.1 coordinate 22,368,073, forward strand.
TTTATACCACAAAACATTGAAAAGTTACACTGCATTATATTAGGTGTCCACCAGGCGTCTCCAAAGTGTTCAACTCTCCAGAGTGCACCTAATCTAATACAAAGATACACACGTAAATCTGTCTCTGTACAACAGTTTGTGATATTTTTGTTTGTTTGTGATAAAATAAATTAATGTAAGTCTATTTCAGAGTAATATTAATATTTTTTCATGAAATGACACGTATGCGCGCTGTGGGCGCACCTTTGTTTAGTAGAGGGATTTTGTGACAGCGGTTAGGCATGCCCCACCCCCAGCCATTAGGAGACCAATCAGAGCAAATCACGTATCAGTGTTTTCGTCATAGGGTGGACTATTGGTTGAAATAGGTGTCAATCACATTTGTGACGCTGGAGAAAGGCTATGATCTGATTTGATTGGATTGGATTGATCCAGCGCTCACGTTATTGGTTCAAAAGACGATCACTCAAGAAAAGTAGTTGTTTGTAGACCAATAAAAACCACAGGATCTAGAAGAGGACATCCTTAGCTTTGTATTCACGTACAACTTTACGGGAAAACATTACATTGTGTGGTCACTAGGAGCTTGAGAATATGACGGTGCGGCTGCGCTGAAACTAAAGCATGTTTGTAAATAGAAGTGAGCAGGCGAATAAAGGACTTTATAGATATTTTATCTGCGGTTCAGAGCTGTATTGTGGATGCTGTGATAGTAAGTGAATTTTCTATAATATAATCTGATGTTATTTTATATACTAATAATATTTTATAAGCTATTTTGTTAGGGAGGCGTGTTCCTCATGTAAACAATGTAAAAAAAAACAGGCTGTTTTCAGTTGGAGATTTCTGGCGACTGGTTTCATGTAAATTTGCATGCACGTAGTTAAAGTAGTACTATTGAATATGAGTCGGTTAGTTGGTCGGTGTGTTTAGAATATTTGACGCTTTTAAGCATTCTACTTTACATACTCAGAACGGGCCGCCGGCGGGCCCTCTAGAGGGCGCTTCTGCTGTGAAAACATTCAGAGCAGGAGGTTACATGAAACCAGTCGCCAGAAATCTCCAACTGAAAACAGCCTGTTTTTTTTTTTTTTTTATTTATGTGAATGTGATTATGTTTTGTCAGTGTTGGAGTGGAAGACCAAAAATAGAAAAGTACCGCAATCCATTTATTTTATCAGAGTAACAGTAATCTGATTACCACTTACTAAAGCAGCAACTGTAACGGATTACAGTTACTCATGATTTGTAATCTGATTACGTAACGCCGTTACCTATAATCCGTTACTTCCCAACACTGGTGATACAGACTAGTGCTGGATTATGCTGTGATGCTACAACATGCTTTTATGAACTGCGAACAGTCACAGTAAACGTCAGACAGGCCACAGCTGTTTACTACCTTGGCAGCACCAATGAATGTGATTATAAGCTTCCATTGCAAAAGTTATTTAATTTATCTTGCACTTGTTTGTATATGTTCAGTGTCTTTAACTTGACAGTCTGGGTAACCTTTGGGGGAAGGGGGGGAGGACATAAAACTATCCCAACGTTTTAGTGTTTGGACTGTAGTAGCCTTTAAAGGTGAATTTATCTAAATATTCCAAAATCGAGAAAATGTCCTTAGACCCCAGGTGGTAAGGAAAACAAGTGCTTAAGCATTTATTCAGTGAGTATGATCGAAAAAAATCTGTTTTTTTATCTGTATTTTAGTCTCTACATCAACCCACTACCATTTCTGCAGTTCTATTTCCACACCCGGGGTTGGCAGGTATAGAACACATTAGCAGACAAATACAGCCTTCTGAAGCCTTGGCATCTTTCTTAAAAACCTCCATGACATCAGAAACACAAGTCAAATTTGGCAGTAAATGGAGCCAACTTAGAGTCTAGAAGGACTACAAGACCTACAAGTCCTAACTGTCACAACAAAGGAGCAGACTGGCCACAGCTGTTGCTGTTTACCTTGACAGAATGTGATTAGAAGTTTCCATTGCAAAAGTTCTTTAATTTGTTCTTTAATATGTTCAGTCTCTTTAACTTGACAGTCTGGGTAACTTTGAGTTCAGGGAGAAGGGGGCGGGACATAAAAGTGAGGACTCAGGCATGGCGCAGTACTTGCTGAGGAGAACACAAAGCTGTCTACTGGTTTAGTTAATCCAGTCTTTGGAATCCAGTTGTTGAAATCGAATGCAGTTTATACAGCATGTAACAATGTATGATGATATACACTCAACGACCACTTTATTAGGTACACCGTACTGGAAACATTCCTCAGAGAGTCTGCTCCATATTGACATGATAGCATCACGCAGTTGCTGCAGATTTGTCGGCTGCACATCCACACATCCATGATGTGCATCTCCCGTTCCACCACATCTATCACAACTTATCATCTCTTCTTTCATATCTCTACCTTTCTTCTCTCTGTCCTTCCTATCTCTCTCCTATCTTCCTTCTCTTATTTCTTTTTCTCCCACACTTTCTTGATAAGACCTCCTTAAAAAAAGGCAAGTAAAACAATAGGGCCCTATCTATCTTGCTCATTGTTATCTTACCCCTTTCCAACAGTCTATGTTCACACCTTGCGCCTGCATTATACTAATAGCAAAGACACTTTGTGAATATATCTAGGCCGATGGGTGTGGTGGTCTGGAAGTGTGGTGTGTTCAGCTAAAATTCTGGCTTATTGCTATCTTGGCAACTGAAAGCACAGGTGCACCACTGACTGATAAGAAACTAGACAGACGTCAACAAGCAGACATGCACACGTTTAACCCCTGCGTGTTACACACTCATACACACGGACACGCAGCAGTGCACAAACCCAACTTCTAAACAAACGCTAAACAGAATACTAAATAAAATAACACCACTGTTTCCCAAAATGTCCTGATTGTGCATCTTCACAGCAAGAACGTGAAGTTCTGCACTTTTAAAATATTAATCCACCAAAGTCAGATCACACCTGGTTCTTAAAGGGAATGGAAAGTAAAACGCAGATTGGTTGATTTCATGTTACGCCCAAAACACACCCATGAACTATTAAGAGAATAAGTACATCCCTTTTGCGTGTTTTGAGCTGTTTAAGGTGTACTTTTTCCATCGTTACTATAACAATAAAAAAACGGACACGCCCTAAATCAAGCTGCAAGATGCACAGTTGACAGCTAGTTTTTACATCGCTAAAATAGAGCCCATGATCTTTATGCTTTATTATAATTAAGCAATAATACAAGAGAGGGAGTACTATAACGTGTTCTATTTTACCTATGACTGCAGCACAGCAGTGCCAATATTACACTTTATATCTCAAGTGTGTTATTCTGATTATACCACTGTTCCATTATCACTGTTTATTGAAAGATTTTAAGTTAAAGAGGACGAGAAAATACTATTTATGTAGTTATGAAAACTTAGAGAGTCAAAATAGTTCCATTGCTGCTTTGTTTGTAGCTGCATTGTTAATAGGTTGCTTGTATGTGGCAAAGTAATACATGAAGAGCTTCGGTTAAAGTGCATTACCGGCTGATAACGGCACTCGTAGAATGCCTCTCAGCCAATCAAACTACAGAGTTGGAACTTACTATGGTATAATTTTTAATAATGACTCTAACTCACATTTCTGGTTATAGAAATGTTTAATAAGCATCTCATTTTTTTTACAACATGCAAGATCAGAAAGGTGTTTGATTTATAAGTAGAACATAACAATAGCAATATTTTTAATTATGCAGAGTCCTCTTTCTTTTGTTTTGGGTCATTATTCTGTATTCTCTTTCCATCAATGCATAGACATGCCTGCATTTCACAGAACACATTCACATTTGAGCACATGGCCGCTTGCATGGCTGGACTGTAAGCTCACAGGTGGAATGGGATGGTGTGTGCATTGATTTGCTGTCGCTCATGCAGCGGAGGTGTAAATTGGCTGCTCAGAAGTGCTTGTTGTTGGTGAGGAGTTGCTGCCCTGCTTGCTACAAGATCCTTACGAGCCAAAGATCCTCACGAGCCAACGGCAACAGCATTTAGTCTAAACATTTTACTGACTTACACTTACACTTCAGTCTAAAGCCCGCGAGCTGGAGGAGTCGTGCTGCTCAGTACATACTCTTAACAACATGAGCCTGACTTCATACACACAGAGATTATATTACTCAAACAGAGCTGTGTCTCTTGTTGAGAGGAGTGACTGATCTAAAGACAAGCTAATAACTTTGAATTAGATCACAAAACTGCTGAGTGGCTAAAATATTACAGCGAGTGAACAGATATTGCATTGCAGCAACTTCCCATTTGCAAAATTCCAGTCAGGCCATCTGAAAATGAGCAAGTACCTTGCTAGCAGGAGTGAGGTTTAGAGATTATGTTGTTAAATGTGATACATGTCAATTTTAATGCGAATTTAGGTGGTCCTCCCACTCCTTCCTGGACATAAAGCTTATCAGGTTGCCAGATTGACACACAGTTGCAAGCGACAACGAGTGATGACCAAAACGTCCATCTCTACTAAACTACTGGTTGTGGTAAATTACCCAGCTATGGTTAGAAACATTACTCTGATTACAAAAGCTGCCAGTGCCTAAAGTCAGTATGTTTCCTTAATATCTGATGGTACATCCTGGTCATGTTATGTCTTGTTACTACAGAAAATTAGAGCATTAATTCTCATTTAACAAGTATTAATTACTTATTAGTAGGGGTGTGACGAGATCTCGTGGCAGATTAAAACGTGAAGATATTTCTCGTCAAGCTTTAACCTGTTTCGCGGGAAAAAAAATAGTTTAGTGTGGACTTTTTAAGCAGGATCTGGCAACACAGCACGAGTGCAAGTCCGGGGGTGGTGGAGATATGTTCTGTCATTACTAGCCCACTGTGCTCTGCAAAACCAGCAAGCTGATTGGCTGTTTCTCCTGAGAGAAAATATATTTGGGGCTTTCATTTGGCGCCCCCTGTAGTGCAGCGCCCCTATGCACTTCAAGCACAGTCTTAATATGACTGGTTATGGTTATAGTTAATTTACAAGGGATTTAGGAGAAAAAAACACAAACCATAGGCTTAATATGACTGGTTGTGCTTTGCACTTATTGTTTGCACTATATAAGACCTAGATAAGTTTTATTTTATTTTTTTAATTTTTTAATTCTTATTCTTATTTCTATTTCTTATAAAATGTGTGAGAGAAACCAGTCTGTTAAGTTTGTGTTATATGATTTTGTCAAATAAAACTCTACTTTTCAAGCCATTTTTCATTTTTGAAATTTTCTTTAAATTTTTCTTTTTAAATCTCGTCTCGTCTCGTTCTCGTTAACCCAGTATCGTGTCTCGTCTCGTCTCGTGATATTAGTGTCTCGTCACACCCCTACTTATTAGTTGAGACATTACTTAACCATTTAATAACTGTCACAAGTACTGTTATAAGTTGCAGCAGTGTTCACAGTACTTAACGTTATTTGTGGTAAAAGTGTGGTTTAGTCAGGTGCGCTCAATAGCCTGGAAATTACAGTACACAGTAGCTACAATGTTTAATTAATGTAGAAAACAAGACAATTGGCAACCTACATACTCACTGTTTTTTTTTTTTAAATCAATATATTTAGTTTTTTGTCCACTGCTACAGTTTCTACAACCTCTAGTGGCATGGGAAGGTTTTAAGGTTTTACACTAGAAGTTGTAAAATAGAACAGTGCTGTTAGAATCTAAATTTCAGCTTAGAGAATGAGAGCATCATTGAGGTCATGAAGGTACTGATGTTGAATTCTGGATAAGGTCTATATCACAAACAGAAGAATGCAGTTTCACTGCTCCACAGCTATTTTGACGAGTTTACATTCCTCTAATCAATGTGTGGCATTGGGCCTGAAGACCCTACAGTCTCATGTCTGGCAGACCCAGACTGTCTGATCCTGTTTTTATGTAGTTGATGCACTTTAAGGTAGTAAAGTTCAGTTATTAGATGGGTTATCTAGATACTTTCAGACATACAGTGTATTTTTATCTGTAGTTGCTTAGTAACATGCATTTCCTAGTTACTTAATCAGAACTACACTGGATTTTGCTGCTATGCTAATATTAGTCTTGATTACATGACCAAACAAAAACCTGGTGGCTAAGAGTGTGACTTTTCATACACGTGCAAAATAAAATACAACAAATTTATACCACACTCTAAATAATGTTTCTGGATATTTTTAGATTGAGTACTGGGGGAGAGTGTATGGGCTTTTTTAATTGCTTGAACAGTGCCTACCCCCTATACCTCAAAGCAATAACAAGTTCAAAATATTTATACAACTGCTAAGGCTTTTAAATGTCATGGACAGGAATTTTACAGACACAAGTATGCAAAAAATACATGTTTAAATGTTTAAATTTGTTTTTTTTTTTTGTTTTTCATGTTTAAACTCTTTCAGTTCACAGTTTTTTTCTAGTAGCTCTTCTATTTTTCTTTTGTTACTTTTAGTACACTGTTCTCCTTGTAGTTTTCTATTGTTATTTTTCAGTTTACTGTTCTGATCACATCTGTAATTCGAAAGACAGCCAATCACACATTAGCAAGAAAAGGCAGAGCCAATCGATAAGCTTGTGGGCAGTCTAAAGGGAAAAGACTTCAGCTTCAGTGTTTGTTTTCTGCTTGGTTCCTAGTGATTGACCCATCTCCATTTAACATAGCATAGCAACATTGTTTGGAAAACACTGACTTTTGAAAAAATATCTGCAGTGGACATTTTAGACCAAAGCTGTCAATCACTTCATAAGTTTAATTCTGCCTTCTTACGATAAAGCATAATGACATTATTGAAAATGGATTTTTGGTGGGAAAATAAATAACGTTTCAACATTAGCACAGGAAGAACTAACAGTTGGAACTGGAAAATGGAGATAGTTGGAAGATAGTTTAGCGAAGATAAATAGGATTATAAATGGACTGTTTCCAAAATTCATTCCATAATTACAAAATATGGTTGGATGAGTGGAGCTATGCTTCAATCAACTGGTAGACGTGTGGTGGCTTCACTTTTGAGTGATGCTGATCTTGCTGATGTGTCTATGCTTTTATACAGTCACTGATATGGATGCACTAGGTCTATTCAAGACTTCCATCGAAATTGGGAGACTTGTAGAGACATGGGCTGACACTGAGAAACAGGTTGTATAAGAGAGTTGCTCTTCAATGTTTCTCTTTATTTCCTCCAGCAGTATATTATGCTCATTTGCTGTAAATTGGCTGCTTTTTTAACATATCTCTGTGAAGCCCCTCTAACCAAGAACTGACCTGCTTCATTTCTTCACAGTAACTGGACCTACTGTATGATTGGCTCTGCTGGTGGGGCACAGAATAACAAACTGGAGGAAGTGCTCACTAGCTGAAATGACAGCCACTGCAGAATTACGGTTATAAAGTTGTGTAAGTCGGATCCAAGGTCATTTGTTATAATACCGTGTGCTGTCCATCACCGCGGCGCTGCTTTCTTCTGTTCGGAGTGAGTCACACGCGCACGCCTCCTCAACAGCTTTCCTCAAACCCAGGCCTACTCGAACACCAACATTAGAGCCAATCAGCTCGCAGCGCAGTGCTGTGAAAATTATAAATGCAGCATGTTGTGTAGACAAACAGCATTAGACTAATTACAGAACGGCAGATCATGCTGGGAAATAAAAGAATGGGGAGGAGAGTTTTAAAACATTATTCTTGATTTAAATATAAAAGCGCAGCGGCTGAAACAAAAGAGAAGCGCGGCGCAGACGAGCTCTGATTGCATCATTTTGTTTCCCTCCTTTTCTTTTTAGTTCAGACAAGTGCAATCCATTCTGTCCATCACGCTGCTACCTACCAGCGGGGAGAATTGGCATCTGGTGGCGGCAGCAATTAATGTCTGCCGAAAGAGATGCTTTCCATCACCTCCCTTTAATAGCCTGCGTATGGAGTGCATCTCGGCAGATGCTACACGGGGATTCATTAACGCCCCGTGTTCCTCATACTCCTCCCTTGTAAGCTATTATCCACAGCACTGAGTATGAGCTACATTTTAACATCAGCACGCATCACCCAATCTCCCCCTCCCAGCTTACTCCCATACACCTCGCTTCCACCTGCCAGAGGCATCAGAACATGAAGTGATCTGAATGAAGGGCCTTCTCTATTGTTTCAGGAAAAAACTCACATAATCTTTTTTTTTTTTTTTTTCGTGTATCAGGTACAGTCCTTTTAAAGGTTCTGTAAAGGACAAATAGGAACTCTTAACAAAACAAAAATTGGATTCTGTAAATAATGCACATAATGTTATGTTGCTCCTATGCATGAACGATTGTACGGGATCAGGCGTTTTATTCAGTAATATGCAAGAACATGTGAATAATGTTAAGCAAATATGTTCATATATATTGCAATTTGTTTTGCAAAAAAAAACATTTCCAGTGCAGTTTTGAGTCTAAAGCCCTATGTGGTGGGATTCGTTTCTGAGGGGGTTCTGGGGTAATTTTTATTTTATTTTATGGGTAGTCCTCTGTGATTTTATTCCTGTCTGGAACAACCATATACGTGTTTTTCTCAGATGTCCTTTTTGAAAATTACAGGCTGAATTATCTGCTGTTTTTTGCTGAACTCCATGGTTGTAAAGGTCATTTTAGCCCCCTTTCAGACTGACATCTCTGAGTTTCATTACCTCAAATTTAGTAAAATAGCTATTTCTTCATTGCCACACTTTGGGCGCTCGTTTCCACGGAGATCCACGTAAACACAACAGCGAGTGGAAGTGGAGGAGCTACTGAACGTGATGTCATGTGACCGAGAAAGCAAAATAAACTCACTGGTCCTCCTGTTTTTTCAACTGCAGTCCAGATGCAAGAGTTTTATCATTGAGTACAGCACTGTGCAGATTTAGGAGTTTGGTGTTAGAGGGTTCGATCTTTGCTTCAGTCACTGTTTGTGAAAAGTTGGTGTTCTCTTTCTCTGTGGATTTCTCCTACAGAAATAAATGCTACATTTAGTTGTATTCTGTAAAGGTGCCTAAAAAATACACAGCATAAATAAGTCACAATGAAAAAATGGAAGATCTATTATCTGCACTCTGCAAAGAGCAAAATTAGGGTGCTCTAGCAAAAAGTATTATTTATTCCATTACTCCATTATTTATTCTGTGGCACAAAAAGCCCAAACAAAAACCAAGCAAACCTTAGTACAGTTTCTTACTATTATTTGTGCTCACAAATAAATCCTGCTTCCACAATGAACATTTGTGCATGTGTGTGTGTGTATTTAAAGCACTAAAGTGAATGAAAAAAATTAGCAATTCATAAATTGTGAACAAGAGTTACAGCTGTAACAATTAACAAAGCCTTAAACAAGGACAACAGAAGCTATTGGTTTGTGCTCAGCCCACCTTACTCACGTCTTTCCCATCCAATCAGAAGTGAAGAATTATTTTTTTTCAGCTACATGAAACACCTGTATCATTTCAAGGTTAACTCAAAGGTCATTGGACACTAAGGTTTAAAACATTCTATTAAGTCCCACAGAGATGCACTGCTTTAAAATTGTTGGTGGGTAGACATGGCTTTTCCACATGATGATTGGTAGACAACCCAAAGAAGGAGCAGAACCAATCACAGAAATAATAATGAACAAGACTTATAATAGACTGCCTGGCCAAAGAAAAAATGTGCCTTTTGTATGAGTTTTACCAGTCAGGTTTTAAGCAGTAGTAAAGCCACACAGGAGTATAGAGGAGTTTCAGTTTAGATTTCCAGCGCTGAGGCAGGAGCAGTATTAGCATTAGCCGCTAACCGCACTATGCTCTAGCTCTTTTACCATTCAGAGGTGAGTATATCGGCCTGTCATCTGCGCATTTACAGTGTTAAAACAAGCTACGTAGGACAAACTACTAATTAATATCACCCTGGCTTTACCAGAACACTCAGACTTCCTCAGTGTAGCGCTGTCGAGCGGCATTTATTTATTAATGCTAAGGCTAATTCTGCTGCAGAAAGCCTTAGTGGAAATCTGGAAAGCTAAGCTTACTATAAATAAACGGAAGCGCTTTACTCTTCCAAATAAACTGTTTTTAGGAGAGAAATCTGTGTAGATCAACATTCAACTCAAAAGTGCTTGTTTGACTTTTATGCAGAACATGTATTTTTTTTCTGAATTGCAGTTTTGTTTACTTAGTTTAGCTTTACTTAACTTAGGTTATCTCCCCCCCACCCAGCAGCAACAGCTGCTGAATTAGAAGGATAATATGGCAACAAACCTGTTCCTTACCACTGTAGCATAATGCACCTTATTATCCATGCATAAAAATAGACCAGAAATAGATATCAACAGTTTATTGATAGTGCACCTTATAATCCGGTGCAACTTATAGTGAGAAAAATACGGTATAATTAAATGTTTCTGAGTGATGTCTCACTCTGTACCGAGGGGTCTTTCCATCCGATGACAAAACTTACTGAATCCTCACCCCCCTGTCAACAGTGTGTCGAGACCACTGACACCAGTGTCGCTCTTGTGACAGATGGGGAGGGAAGTCAGGAAACAAACAACACAGAGAGAACCTACAGCGCAGTACAGCATTGAACAGCATGGGTTAGAATTAGCAAAACACATCTTCTCTGTCCTGTGTGTGCGCGTGTGTGTGTGTGACTTTCTTTGTGTTTACGACAAATTTTAAGGACTTAAGGACTTACGCACCCATTCACTTTACCAGCCTTAAGCTATATACCATATACTGTATTTGCACTACTGTTAATTACTATTTTTACTGTCATTCCATCTCAATCACCATCAATATTGCACTATTGTCTTTCGTATGTTTATTGTGTCTTGCTGTATTGAACATATAGTGTCTCCCACTCTTTTATATTATAATTATATATCTATTTTTACTTATTTACTTATATTTATATATCTATTCCTCCCCCACACCACTGTACCTTGTTTTTGTCTCATGTATGTCTATTTGTGTCCCTGCTGTATTGTACACATAGTGTCTCCCATTCTCCTTTATTATATCTATTATCTGTACTTGCTGTAAAATTGGGAAGGAGAGTAACGTAATTTCAATTCTCTGTATGTCCTGTACATATGCAGTATTGACAATAAAACTACTTGACTTGACTTGACTTGACATGCTACTACAGCCGAGGGAGCGGTGGCAGAGGGAGGGCCAGATGAGACAATGATAAATGAGTGTGCTTTAAATCAAACTGCAACAAGTGGGAGACAATTAGAGAGAGAGAGAAAGAGAGAGATAGAGAGAGAGAGAGAAAGTGCGTGTGAATAAATGTGTGTTTGTGTGTTTGCTAGTGACGTGCAGTAGCTGACTGCACGCTCCGAGAGGCCACGTTGAAAGTGCTGTTACCTCTAATCTCTGCGACCGTACAAAGAGGCTGTTCCCCAGTAAGCAGAGGAAAAGCTTTTTCTCTTCAATTCTGGGAATGCATCTTCCATTCCGCCATCCACTCGAAAGTCTGGAGTGCTCTGGATGGAGATTTTAGACTAAGCCACCCCAAAACGCAGCAAGCAGTCTCAGAAAATACTGCCTTTCCCTGACACTCCACACTGACAGAAAGCGCTGCATTGAATTGACCTCATTCCAATGTGTACATCATGTTCACATGAATAAAACAGATACAATCAAAACCACTCTATGTCAGACGTAAGTCAACTGAAAGATTGATGCAAGACGTTTTAATAAAAGTGTAGTTTTGATTTTAGAAGTAGAGATATGCACCAAGAAACTTACCGGAAGCCACCACTACCACTGCAAAAGCCCTCATCTATACACAACAGACATCCCATCGCTCCTGGAAGCTACGGGACTCTCCTGCATATGATATAGGCTATAACCACCAACAAACAACAAATAAATTGTTACTTTATTATTATTAACCCTTGTGTGGTGTTCCGTTTTCTTTTTTCATCAAATGATACTAAAAAAATATTTTTTCTAACTCAAACTCATTGGCATTGGCTTATTTTTTGTGAAAAACATATATCAAAACGCATTTTCCATAAACACACTCTGTACGACCCCCCCCCCCCCCCCCCCCCCAACCATTTATATTACACACAGTATGTTTGGCCAAGTGCTAATAAACATTGCTTCATTTGTAAATTTGAAACTAAACAAATTTTCTACTCATATCTTGAGTTTAATTCATTTTCTTTTACATTTTATTAAAAAACTAATAAAAAAAGAGTAGCACTTTTTGAAAGAAATGTAACATAAGAAAGGTAAAGGGCAAATATTAACCATGTAAGCTGTTTATATTGCTTGCAATTTAGGTGAAGCAAGCATGTTTAATGTGTAAAGCATTTTAATGTAAAAATGTAATACAAGTAACAAAGTAAACGAGTAACAAAAATATGAACACCACACAAGGGTTAAAGTCATATTCACATATGCAGTGAGCCATTTATGAAATTGTGATTCTATATATCAAGATATCAAGTTAGAGCTCGTAAATGTCTTCAGATCGGGGCATAAGGTGTTGCTTTTTTTTTTTTTTTAGATCTTTTAGCCTATTTAATGTTGTTTAGCTTTCCAAAAGAAAAAAAAAACTAAATATCCTCCATAAATGAACTGTGATTTACCACATTTTTCCTTTAAATGAAATTAACAATCTGTTTAATTTTCCCAAAAATCAACATTGTATGAATTCTACCAGTCAGGTATTAAGGAGCAGTAATACCCAAACTCACCCTTAGAGATAAGTTTGGGAATCTAAGCTTACTGTAAATAAACAGAAGTGCTTTACTCACCCAAATAAAGAATTTTAGGATAGAAATCTGAGTAAAGTAACAGCCAGTGTTACATCCATTACAGTTTAACTACAGTTACTTGGGCACTTCCTCCTAGCTTCCCCATTAGAAGGGAAACATGGTGTCACCCTTGCTCACTTCGATATAGGCGTCCTTACTAGTGTCGCTTAATGCACCTTATAATCCCGTGCGCACTATGTATGAAAATAGACCAGATAATAGAGGTTCATTCTACTGGTATATTAAAACATTGTTTTTCAATGTTTCTAGCAGCTGCCTGAAACCATTGTAAACTAGGATTTACTGACGTACATATACCCAAGAATCCAAGTCCAAGAAAGATTTGTATCGCCTGACCCATTGATTAAAATGTAATTGTTTCTGTACAAAAAATACGAATTTCATTAATAGTTAATCAAATGCATTACATAAGCTGAATATACCATATTGTTGCCTTTGATTGAACAATAATAGCCAAATAAATTCACATTGATCCAGTTGGCATTCTAAATGAGCACATTTTCTCTCAGACTTGTTGCCCAGAACTTGTGCAGAAGCATGATGTCTCTCATTATTCCTCAATTATAAGCAGTTCAGTAGATTTGTGCTATGAGTCATCTTTGTAAATGAGTGTATTCTCTCTGCCGTGTCTCTTAGAGACAGTTTCTGTTCTCACGTAGCCTCAGCTGTTTACCTCACACGCATACGCACCGAGGCACACGACCAAAAAAAACGTGCATGGACGGACGCAAGTCTGAGGGCAGAGAAACTCGTTCCAGTTCTTTGGAGAAAATTCTCTCTGCCATGAATTCCATTTCATTTCAATTGGTGTGTGAAGTGATAAACAATGCGAATAATGTCCCTGAAGTGCCGTAATCTGCTTAGCGGAGGAAGATGGGTGAAGAGCGGCGTTAATTTCATCAGAATGGCGGCTGACGGAGTGCCGGTGTCTGATGCCGGAGCCCGCCACAGGAAAAATGACCTCCTCCCTCATCCCATTACACACCAAAGACACTCCCACATCTCCCCCTAATGAGAAAACTCAATTACTCGGCACAGAAGCGCAGAAACAAGCGAACAGGACGAGGACGAAGACGGAGTGTGTGCATGCGTGTGAAGTGTTTTAAAGTCTTTAAATCAACTGCCGTAAAATGAAGAAGAACGATGTAATACATCAAAAATTTTATCCCACAAATCCAAATTATTGTGACAGTGCTCTGGTCATAGTTCTCCTGTTAATCCTGATTTTTGATGCCTTATATAAAAAAAAAGAGGTTCGCGTTTATTCAAAGCAGACTACTATGAACAGAAGTAATGAGCTCTGAATACCATGAAAACCAGGCTGCTCACCATCAGCAGCCAGAGTCTGAGAGAGAGAGCACAATTAGCCTTCCACTCTCTGGGTGGGTAGATGGCGCTCTCTACCCTCTTCACTCCCAAGGTGATGTTGGTCAGCTTAAGCATCTCTTCGCTTTCCTCCATGTTGGCACAGCGATGCTGTCCAAATTGGGGAGAAAATTAGGTAAAATTTAGAAAAATAAATAATTGCTGGGATTGCTGTGTTTTGGCTGATTTTGTGTACATAGAGAAACATTGTTCTTTGGAATGAGGCCGATCAATTCAAGACCACTGGGATAAGTTGTTGAGTTGAGGGTTAATCATCCAATATTCTAACCACACTCCTCACACCAATGCTCAAAAAACTAGTAGAAAGTCTTCACTGAGCCATGAGAAAAAAGCAGAATACATTGATTTAATACCCTTGATTTCAGAACAAATAATGAATGAGCAGGTGTCCCCACACTTTTGACCATTTTGTCTTGTTTGTGTCTGGTGTCTTGTGTTTAATGGCTTGTGTCTTTTTTGTCTGCTGTTTTGTCTATTGTTTGTTTTGGTTGTCGTGTCAGTTTTGTTTGTTGTGTCTGTTTTGTCTAATGAGTCTGTAATGTGTGTGTTGTTCACTGTTAATTTTGTTTGTTGTGTCTGTTTTGTTTTGTGTCTGTTTTGTGTAATGAGTCTGTTTTGTTTTGTGTCTGTTTTGTCTCATGAGTCTGTAATGTGTGTGTTGTTCACTGTTTGTTTTGGCTGTTGTGTCAGTTTTGTTTGTTGTGTCTGTTTTGTCTAATGAGTCTGTAATGTGTGTGTTGTTCACTGTTAATTTTGTTTGTTGTGTCTGTTTTGTTTTGTGTCTGTTTTGTGTAATGAGTCTGTTTTGTTTTGTGTCTGTTTTGTCTCATGAGTCTGTAATGTGTGTGTTGTTCACTGTTTGTTTTGGCTGTTGTGTCAGTTTTGTTTGTTGTGTCTGTTTTGTCTCATGAGTCTGTAATGTCTGTGTTTTTCACAGTTTGTTGTGTCAGTTTTGGTTGTGTTTCTGATTTCACTGTGTCTATTGTGTGTGTTGTTTTGTCTTGTTTATTTTGGCTGCTGTGTCTGTTTTGTTTGATGTCTGTTTTGTCTAATTTGTTAGTTATGTCTGTGTTTTTCATTGCTTGAATGGTTTATCGTGTCTTTGTGTAATGTGTCTGTTTTGCCTGTGTTGTTTACTGTGTTTGTTTTGTTTGTTGTGTCATATTTTTTATCTAATGTGTCTGTTATGTCTGTGTTTTACTGTGTTTGTTTTGTTTGTTGTGTCAGTTTTCTCTATTGTGTCTGTTATGCCTGTGTTTTTCACTGTGTTTGTTTTGTTTGTTGTGTCAGTTTTCTCTATTGTGTCTGTTATGTCTGTGTTGTTCACTGTGTTTGTTTTGTTTGTTGTGTTAGTTTTCTCTGTTGTGTCTGTTATGCCTGTGTTGTTCACTGTGTTTGTTTTGTTTGTTGTGTTAGTTTTCTCTGTTGTGTCTGTTATGCCTGTGTTTTACTGTTTGTTTTGTTAGCTGTGTTAGTTTTCTCTATTGTGTCTGTTATGTCTGTGTTGTTCACTGTGTTTGTTTTGTTTGCTGTGTTAGTTTTCTCTATTGTGTCTGTTATGCCTGTGTTGTTCACTGTGTTTGTTCTATCAGTTTTTGTTGTGTGTGATTTTTCTACCGTATTCATAACATCTATTTAGTGGTTCGAGTCTGATGCATCTTGCCTTTGTTTGGTCCTGTGTCTTATTTATGTGTTAGACACAGGACTCCTGTTATGTTGGTTGTATCTGTTGTCTTTTGTGTCTGACTTGTTTGTTATGTTTGTTGCATCTGTTTTGTTTAGTTTTTTTTGGCCTGGGGCCCCCAGAAATGACTGATTATGAACTGAACGCAACAATAAACTGTGTGATCGCCCCTTTTAGACAATGCAGGAAAGTAAAAAGATACTTAAAGATAGTTATCAGAATCCCCCATAAAGGGCCCCTCCCACTAGTAGCCAGCCAGGTTTGTGATTCCTGCTGCCGGCAAAATCTAAAACTTCAGCAATCATGAAGTGGAGCTCTCCATCAGGAAGCCAGAAAAGAAAGAAGACAAAGGAATAGGAAAAAAGAAAAAACAGCGTAAAGACAGCGGTAAGTGCTATTTATTCCTCCAAAATATATTTATGGCTTTTTTTTATATATTATTTATATTTTTTGCTCCTTTATTAAGTTTACAATTGTGAAGACCTTTTGGAATAAATGTGTTGCACTGACCTGTTCTTTTACTCACATTATTTGGTTTGTTTTGAAACTTACTTGTTGAAACTCACTCCTGATCGGAAATCACAAAAGCATGAATAATTAAGAATCGGCCGGAAAATAAACAAACCAAATAAAAGCTCGCACGTCACACGCCTCCGTTTTAATAAAGTCGTCTTCCTCAGATTGCCACTGTTTTTTTTTTTGTCATCAACCTCCAGCATGAATAATGGAGGCATCATGAAATTTTCAGTGTCCTTTGCTTCTGCAGAAACAAGGAAAGCTACTCTGTGTGCATGTGCTCTCCATTGAACAGAGGATGTGCGGTCGTGAGTAATTTATGATGGGACACCTTATGGAAGCATTGCTGGAAGTGTTCAGCACTGGAATCATACTGCTCTGAAGCAGGCACCTGTGTCCTGCACCTGCGCTACATGCATTACCGGGGTGAGCTATTTGTCACGTTTACCTGAAATTTCAAATTAATGGACTGCTCCGCGCTCAGCCGTAAATTATGGCGGTCAAAAGCTTCCCTTTGCAATACCACGAGTAATAGGCCTGTAAAACCGCGAAAACATGCGTGTATAAATAGAGACGCTCACACGCTTCTGCACTTCTAGCTTTTAGACACACTATAGCCGCAGGTGGATAGGGCTTTATTAAGTGCCCTCAAACCGCCAAACTATAATTTGATTTATTGATCGTTTTAAAGAGATTATCGAGGCCTGAACTTTGTTTTTCTTTCCCGAGATTGGCCAACATCCCCTGGCTTTAATGGTTTTCTTCAGGCTTATTGACTGATATATTATCCTCTGACTTTGAGAGCCAAGGTTTTCCGATAGTCAATTACTCCACCACTGTGAAACAGAAAAGAGAGAGAAGGAAAAAAAGTGAGGGTTGCCTTCAATGCTCTGAGCTCTGTCAGAAAAGAGAAAAGACTGTTGTTTTTACTCTCAGTGTGCTCTACGTCCAGAATCAATTGAGAAGTTTAGGCATACTCAATACCTGTTTGACCAAGCCATTAATCAGTTTACTTTTCATTATAATAATAACGCCGTCATGTTGGCTTTTAAATCCTTTTTGCTCTTTATGTGTGCAGCAGTTACTTCTTGACAAATCTGTAGTCCGTGTAATTATACTGGATATAGTCTGTCATTATTATTATTATTTTTTGACAATATGTACACCAATTAAGCATTACATCCACCTCCTTGTCCTCATTTTTTCACTGATTATCTAGTTTCTAGCCTATAGCAGAACTTTGGGCTCTATGTTACAACCTGTGCAAGATGTGGCACAATGCTCTTGCTATCTTACACCCCACCCACCAGTCAATTTTCACACCTTATGTCTGCACTCCTAAAATAGCAGCAGAGTTTATGAATTTCTGAATGCATGCATAAGGGAAAAGTGGCCTGGATTTAATGTGTTTTCAGTTGCAATTGCTATCTTGGCAACATAAAACACAGGTGCACCACTGACTGATTTAAACCCTGACAACACCACACAAGCCCAAAGTGCTTACATCCACACGGACATGCAGCAATTTTAACCTTAATGGCATGGATTGGAAATCCGGCAATCTCCTGATCATAGTGGCAGCGCTTAGTCCGCTGGACCATTTGCAGCTCCAACAATATTACTGTCAATTTAAGACTGTTTCATTCCACTGATTATTTATTTTATTTGTTTTCCTAAAAACATAAAAAAATTATTGGGGTCAGCAAAAATTGTAAAATGTAAAAAATATTAACAGGGGTTGGACAATGAAACTGAAACACCTGGTTTTAGACCACAATAATTTATTGTCCTGATGGAAAAAGGAGAGTTGAGGTGCACATTGAATTCTGTCGTGATTTGAGCAGCCGTGGTTTTATGTTTTTTTTTAATACAATCCACAGTTAATCCTGTTGGATGTGGTTCATCCTTCTTGGTGGTGTGCTGACATTACCCTGGATACTCTTGATACATCACAAAGACTTGCTGTCTTGGTCACAGTCGTGCACCAACAATTTGTCCTCTTTTGAACTCTGGTATGTCACCCATAATGTTGTGTGCATTGCAATATTTTGAGCAAAACTGTGCTCTTACCCTGCTAATTGAACCTTCACACTTTGCTCTTACTGTTGCAATGTGTAATTAACGAAGATTGGCCATCAGGCTTAGCAATGAAACCTCCCACACTAAAATGACAGGTGTTTCAGTTTCATTGTCCAACCCCTGTATGTGCATAAAAAATACCAGTCAAAGGTTTTTTTTTGACACACCTTAAATTGAGTATTTTTTAATTACTTTAAAAAGTTTTGCATTGTACATTTATGTTCATCCAAGCCTCCCTATAAACTTTAATGGAATTACTTAGTAAACAAAAAAAGTGATTAACAAACCAGAATATGTTTTTATATTTTAGAGATTTCAAAGTAGCACCTCTTGCTTAGAGATTTCTCAGTCAGCTTTATGAGGTAGAGTCACCTGGAGTGATCAGCTTTCAGTTAACAGCTGTGCTGAACTTGTCAAGAGTTAATTACTTGAATTTCTTGTCCTCTTAATGTGTTTGAGAGCATCAGTTGTAAAGTTGTAAAGAGGTAGAGTTGGTAAACAGTGAATAGCCCTTTTTTGAGTAATGTTCTAATACAAATCATGGCAAGAACTACTCAACTACATAAAGAAAAAAATAAAGGACAGTCTATACTTTGATGATGAAACTGGTGCATCATTCAGAACTCACCGCAACTATTTTCAACTAAATCTGTCAGCCAGCTTCACATATTGCTGTAAGTACTTGGATCATCATAGTTTTATATCATTTTATGTAAACATTAATGGGGGAAAAACAGGCAGATTTTATTCTCTGTCATATTTTTTCAATGCCTAAATTATGCATGTGCTAAAAAAAAGAAGATACAATATTTGGTTGCACTACAATTGCAATACGTCATATTTTGGTAGGATTTCTCTGCTCAGCAGGGCTTATACAGCTCTGGAAAAAAAATATGCCACTTAAAATTATGAGATTCTTTGATTTTATCAAATGTAAAACCTCTGGATTATAATCAAGATGAAGATGAAGCTGAACTGCTTGAATTTGTGTACCAGGAGTGTCATCAAGTTATCCAAAAGCAGTGTGTAAGACTGGTGGAGGAGAATATGCCAAACTGTGATTAAAAACCAGCCACCAAATATTGATTTCTGAACTCTTAAAACTTTATGACTATGAACTTGTTTTCTTTGCTTTATTTGAGGTCTGAGGAGCTCTGCATCCTTTTTGCAATTAAAAAAAAATAAATAAATAAAGAACATCAGTGAATGATTGAGCAACATCAAGGGCCCTATCTCACACCCTGCACAAAGCATGTCTATTTTCACTCCTTGCACCTGCATCGTATATAAAGCAATAGCGATTTTGAATATGTCTATCTATAAATATTCCTATATATCTAGAATTAGAATTAGAATTATATGGGAGCCAATAATTTATGTTGAACAAATGTCTAAGAAATAACAGATTTCCAGATTGCTGTTTAAAATCACTACTAATAAAATTGATAATAAATAAATACTGAAAATCTGTCCTTTACTCATAAGGCCATGGAAAACAGAAACTGAATATTTACAGTACATACTTTGCTATAAACGTTGTTTAATAATAAAAAGAAAACTCAACTAATTATACATGACTTAACACTATAGTGAAGACATTATTAAACATTACTATATTTTAATGCTTGAGAATGTTGTAAATCATGATGACGTGAGACATTAATTAGAACATCTGTTATGTTAATAATGTCTTAACTAGTGTTAATGGATAACAAGTTGAGACATTCTCTCATAAGTTTTGTTTTTCTATTTATGTGCCTTTATTGTGAAGTGTTACCTGTTTATGCTAGAAATATGATTTTTACTGAATATATCTACATTGACATTTGATTTCCAGTTTTGTAATCATGCTATACTGTGGTTGTTGTGTGCTCTAAACTATACCAATTTGTGTACTAATTATGTAAAACCTGTTAAATTGCAACATATTGAACCAACATATTAAAATTATGTCATAGATTTATATTAGGGCTGTCAACATTAATGCGTTAACGCATGTAATGCAGTTAATCAGTCAACTTTGTGTTATTTTGTTTTTAAACAAAGGAACGCATGACCCTTTTTCTCTTTTTTAACTGTTAATTGTGGAATATGAAGCTACACTAGTGTTTATTTCCTTCATTAAAACTGTCAGTTAAACTCAGTGACTCAGCACATTACAATATTCTAGTTTAAAAAGGATTCTAAATACCCTGAGATACTATATTACAGTAAAAAAAAAGATCTAGTCTGCCATGTGTAAATCAAACTACACCATTATTACTGTCCCCTTCCTAAAAATACTGTTAAGTACCAGCATAAAAAAAAATGAATCATGATTGTATCCGTTTTACTCACAGAAAATTGTTGTCATTAATAAAAATCATTTTGCTTACACTTTACAATAAGGGTCACAAATAACAGCACTTAAAACACACTAGTACTAAACATTATTAAATAGTTAAGTAATGTCTCAACTAAATATTAGTGAAAAATAGTTAATACATTATGAATTACTAAATGCATTAAGGCATAAGAATGTTGTTAATAATAATGAATTTGATGAACATTTCAGGTTATTAAAAATGTCTTAACTAGTTTTTATTAATATTAAAGCAATAGAACACGAGAGGGAGTGTGTTCTCACGAATGACATGACCGTAGATCAATGTTATGAATGTTATTTGCAATAACACACAACCTCGGGTTTTCTATTGCTTTTATTCAACAGTGTTTTTTTTTTTTTTTTTTTTTTACAAAATGAACCCTAAACAGGTATAATGAATATGCTTTAATATGGATTGTGCTTTCCGCCAAAAAGTAGTTCCACAACAAGTGAACTGTAACAGAACTGTAACTACAAAACGGGGTATGGTTTATACGTTAGCTTGAAATCAGAATTGGGGTTTTAAGGGGGTTAGTAAATGTTAGGAGCGTGAAATAGCCCTGACACTCTCCTCTCCTCTCCACGGAGTCATCTTCAGGTGAAAGCTGCGCGTTTGCGAGCATTTCTGCTTGTTTTCCTGGGTGGTGTTGGTTAGCTAGCTGGCTGGACTGTGGTTAGGTTAGCGTAGCTTGCTTTAACTTAGTATTAGCTTAGCCTAGCCTAGCCTAGCCTGGCTGGTTATTGTTCTGGCTGTCAGACTGCGGAAGGTGCCTGATGGAATTTCTTTCCCTTTTTCCCACAAAAGACGAGCAGCACAGCGGGCTTGGCGCTAGCATGTGCTAAGCTAATGTTGCTGCTGGAGGCGATGATACTAAAATGTTTTGTGTGTATGTATGCCGTTACTCTACCACACGTTTGCGGAGTGATTTTGTGGGAGGATGTCGTGCTGTCACTCAAAAATGAAGCCACCACAGGTCGGGCGCCCCCTGCTGTTCAGTTTCAGAAAGCTGTGTAACCTCACCCATCCCCATAGGTTTCAATAGCAAAACAGACAACTTTCAATCACGTTTTTTTCCAATATACTGCAATTCTACCTCCATAATTTAAATGCAACAGCTGGTATAACATCTGCTTATATTTATATATCCCCACAGAATTTGTTTTTGAAAATGTTATTCAGCTCTATTCAAAAAGATGTGGTTATTGTAAAAGGGCAGGTTATGGGCGGGACCAATAACAGACCGTCAGCTCCGCTCCGCCCCGCTCTGCAGCCTGTGACCGCGAGGCAGCCCTCAGGGGCGGGGTTATTTAAATGAGTAGGCTGTCTCTCCACAGTCTTTCTCCCTCCTCTGGTCTCTACTGCGCAGACTCGGATTTCAGGATCGCCAACATGGCGGAAGATTTTGACTTCATTTTCATTGAATGAATGGGAACGGCGACACGGCGTCCATCTTTTTTTACAGTCTCTGTGCTGTTATCACAAATATTAGTTAAGCGATTGGCACCAATAATACAAAGTGTTTCTAACACTTATTTTTTTACTTACATTTTAAACACTCATTATCAAAAGGTTAGTTTTAGGAAAAGTAAGATTAACTGTATTTAATTACACAATTCTATTGTGATTAATTTGATATTTTTTTTGTAAATAAAATTGACACCACTAATTTATATACACTATAAAATAAAATCTATGGGAAAAAATATTATTTGAACAGCTGTTTGTGTGACGTGTGGTGTGTGCTCTTGTGTATTTGTGAGTAGGCCGGCATTGTTGTCTCTTCCAGTTAATATCCTTGAACCTTGTATCCTCTGCCACCCCACCGCCCCCCCCCCCCCCCCCCCTTCATATTTTACTGTATTTGCAGAAAAGCATTATTGCTCAATATTTGAAATACCAGAGAGACCGGGGGCTGTGACGCCGGTATTCTCAGACGGAGAGAGAGAGAAAATAAATCTACTGTCTTTTCTTGCCTTTAACATCAGGTCCTATGGGAGGAATTCCCTAGCCTTTTCTACCAGCACTTCCATGGTCTTCTGAAAGGTCTCTGGTATTAATCTTCCATTTAATGCATTTCACTGAGATAAGGCCTGAGAGCCACTGAGGAGGAACGGAAGGAAACCCAGAGATGGAGAAGATTCTACAAGGCCAGTACGCAGACTAAGGACGCCTATGTACTGGAATATCTATGGGTAGTACGTCCCAGTATGTCCCAGTTACACATACCGATGAGCCTGTAGAGAAATAGAGCACAGCAAAATGAAGAGGATGATTTTTTTAATATACAGCTCTGAATCAGTTTCTCTGATTTTGCTATTTATAGGTATATGTTTGAGTAAAATGAACATTGTTGTTTTAATCTATAAACTATGGACAGCATTTCTCCCAAATTTCAAATAAAAATATTATCATTTAGAGCATCTATTTGCAGAAAATGAGAAATGGCTGAAATAACAAAAAGATGCAGAGCTTTCAACATTGCATATTCATAGAGTTTAGAAATCAATATTTGGTGCAATAACCCTGTTTTTTAATCACAGTTTTCATGCATCTTGGCATGTTCTCCTCCACCAGTCTTACACACTGCTTTTGGAAAATTCTGGTGCAAAAAAATCAAGCAGTTCAGCTTGGGTTGATGGCATGTAATCATCCATCTTCCTCTTGATTATATTTCAAAGGTTTTCAATTCGGTAAAATCAAAGAAACTTGTCATTTTTAAGTGGTCTCTTATTTTTTTTTTCCAGACCTGTACATGTATGTATGTGTGTGTATATATCTGTGTGTGTTGTGCAGAAGAATATCCAGTACACTCTCAGCTAAATGAAACTGTTCACTATGCATCTGGTACACAGGTAGGTACACCAGTGTTTTCTGAGCAAATATTGATCGAGCAAATCACACAGAGAGATTGGCAATTATTGAAATCCAGTGGCCCTTTAATGCGGAGGAAAACCAAAACACATGCACACGATTTAAACATTTATGCCATTGACGCAGTCGTTGCCTCGCGCCTGTGGCCGGCGGTACAGAAGAGCACTGGTGCCCCCTGGTGCCGGCCCTGTGAGCAGAGAGCACAGTGGGGAAAGCCCAAGAGGAAGAGACATTTAACTGAGACCATGTCCATGTGATTCATAAAGGTCACTCTCTCACACATGCTTATTAACTCGCCAAGCGTTAAAGATGTCCCATTCCTCTCTGCACTCTGATTAAGTGATCCTCCAACAGACTGAAGATTGAAAGGGGAAAATCAGGCATCATCACCACTGTATAAACACAATACTGTGTTTGTAACTCTGAGCATTGGGCTGGATTGTGCAGGACTGAGCAGTAGAAGCACTTCCCTTCAGTAAAGCAGTGCTTATATGTGTGTTTAGTGAAGGGAATCAGGATTCAGGGAATGTTGAGCTGTGTAGAAGAAGGAATAGAAGTGAATCAGGGATGCACTGGCCATCAGAAGTACTGGGATGTTACTTAGATCTTCTGCTAAAGTTAATAGCAAATCCAGATATAATGAGGATATGGCTGATTTGAAGGATTTGAAGATCATTCTTTTATCAGGATCACTTTCTGGTAATAGGCTTTGCTTTATGTGTATATTATGTGTAAATGTCTGATGGTTGGGTGGGGAGGGATGGTTGCGGGTAAGGTGAACTGGAAATAGTGGGTTGGATGTGGGCGGGGTGGGATAGGTGTGGGCGGGGTGGGATAGGTGTGGGTGTGATGGGTGTGGATGGGATTTAAAAAAAAACCATTGTTGTTTTTGTAATACAATATGTTGTTACATCATACGTTATTCACAAAATTGTTGATAAAAACTTGATTACAAAAAAAAGAAGTACTGGGATGCAGTGTGGGCCACAGATAAAGCTAAAAATTATATAAATTATTAAATATTTTCAGGCTACGTTTACACAGCAGGTACAGTGACTTGCAAAATTCTTTATACCACCTGAGCTTTTTCACTTTTTGTTACCCTACAACCACAAACCTACATGTATACAAAGTAGCACATCATTGTGAAATGGAATTAAAATAGTACGTCATTTTTCAAATTTAAATCAAATAAAAATCTGAAAACGTGCATTAAGTGTTCAAACCCCTTTACTCTAAAAGCCCTAAATAAAATCCAGCTGTGTGTAATTTAGTATCAGTATAAATACAGCTGTTCGGTTCTGGCCTCAGTGGTTTGTTAGAGAACATTAGTGTAGAGCAAGGTTTAAAGCAAGTTTAAGTTCTAAAAACATATACCAAACTTTGACCCTTTTTTAAAGGCTGTACATGTGACGTAAGTACTTAAAGACGCGTGACGTGGCCTAAAGAAGAACTCCCGCGAAAAGTGACCCCACACCCAAGGTTTTACTGGTACCTTTTCCACTCAGTAATGCTTCTGCTTTCAGTTTAGAAACAAAAAATTCTGACTGCCACTTTAAATTATTGAACATGCTCCACATTTTGAACTAAAAGGCTTGCATTTAACATTTAAATATAATAATCTACAATAATATATTGTTATACTCATAAGTTCAACAATGGAAAGAAATCAGGGTGCTTTTTGAAAATGAAATATGGAAAGACTGATGGATCGTTGGGCAGCTATTTTTACATTTTCATGAATAAATCTACAACTTATTTACATTTATGAGACCAATACGGTGACACTTCAAGGGGAGTCCTTTCTTATTATCTGTATTACACATCAAACATGCACACATTCATTGACATCCAGCTATTTTTAACACTCTCTCTCACAATTAGAGGTATGAAGGTGCCAGAATGGGGAGTTTTTCTACTGAAGGTAAAATGTCTTGAAAGATTTCAAGGAGGCATGACACCCAGAGCTGCAGGAGATGTCGTCACCACTGAAATGAAAAGGGTGGGGAAAGCCGTCGTGGGTTGAAACGTGACTCATTTCGTACTCTTCCATTACTGGGTTTAGCCTACAAATATTCTGTGGAGTGAATATGGTTGTTA
The DNA here is from genome assembly GCF_023375975.1 of Astyanax mexicanus. Lineage (NCBI taxonomy): Eukaryota > Metazoa > Chordata > Actinopteri > Characiformes > Acestrorhamphidae > Astyanax > Astyanax mexicanus. Next base: position 22,393,859 of record NC_064413.1, read on the forward strand.
TGAGGTGTGATCTCTAAGCTCTGTATTAATCAAAGCTACAGTAGATTCAGTCTCATTGGACCAAATCATTAAAAAGGTAATTAATGTAACTATAAAAAAAGCTGTTAACTAAATGCAGCTTCTGTAGTGGTCTCACATTCCACAGAGTCTCATATCTCTGTTTGGAACAACATCTAACCTTTAGTCAGAATGTCAAAACTGAATGAAAATATTGCCAGACTTCAAGAGAAACACTTACTGCAAATAAAAGAATGAATGCTGAGAAGGTGGTTTTGCTATCACACTATAAATAGTTTGGTGACTAGAAGTAAAAGTCACTAAAACTTTTTTTTTGAATAAACAATTGATATAAAGTTGATTTGACCCCTGCAAGGTATAACTATAAACAAGTTCCTTTTCCTTAGCAAAGACAAGACAACCATATTTACCATTTGTTATAGACAAAAAGATGTAATATGGCATCCACCTGTGGCTCATTCATGCAATAAACACTTAGGAATATGATCAAGATAAAGATGGATGATCACAAGCCATCAAACAAGGCTGAACTGCTTGACTTCTTGCATCAGGAGTGGCATAAAGTTATCCAAAAGCAGTGTGTAAGACTGGTGGAGAGAGAGAGCACGCCAAGACACATGAAAGCTGCGATAAAAAAAATTATAAAGGTTATTCCCCTAAATATAGATTTTTAATCTCCCCCTCATTTAAAACACATAAGTACTGTTGTTGTATCTAAATGAATATGAAAGTTTTGAGCATTATTTGAGACCTGAACGCTCTGCACCTTTTTAGTTTAGTTTTTTTTTACTTTTTTTTTTTCATTTTCTGCAAATAAATGCTGTAAGTAGTTAGAATTAAATTATTATAGAATAAAAAATCAATGTAAAATTTCCTCAAACATATACCTATAAGTAAAAAAGGAAAAAATGTATCAAGTAATTTTCAAGTGGTCTTTTATTTTTTCCGCAACTATATATATTATATATAGAGTCAAGTGTTAGCATACCTGGAGTCTTTTTAGTTTTGAGGTGTGAATCAAAGCTAATCTTAATGATAAAAAATGAATCTAACTTTGAATTTGCTCTGCACAAAAAGCTTTTGGAGGATGTGTTGATATTTGATAAGGGCGACAAAGTGATTTCAAAGACTGAATTCAATAATTTACAAATCAACAACCTACAAAGGAGACAATTTGGGACTGGGGCTACTCTGCCAAGCAGTGGGGACCCAGAAGTAGGCACCCAGAAATGACCCACAGAGAACAACATACATTTACAGTCATATGAAAAACTTTGGGAACCCCTATTACTCTTAATCATTTTTAGTTCTAAATATTTGGGTGTTTGCAACAGCCATTTCAGTGTGATATATCTAATAACTGACGGAAACAGTAATATTTCAGGATTGAAATGAGAAAAGGAAACAGAAAATGTGCAATATGCATTAAACCAAAACTTGACTGGTGCAAAAGTATGGGCACCCTTATCATTTTATTGATTTGAGTACTCCTAACTACTTTTTACTGACTTACTGAAGCAAAAATTGGTTTGGTAACCTCATTGAGCTTTGAACTTCATAGCCAGGTGTATCCAATCATGAGAAAAGGTATTTAAGGTGGCCAATTGCAAGTTGTTCTCCTATTTGAATCTCCTCTGAAGAGTGGCATCATGGGCTCATCAGAACAACTCTCAAATCATCTAAAAACAAAGATTGTTCAACATCGTTGTTCAGGGGAAGGATACAAAAAGTTGTCTCAGAGATTTAACCTGTCAGTTTCCACTGTGAGGAACATAGTAAGAAAATGGAAGACCACAGGGACAGTTCTTGTTAAGCCCAGAAGTGGCAGGCCAAGAAATATATGAGAAGGGCAGAGAAGAAGAATGGTGAGAACAGTCAAGGACAATCCATAGACAACCACAAAGAATGGTGGAGGAAACACCAAGATTTGGGCCTGCTTTGCTACATCAGGGCCTGTCCAGCTTACATTCATTAAGAGCAAGATAACTTCTCATCAGAAAATATTGTCCCAGATAATGTAAGAGTGACTGTATGTCAGTTGAAATGCTGTAGAAGTTGGATGATGCAACAGGAGCACTACATCCACCAGAGCACTACCACTTTGTATATATATTAAAATCTCTGTGATATTTAACCACTTTAAAGAATTCAACTTAACCCCTCACAGTAAAGAAAGCTGTAGAAAATGTACCAAATATATCATATTTTTTTTCACAAGGTGCACCAGATTATAAGGTGCATTATGCGACATTAGTAACGAACAGAAGGGTCGTCATGTTTTCCTTCTAATTCAGACATTTAAAGGTAGACTAAGTTTATTCTTAAATAACATTTTCATTTAAAGTCAAACAAGCAGCTTATTCTAGTACTGTTTCAGAAGTGCTTGCCAGGGTTAGCAGCCGACTACAGGCCCATAATACTCACCTCTAAACAGTGAAAAAGCTAGCACTTACTGCGGTTAACGGCTAATGCTTATACTGCTCCAGCAGTGCTAGCCGGGGTCAGCAGCCAGCTACAGGCCGATAATACTCACCTCTGTATGGCTAACTAAGCTAACTAACACTTAGCATGGTTAGCAGCTAATGCTAATGCTGCTTTATCAGTGCTAGCCGGAGTTAACAGGAGCTACAGGCCGATAATACTCACCTCTGAACGGTGAAAGAGCTAGTGCTTAGCGTGCTCAGCAGGTAATGCTAATACTGCTGGAGAAACTAAACTGAAACTCCTGTATAAAACTGATAAACTCATACATAAGACACACCAGATTTTGTGTGCACTGACGATTTTTGGGAAAATTAATTATTTGCACCTTATAGTGCAAAAACTATGATACATGAATGTTCATATCAATCTATATTTGTAATAATTAATTTTGTGCTCACTCAAAAATGTAAAAAATGTTGACAAAATGTTGCAAATGTTGAAAATTGTTTTGTTACACTATGCTGCAGACACAAAACTAAAATAAATAAAACATTACAATAATAAATAAATGTAATGTTTTGGTCATACATCACCCCAGCATTGCTGCAATTAAAAGTTGTCTGAAGAAACAGAGATAGATAACACAAGGTAGAAGAAGTATCTCAGCCCAGTGTCATTATAAAGGTCAGCAAATATATCCCTCTGCTGAATCACGCTGGGCTCCCTATGGCTGACCTCTCAGCACTGAGGCAAGACTGTGCCATATGGGAAATGATGAAGTGAGTGCAGAGAGTTTATTTTGGAGGTTCTTGTGCAGTTCTGAGAACTTTAAAATAAGGTGTTTAGATTTATACAGAAGTAACAGGACTATAGTTGGTAGGTATAGTAGTTTTAAAGTCAGTCAGTTTAACAGATTAACCAGACAACTTGGTCACTGACTGAAAATGCTGCATGCACTGTAAAACAATCAGAACATTTCAAGCAGCTGCTGACCACTTTAAGGTGTGTAAATGGAAAGTCAAGAAAGTTTATTTACAAATATCATACAAAAAAATCAATGGAGTATAATCAACTTTTGTTGATATGTCAAATATATAAACAGACATTTTTTAAGTTTGATTTGGGTGGGTTTTTTTTAAATATACATAATAGAAAATCTTAAATGCAATACATAAATGAATAAATGAAAGCATTCAAAACTAGAAGCTAACAAAATAAAAATAATATATGTCCCAGTTAAAAATATAAACAGACATGTTAGATGTTTATCTGAATAATACATGTGTGTATATATGTGATATGTGAGCTAGCCAGAAATACAAAGACCTGGTTCCAGATTTCCCTTCAATTCCTCCAACCATCACATTCATTTCTGAAAAAAAAAAAACAATAAATTGAATTTATTTTTACTAAAGTAGTGACTAAACCTGATAATGGAGGATAGATGCAAATAATAATAAAACTGAAAGCTGTAGGATGATTTTTAAGCTTTTCAAAAATCTAAAACTCTATCTACAGGATAATGAAAGAGTGTCTGTATGTCAGCTAAAACTCTGAAGAAGTTGGGAGATGCAACAGGACAATGACCCAAAACTGGACTGGAGCATATTTCATTTGTGTTATTCTTTTAGGCATATTTTTTAATACCTTTGACCTGGGTTAACATCATATTACATGTTATAATACATTTATGCAAAAAAACATGAATTTGCCAGTATGCATATACAGCTCTGGAAAAAATTAAGAGACCACTGCAGAGCTCAAATAATGCAAACCTTAAATAATGCAAAGAAAATAAGTTCATATTCATAAAGTTTTAATTTCAGAGTTCGAAAATTAATGTTAAGTGGAATAGCCCTGGTTTTTAATCACAGTTTTCATGCATCTTGGCATGTTTTCCTCCACCAGTCTTACACACTGTTTTTGGATAACTTTAGGCCACTCCTGGTGCAAAAATTCAAGCAGTTCAGTTTGGTTTGATGGCTTGTGATCATCCATCTTTCTCTTGATTATATTCCAGAGGTTTTCAATTTGGTAAAATCAAAGAAACTCATAATTTTTAAGTGGTCTTTTCTGATGACATAATTTGTAATTATCAAAATATTAGTGGGGCTTAATGTATTTGCTCCTAAAAAATGGGTTATTTTATAAAACTTTTGGTCCAAATCTGAGTAAATGCAGCTGTTAAAGCTCTTTTTATGCTATTTAATAAAAAGCCATATATGCAAATTGTAACAGTTGCTAAAAAATAGTAGAATACTGCAAACGCCATGAATCAAACCAGGCAAGCTTTCCAACCTCAATACCTAAAAAAAACCTGCAAGAAAATTAATACGATTAGTGGAAAGAGGTTCTGTCAAACACGGGAAATTTATCTATGACCACAAAGTAGAAGAGCAAATATCAGCACAATAAAATTGAAATATGAATACTGCTGGTGCTGCAGTGCGGTAGAGAGCTGGAGTCCTTTGTGGTTGTGCCAGCTAGAGCTACTCTGTGAGGAGAATACCTTTTCCTTCCCCTCTGTGGTAAGTCTTTCTGATGAAAGAGAGAAATGGACTCCCACTGTTTTCATAGTAACGCTGTGTTAAAACTAACCCCGCTGTGTGGAGGCTGTACTGACTGTGAATCATCTATATGGTAGAGTAATCAAACAGAACTGAATTAGTTTATGCACCAAACTCTGTGGTCAAAAACACCTGATGGTAGAGGGTAATTCTTGAGAAATATCTGTCTGATTACAGTGAAAATAAAATCAAGCAAAAAAAAATTAAGTGGAGATGCAAAGGCACAATATAATTTAAATAATTAATCAACATAAAGATTCTGGTTTACATCTGTTCACTCCATACATCCTGATTATTAGGATTATGTCTGGATAAAAAGTAATAAAAAGTCACTAAACACTTTAAAGACAAACAATTTAAAGCAAAAACTACCCAAACCACTTCAAAAGGGTGGTCTGAGACAAACTTAATATGTTATAGCACTGTAAATACATCCATCTCTTTGAGACACCTCAAATATTTGACAACCTAAAATCGTCCCAGTACAACCAACACACCAGTAATAATTACTGTAAAAATTTCCATTTTGCATCTCATATAACAATCAGATTTCAGTCTGACTATTAGGAGGATTAGATACACAGGGCCAGCGATACCCATTTGGGGCCCATAAGCACTTTTTTTTTTTGTTAACTACAAAATGCCAAATAAACACCAAATAAACATACACCGGTAAATTATTTTATAGACAACAACACAACTTTATAGACAAAAGTACTGAAACACCTGCAAAAAAAACTACTAAAAAAGATAAGCTGTGAAATCTAGCCCTTTGTGAAAAGGTTTTTGCCCTCCTTTAATTAACTGGGATTAATCACACTTTTTTTTAAACTGAGTTCCATTTCACTAACCACAACCACACCTGATTACTGCCAGACCTGTAAAATCAAATAGAATCAAATCACGTAAATAGAGTCTGTCTGACAACATGAAGCAGCTAAAAGATCTCAAAACCACACATTATGCCCCGATCTGAAGAAATTCAAAAAAAGTCACTCTGGAAAAGGTTACAAAGTCATTTTTAAGGCTTTGGGACTCCACTGAACCACAGTGCGAGCTATTATTCACAAATGGAGAAAACATGAAACACTGGTGAACCTCCCCAGGAGTGGGTGGCTGACCGAAATTACTCCAAAAGGGCATGGACATCTCATCCAGGAGGTCACACAAGAACCCAGAACAACATTTACAGAACTGCAGGTCTCAGTTAAGCTCAGTGTTAATGATTCAATAATAAGATAAGAGTCTGGGTGAAAATGGTCTCCATAATAACATAACTGCCCATCATTTGAAGATGTTATTAATAAAAAATGTGTTACCACTTTAGTTTAAGGGTATTACATTCATTCATAGAGATGAAATGTAGTGTTTGTGTATAGGCATCTGTCATATAAACTAAACTAAACTAAAGTCATATAAATCTGTTATGCAACATTTTATGGAACTGCAGCTTTATAACAGTGTTATAAATGAAGCACAGGTCCATCAGTTTGATTTAAAGGCATCATATTACCGCATGATGCTGATTTTTTTTTCTTCTAACAGGCAAGCACTGTCCTGCTAGACAAAACATGCATGCTATGTCAGTACAGAATCTTTTATTTCATGAAATGTCTTATGTCTTGTTAATAGTACTGGCATAAGCTAAACATAAATATTGAAGTATCGCTTTAAAAATGCATTGTCAATTTTTTTGTATGTGAGTTATGTATTATGAAGCCCTTTCAAGTAAAGTATTACTGTAAACTCTTTACTTACACCGTGACAATAACATCAGGTGCTCACATTTGAAAGAAAAAACACTATAAATCAAGAAAGTGTGCGTATGATTTAGAGATGATTAATCTATAATATCTATGGAGTATTTTTTTTGGGCAGAAATCTTTGTGTTTTGTGCTGTATTTAGGTCTGTTTTGGCTGTTATGCTAGCTTCTCCAGAAATGTAACTTGAACCACACTGAGGTGTTAGTATACCTGAGCTGTGCTGGCATGTTCATGTGAACATTTTAGGGCTGTTATTGATTTTTTTTTTTTGGAGAAATGCTGCTGAAGGAAGAGTAAAAAATCCTACCTTTTTAAAAAAATATCTGAAACCGTGTGGAGGGAGACTTTCACCTTTTAAATCTTTATTGGCTGCACATCCTACTCGACTTAAAATTGGGGAGGTTTGCTTTGAAGCCTCCTCAAATGTCCAAGTCAAACATGTGACTGTGTCCTGAGAGGTAAGTGAGTGTACAGCTCTCTCCTGGAATACTCTATGTGAGGAATGATCAAAGCGGCACAGTGATGACCTGTATTTTAGATTATCCTAGTGTCTGCCCTACTTTCATTTCCTCCTCTTCCTCCTCCTGCCTGAAGACTTAAAAGTTTGGCACCTTTATGCACCTTTATATGAAGTCAGATTAACTGTACATCTCTACATGCTCTGAGTATGTACTGTATGTAACATGTTCCCAGCACAGTATCAGCATAGGCTAATCTTCAGAGCGTGGCTTGGTTCTTGCAACAGTTTTGTCCATTCTCTGGCATCAGTCTTAGAAGTAAAGTGGCTTGAAAGAAGGAAGAGAATGTGTGAGTAAAAGGAAAATAAAGCCCTCCAGGAGAGCAACGCTCAGGTCTGTCTCATGACTCATGAGTTAGACTGCTGTCACATACTGATAGAGGATAGACCAAGCATTAAATCTCTTCCTGGTTTCACTATTTATAATACAGCATCACTAGGATTAAACCTAGTCTTGTAAATTGTAGATTTTCAATTGAAAGAGAAATGCACAATGTGAACACATTGGTGGGGAAATGGCTGAACCAAATGCACAAATTCACAAATGCAGGAACCCAGAACACAGGCAAAACCTTCCCAAGAGTGGCCGGCTGACCAAAATTATTCTAAAAGGGCATGAGCAACTCATCCAGGAGGTCACAGAAGAACCCAGAACAACATTTAAAGAACTCCAGGTCTCACTTGTCTCAGTTAAGGTCAGTACTAATGATTAAATAATAAGAAAGAGACTGATGGAAAATAGTATTCATAGGAGAGTTCCATGGCAAAAAAACTTTACGAAGCAAAAAGAACAGAAACGACCTGATGATCCACAGGACTTCTTTAAAAACATTCTTTAAAATAACTTGAAAAAAGTGGAACTTTTTGTGTCCTATTACAGCTGGTGTATAACACATAATTTCAGAAAAAACATGGTGGCGGTAGTGTGATGATCTGGGGCTGCTTCAGGGTGTCAACAACTTGCTGTAATAGATTGAATCAGGAATCCTGAAGGAGAATATTTAGCCATCTGTTCGTAACCTCAAGCTCTGGCGTACTTGGGTTCTGCAGCAGGACAATGATCCAAAGCACACAAACAAGTCCACCTCTGAATGACTTAGAAACAAAATAAAGGTTTAGAGTGGCCTAGTCAAAGTCTCAATGAGATGCTGTGGTATGACCTTAAACAGGTGGTTTTATGCTTAAAAATCGTCCAATGTGGCTAAATTAAAACAATTCTGTAAAGAAGAGTGGACCAAAATTCCCCCACAGAGATGTGAAAGATTCATTGCCAGTTATCAGTAAAGCTACAGTTGTTAGATTGATAAACCAATTTATTAGATTTAGGGGGCAAACACTTTTTCACACAGGGCTAGATAGTTTTTTTTTTCCTTTAATAAATAAAAGTATCATTCATTAATTTTTTTTATATATTTACTAAGGTAATCTTTTTTTCTGATATTAATGTTTTTTTGATTGTCTTAAAAATATCAGTGTGATAAAAAAGCAAAAACATATAAAATTTGTAGTGGGCAAACACTTTTTCACAGCACTATATTTATTTTAGCAATTATTTTATGTGAATTATTCTCAATAATTTGATAATTTGTGTAACTAACAAGACTCTTTGATACTCACTGAAAGATACATTGAAATAGATGTATTAATACATACACACATTAATCCCATTCACAGGTGATGATGGAGTAATTCAGAATTAGTGCACAAGTGGCCTTTGTAGCATTTAGCCAACATAAAGCACAGTAGCATAACAAGTGGTAATTTACTCTTATAGCTAAACAATCCGGTTTAGCACCCAAACATCCCTTTCAGATAGCTTCCTCCTGCGTCCACAGTTAATCCTGTTGGATGTGGTAGGTCCTTCTTGGTGTTATGCTGACATTACCCTGGATACCGGGGCTCTTGATACATCACAAAGACTTGCTGTCTTGGTCACAGATGCGCCAGCAAGACAATTTGCAGCACCAACAACTTGTCCTCTTTTGAACTCGGGTATGTCACCCATAATGTTGTGTGCATTGCAATATTTTGAGTAAAACTGTGCTCTTACCCTGCTAATTGCTGCTAACCTTCACACTCTGCTCTTACTGCTGCAATGTGCAATTAATGAAGATTGGGCATCAGGCTGCTCCGATTTAGCCATAAAACCTCCCACCCTAAAATGACAGGTGTTTCAGTTCCATTGTCCAACCCCTGTAACTGCTCAGGTTCATACCAGCAAATATTCTTTATTTAAACCCAATGGCCAATTAAAACCTGTTTTTACTTCAAATATTATACATATTTAAACATTTATATATATTATAAATATTGATTTATATATATAATATAAGCAATGACATGTTTTGCCAAAATAAACCAAAGCTGTTTTCTCAATTCACTGAATGCCTAAATAGTTTGGGATTCGGGCGCAGCAGCTCAGGACAGTCTGAGCAGTGAAGGTAAGAAGCTATGGTCTGTCTGTACTCCCAGGAGCGTTTGGGAGCTGAAAAACATGGCAACTTCGTGCCCTTGTCCTCCTCAGGGCTGATTAGGCCTGTAACCTGCTGTCTTTGTCAAAGTCAGGAGCATCCAGCGGAAACTCAGCCTTTGATCAGCCGTTTAAAAAGCTCCTTGTGTGCTCTCTTCGCTGCCCTCCCCTCTCTTCCTCCCTTGCTTCCCTTCATCTGTTGACTCAGCCTCTTCACATCTCCACTGATCCCCGGCCAAGCCTGGAGCACACGGCCTTCTCATTCATACTCCTGTCCCACTCGGGTTGAATGTGAAGCGTGAGCAGTGGCTCTGTGTGATCAGGAGATGTCATTCAGCAGATGGAAAAATCAGACTTATATTTTCATTTTTTTGCAATTTATTTTAAGTAAGTGAGGAAATAAAGAAAAGCTCATATAAAAAAGCGTCAGTCATACACTGAAAAAATGTTTTTATGGTATAATACTTTAAAATTATGAATTAAAACAGTATTTTTTAGAATTGTATACTATTAAGCCTTATTTAGCAGTAACATCTATGACACACTGTTAACACTGTTGTAAAATGTTTTGGATCTCTATATGTTAATATGATAATTTCACGTAGTGGTGCAGCTTGGTGTGGCTGTATAGCTAGGGAATGATTTACATTTACATTTATGGCTCTATAACAAAAGAAAATAACAGAGAGTGTAGCTGTAATACAAGAGTGAATCAGGATCAAAACCAAAAAGAAACCCAAATAAAAATTTCAAGCCAAATCATGATCAAAAAGAGTAAACATGACCCAAAAATAGTCTAAAAGACAGAAAAACACAGAAATAAACAGAACAGAAAGGCAGGGGGCATGCTGGGGATTGTAGTTTAGCATAGAAGCTTCTCCATTGACAGGAAATGAGTTTTAAATTACACAGTCTGTATCATGTGTGACAGTTGGTAGCTTTTTTGTAATGTGAAACTGTGTTTAAAGGTTAACATATTTTTCACACCATAAGGCGCACTATCAATAAACGTCTATTTTCATACATAATGTGACAACTAATAAAGAGCAGGAGTGTTGTCATGTTTCCCTTCTCAGTCAGCAGGTCTCGCCACTGGGTAGCGCCCGATAGCGCTACACTGAGGAACCCTGAGTGTTCCGCTAAGCCAGGGCTTGTTTTAACAGCTGTAGTCCAAGATACTCACCTCTGAGTGGTGAAAGACCTAGTGCTTAGCGGTTATGCTGCTCCAGCAGTGCTAGCCAGGGATTAGCAGCAGACTACAGGCCAATAATACTCACCTCTGAAAGGTGAAAGAGCTTGTGCTTATTATGGTTAGCAGCTAATGCTAATGCTGCTCCAGCAGAGCTAGCTAGGTTAGCAGCAGACTACCAGTTGATAATACTTCCAAATCTCAGTCTGCTGGAGAACTAAACGGAAACTGTATAAAGCTGTACTTCAGCGGAGTGGCTTTACTGCTCTTACAATCTGACTGGTAAAATTCATACATAAGGTGCACCAGCTTATGAGGTGCATTGACGATTTTTGGGAAAATGTAAGAATTTTAAGTGCGCCTTATAGTATGGAAAATATGGTAGTTAAGGTAAATAAACATAACTTTAGGTTTTTACAACTTTAATAATGAAATTGTCAATGCAAAGTAGTGTACATTTCATACACATTTAGATATCTCACATGTTTATCAATAATGGTAATAATCCTAATGGTATTTATCTGTTTTAATACGATTCTAACTGACAGATGTTTTGTGTACATAGTGTCTATCTTTTAATTTTTTTTTTTTTCCATTAGTCTCTTGAGTAATTCCCATTAGTCCCATTGGTAATCACATTTGTGGTACAATATTGTTTCCATTCTGGATGTATTTTCCCAGAAGAGTGCATGTCTTTTTTTTTTTTTTTTTGGATGTGCTGAATTTTCATCTATTCTGAGATTAGAGGAGCTTTTTCAGTGTGTGATTAGGTGTTTCCTCCTGCCTGCTCCTGGACACCCGCAGATAAGTTCTCTGCTGAAAAGGCTGTTTCTCAAAAACACACAAATTATAAAATTGCTTTTTTACTGTAGGATTTTGGCTACTTTCATGTGTTATACGTTTTTTTATATATATAAACCGACTGCTCAGAGGGTGGCTTTGAAGGTAAAATGATGCAGTACTATGGAGAATATATAGTAGAGAGGAGGTGCAGACGGGTCTGATGCAACATGTGAAGTGTGAACAGCTAGAATATTGGAAAAGAAATCTAATTTCTATGTAAAGGGCATGACAAGTGACTCCTTTCATGTAAAGCCAAAGCCGTTTTCAGTAAACAGATATTCTGTGGTTGTATGAAGACTGTCTGTTGAATGGCAAGCTGGTTTGCAACATCGTGCAACATCACCAGGCATCCTCTCAGACATATTTTCCTGCATGTTTCTGGAATTGCAAGCAAGGGGTTGTATGTTCAGTCTTGCAGTTTTTACACATAGAAATTACATTGTAAAATATCTTCAATTTGTCACACATGTTAATAGAATGGAAAGCAATACAAAAAATGTTAATTATAATTGTATTGAATGTATCTCTTTTTTCGCTTTATTGCTCTTTTTTCCCATTATATTCATCTTCATATTTGAATGCTGATATGATGTTTTTTACTAAGAAATACAGTATTAGACTCAGCAGATTTAAACTAATTTTTGTTATCATAACTTTATACTTCTTGTAAGAAGAGTATTGATGTTTGCTTTAGTTAACAGTCTTATCTGATTTGCTGCCCTCTCATGAATACCACTTTTTACCTCATTCCTTTCTTTTTGTAGTCATTAACACTGACCTTAGCTAAAGCTACAGAGACCTACAATTCCTGCTATTCCTCCTGGAGTCTTTTAATGACTTTTTGGATGAACTTCTGCTGTGCTCTTTGAGACATTTTGGCAGAAGAGGCACTTCAGGGAAGATTCATTAATGTTCTGTGGTTTTCTCTTTTGTAGAAAATGGCTCTCACTGTAGTTGCAATGATGAAACAGTGTGTGCATAGAACCTGTGCAAATTCTTGGTTATCTGTTATGAATAATATGTTACCAGAATGGACATCTGTCACATGTAAATTGCCGCATTATAATACATTATAAATTGATATAAGCTATTATAATACTTTACACATTTTTACAATAAACATGGCTATAAAGGAGTATTTAAATATTTTTTAATACATATGTATAACCATGTTTGTAATGCTTTATAAATGCAATATAATGTGTTATAAGTACGTTTCTAGAGTGTAAGAGTTACAGAATATATAGAATTTATAATATATTTCTCAAACAGTTTCTCTGATTTTGATATTTATTGGTAAATGTTTGAGCAAAATGAACATTGTTGTTTTATTCTATAAACTACGAATAACATTTCTCCCAAATTCCAAACAAAAATATCATTTATATTTATTGTCATTTAGAGCATTTATTTGCAGAAAATGAGAAATGGCTGAAATACCAAAAAAGATGCAGAGCTTTCAGACCTCAAATTAAAACAATAGAAAACAAGTTTCTAGTTATAGTATATTAAAGTTCAAAAATCAATATTTGGTGTAATAACCCTGGTTTTTAATCACTGGTTATCATGCATCTTGGCATGTTCTCCTCCACCAATCTTACACACTGATTTTGGATAATTTTATGTTACTCCTGGTGCAATAATTCAATCAGTTTAGCTCGGTTTGATGGTTTGTGATCATACATCTTACTCTTGATTATATTGAAGAGGTTTTCAATTGGGTAAAATCAAAGTTCATCAAAGTTAAAATCAAAGTGAATCAAAGTTTATCAAAAAAAATTAACATTTTATCTTGTTCACAATCATATCAAATAAGGCCCTGTATAATAGACAAATGCAACTTAAATTACAGCAATATTTTTCTAATATACCAACAAATGTCCTTTTTGTGATTTCCTCACTGACAAAATTATTCAACCCCTTAGCCACATACAACATTAGTCCTTAGTACAACTCCCTTTAGCAGTAATAACATCATTCAGATGTGAAACTTAGTTTGACACAAGTTTCTTAGCCAATTCCTCATGTGCAAAGATTTTGGGACCCAAAAAAAAAATCTTCGAAAAATTTTGGGACCCAAAAAAATTTGACCCAAAAAAAACTTCGAAAAATTTTGGGACCCAAAAAATTTTAACCCAAACAAAAAATCTTCAAAAAATTTTGGGACCCCAAAAAATTTTAACCCAAAAAAAAAAAAATCTTCAAAAAATTTTGGGACGCAAACAAATTTTGACCCAAAAAAATCTTTGAAAAATTTTGGGACCCAAAAAAAAAATCTTCAAAAAATTTTGGTGTTGCAACTGCCTTCTTCAATTCCCACCAGAGATTTTCTATAAGATTTGGTTTGAGTGATTGCGATGGCACTTCCAGAATCTTCCTGCCGTTCTTCTGCAACCAAGCCATAGTAGAATTGGAGGTATGCTTGGGATCATTGTCCTGTTGGAAGGTCCAACATCCTCCAAGCTTCAGCTTTGCCACTGACTGCATGATATTTCCCAGATTATTACACCAACATTTGGGCCGGATTTTCTCTCAACAGCAAAGGTAGAATTTGAATGTTTACAGTTGTTTATACAATAGTTCCAATCTGTAGCAGTATAGGGATCCTGTGTCTGATACCACTGCAAGTGAAGGCAGTGGTGGGTAACTGATGGCAGGAAGTTTGACAAAATGACCATCCTGCTTCTATCAGTCCAATGAAGTCTGTTAACCTGAGAAAAATATTTTTGTCAGTAAGTGTGGTACCAATGTATTATTGGTAATGGTTAATCATGTTGGAATCTGGCAAGGAGGTTGTTTGTTGCAGTGGATGTTAGATTTTATCAGAGTGCTCATGAAGGCCATCCTTTAGCTCACATTCACAGATCACATGCTGAACGATTTAACCTCATCTCTAAATATGAATAATTCACAGGCAATGATCATTCTCAAGAATAAATTATCTCTTGAAAGTTAATGAGGATAGCAGTAGTACAGATGTTCAGGTGTTTATCAGCACATTCAAGAGCTCAATGAAATACAACAGGCCTTATTATCCAATATCTTTTCTTAAAGAAACAGTTTCTATTAAATAACAGCAAAAGTGTAAAATGGCTATTGCATTCAAATTTAAAAACCATGGAGAGAGCTAAAGGCCCAGCCCCATCCTCTCCAGAAAAAAAAGCTTGCATGGGTTGCCAGATTGTAGACAATTGAGCCACATGAACGACACACAAGACAAGTTGACAAACCTTTGCAAAAAAAAAAAAAAAAAAAAAACGACAACGTATTATCCCATTCAAATCTAGATAAATATAGTCAATGAAAAGTCAAATCTTCAGTTTCTGACAGATATTTCTCTTTTACTGGTAGCTGTCAATGTATAAAACAAATGTGGCCTGTCTGTTCCTCAGTTGTTATGATAGCATTTCACGTTAGCATGTGTAGCACTACAACGTTAGCCAGCACTAGTCTGGATTACTTTACCTGTCTCAAATATCAGACCACTGATAGTAAATTTGAGTTTAAATTATCGAAAATGCCTGTTAGTAGTTTCAATAAATTGCACAACTTGGATTAGCTAACCTTAGCTGAAGCTCAGTGTACTAAAGCTTACTGTCTTGTAGCCCTTCTGGGCTCTGACTTGTCTTGATCGATCAAACTAATTCAAGACTATATTTGCTCACATTTTACTTAGTCTCTGTTAATGGAGCTTTTTAGAAGAATACTGGGGATGATTAATATTGTGTTTGCCTGCTATTGTGTTCTATACCTGGCAACCAAGATAATGAACATAGGATATGAGAATAGGTAGATGAACAGTTTTTAGCTTTCAGAAGAACATACTGGCTAAAGCATTGCTGACTCAAAATATGTCAGAGCTTAAACTTTATTGATTAGGCATGTTTGCTTAATATCTGATGATTCATTCTGATCTTTTTATGACTGATAGACAAAATTTATAACACATATTGGTCATTTAAATATTTTTTGATGATTAGTTTCAGAGAAAAGTCCTATTGCAAATGATATGTGATGTGTTTTTAAACTGTAGAATTGTTCACAGCTCTTATTATAGATTCCACTCACTTATATTGAACAAATCTTGATTAAGAGAACACTTTGTAAGAACTGCATAAGTAAGTCTTAAGCAGATTTTTTTTTTACTTGAGAACATTTGATGAATAAACCTCAGATCTGTTCTTATAAGAAGCATTGCCTATAACTTCACATACCTAGGGAGCAATACATCCATAATTTAGTGGTACAGATGGATGGGAGGGCTGGTGATAAATTAATTGGAGAGGCCCAGAACTCCTTTCAGAGAGTCAAAACTGCCAAATGACTTGCGACTGCGCACTTGAGAGCACCTTTTAGAGAAAACCGCGTCTCTCATTTGCTACATAGCTTCTCTGATCATTAGAAAGCAAATTTCTTAGCTGCTCTTATGTACTGTCACTGCTACTGAGATCAACACTGTTATAGTCACCAGATGCTCTGTGAGGTGAAACAACTGCCATCAGAAATCAATTCACTGAAGGGTTTAGGGCCTTAGAAGAGCGTTTTTTAAATTGGTTAGGGTAAAGTGCAGTCAACTTTCATAAAGCCATCATCACCTGGGGCCTCATGTACTAAGACTTGCGTGGACTTCCTACTAAAATGTTCCGTACGCTCAGACCTGAAAAGTTCCGTACGCACAAAAAAATCCGGATTTATCAAACCGTGCGTAGGCAGAACGTACTTTCTCTTAGTACATCGCAATCAACTTGAAATCAAGCGCAAATGCACGAAAACAACACACCTGCCATGACTCCTCCCTCAATTACGCAGAGTATAAAGTTAGAATAATAATAATAATAAAAAAAATAATAATAATAAAAATTATTATTATTATTATATTATTATTATTAATATGATATACGCGTAGCGTATAATTACCCATGTTTTAAATTGTATTATTCTAAGAGGGATAATAAATGATTTCATTTAAATGCTTTAAATGAGTTGCTTACCAAGAAGCCACACGTCACGCACTCAGCTTGTTTTCTTATCCTCTTATGCTCTTGGAAATCTAAAACAGCTTATAAGCCAGTCATCATCATGGGCCAAAAAAAACATAATGGTCAAGTAAAATGCGCTCTCAATGAATTTGGCCATTAGCAATATTTTCCAATAATGCCAACGTTGCCAACTCCAACAACTTCAGCGCAAACTTTTATGCATGTTTATATAATCTAGGCTAAGTGGAAACACGTTGAACGATAATTTATGTAAGCCAATGAAATTGTCTGATTTATTAACTTTATTTTACCCAGTAATGCTGACTACATAATGTGTGCATAAAGGATATCTTAATAGTTGTAATTTCAATGCATCGCCTCTAAGTGTCGCCAAATGACAAAAACACAATACATACGTAAAAAAAAGGCGTACGCCCGAAACAAAAGTTCCGTGGGGGAACGCACTTTGTCACGTTCAAGTCAAATTTAGTACATCTGACCGTGAGCGTGAAATATGGCGTATGCAATGTTTTTGTGCGTACGCATCTTTAGTACATGAGGCCCCTGGTCTTGGGGGGAGACTGGGAGCAGAGCAGAATAGTCTTAAATGGAAAGTCTCCTGAATGTGACTGAATTGATTGAATTCTAAATAATTTTATTATATCAAGCACTGCACTCAGCAGCTGGCTATCAGGTGGTGCTCTATGCAGAGGTTCCAGCTCCCAGGCAGTACATTATGAGAGGTTCTGCCGCACGCCCTCCAGGACCCCTTTTAAAACCTTTCAAGTCCTTGCCTCCAACAACTTCCATTTTTAAGAGCTTCCATCATTAGGGGCATTAGGGCAAAGTATGCAATAATGCATTGCCTACCTATTGCTACTCTCCTGGGTGTTCTAAATTTGTTTATGAGGAAATTCCTCTAAACGACTGTAGTTAAAAAAATATTTCAAACCACAGAATTGTTTACTGCTCTGTTCTATAATAATTAATCCGGAAGCATGGAAATTGAACAAATTCCAACTAAAAAACTGCTAGGTGGGTTTTAAGAAGATATTTTGGTTCATAACACTTAATAGTGCATTCATTATGCATCATAAACTTTATTATAAATACAGTACCAGTCAAAAGTTTGGCCACACCTCTTTTCATTTAATGTTTTTTTTTCTTTATTTCTTTATGTAATTTATTTTCTACATTGTAGATTAATATAAAAGAAATGGCAACAATTAAAGAACACATTTGGAATTACGTAGTAATAAAAAAGTGCTTGCTCTCTACAATCCTCTGATCTATACCCAACTGAGACGATGATTTGAGGTGATTTGGGATGAGCTGGAGCTTCACAGCGTGAAGGAAAAGCATCAACTATTATTCAGCACCTCCAGGAACTCCTTCCTTCAAGACGCTGAGAAAACTATTCCAGGTGACTCTACCTCATGAAGACACTGAGATTAAAATACCAAGAGTGTGCAGATCTGTCCTCAAGGCTAAATGGGCTACTTAGAATAATTTATAGTATAAAATATATACAAAATACTTCCATGTGTTCCTGTTTAGCTGTAATATAGCCTTTAATACTAAATGTGCAATGTAAAAAGTTATAAAAAAAGAAAGATGCATGTGCAAACTTTACATGAAAAACAGAAACACACACACACACACAATTGCTGCTTCTGTGAAGTTGAACTTCTGCCTGTTTAATCCACCAATTTATCTCCTTATTTAGATTTTGTATTGATGTTTTTTTGTTTTGACTTTCCAAAAAACAAAGTTTTACTTAAACATAGCTCACAGGTACAAACATATTTAAATCTAAAAACAATATCCCTGTGATACTTTTATTTTACATTTAAATATTTATTAATACAAGTTTTAGCGTTAAGACAAATTGTGTGTATATTACTAATTTTAACATGTCTTTTATCAATTTATTATATACATTCAATGATATATGGGACCAGTCAAAAGGTTGGACACACCCCTTTTTCAATAAATGTATTTTTCCCTTTTTTTTAATTATTTTCTACATTGCAAACTAATATTGAAGACGTCGAAACTATGAAGGAACACATATGCAGTTCTGAAATAAGCTTCAATAGGTACAACTAGAATGTTTTTCCAACTATCCTAAAGGAATACTGGAGGTGCTGAGCATAACCTTTGCCTAGTACTGTACATATGATATTTAAATCCAGTTATAATACTGTATTCTGTATTTACGAGGCTGACATTTATTTAAACCAGTGCAATGTTGCACTGCATACAAGCTTGGACTGTTTTTTTTTTTTGGTATTGATGTATTACATATTATAAACACATACATTATGATCACAATTCTTATTTCATGTTATGCATGTTGTTAGAAATATTTATAGTCATGTTTATAAAGCATTATGAATGCATTATAATGGGCTATGAAAGTGTACGTAGACTCTTACAGACGTGACATTCCACATAGGCGTTTGTTGGACTCTAAAAAGTTGTGGGAAGAATGATGATTTTATCTCTGGTCTGCTGCTCACACTTGGATGTGGGATTAATCAGACTATTGAGTCTTCACAGTTGGTGGCTGTCGTATCTCAGAGAACATAATCTATCTTTTATTGACAACTTTAATCTGTTTTGGGATCAACAAGGTTTATTTTTCAGGAGAAATAGTTTTTCTTGAAGGCAAGTGTTGGGCGCAAACTAGTAGGTGTATAGTTTTTGTATTGGTCTAAGAACCAAAACCTCAAAAATCAGTGTCTCAGAACATTAAAATATTGCAAAACCAATTGGTACTTTTGGCAGTGTGGACAGTGTGCCAAGTCCTGCTGGAAAATGAAAACACTACACTGGCTTTGGACTTGATAAAACACAGTGGATCAACACCAGCAGATGACATGTCTCTCCAAACCATCACTGATTGTGAAAACTTCACACTAGACCTCAAGCAGTTTGAACTGTGTGTCTCTCCACTCTTCCTCCAGACTCTGCTCCCTTGATTTCCAAATAAAAATTTACTGATGGTCAGCGATGGTTTGGAGAGTCCAATAAATTAAACCTAATACAACAGTCACATCCTAGATTTTCAGTGATGTTCAGTGTATCTGAGGGGCTGAAATCTGTTCAGTGCACCAAATCAGACATGATGTGATGTGATGCTGGATTTTGTAAGGTGTTTGTAACACAATAAAGCTGCACTACAAAAAAAATACAGTATTACCCACAGTAAAACACACAGTGTGTTTCATTGTTATTGCATACACTTGCACCTGAACATAATAAAAGTAAAGTAATACCTTTAATGCTGGTAATTAATCACACCACCAACTTTTTTCATCTTCCTCCAGATGATACACTAACATGATTGATTATCTGTTCAACAGGATAGATTAAGCAAAAAACTTTGTGGAAAAAAATGGTGGAGGAAAATACATAGAGCACAAGGTGAAGCTGAGTGCTGTAGTAATGAATGACAAAGTGTATTTTCTATTAGAGCTTAAAATATATGTCCTGACAAGAGAACATTTATATCTGTTTAGTTTAGATGTCTCAAATGAAATGTTAGGCTCAGATTCTACATTAAGGCTTTTTATCCCACCTGTGTAAGCAGTGGGTGTGGGGTGTTCAGTAAACGGAAACAAAAGGGTAATAGGCCCTTTTCACACTTCCGCATTCTTTCATCCGGAAGCAGCCGTGAACGGGTAACGCTAGTTCCGGTAAACAGTAAACAGTGATGGCAGAGTCCAAGAACAAGAGCTTTTGCAGTGTACCTAGGTGTTCAAACTCAAAACAAAAACAACCGTATCTTCGTTTCCATAGTTTTCCGGCTGATGTTGAGCAGAAGAAAAAATGGGTGCGTGCGATTAGGAGAGATGAGGGGACGAACTTTGTGATTCGGCGGGGAAGTACCTTTGTGTGTAGCATGCATTTCACTGCTGCAGACTACGCAGAAGGAAGCCCGCGACTGAAAGCTGGTGTTGTTCCCACTCGGTTTCAGTGGAACAGTTTTAATGTTCCCCCTCAAAGGCCGTCAGCATTTGAGAGAGCAAGCTCCCGGCGTGGAGTACCGTGTCCACTGGAGTCGGAGGCTGTGGAACACCCTAGCATTTTCGCTAATGACCATGACTACGCAGCTCGCCCTCCTGCCGGTATGTATACGTGATCACATACTTTACCCACCTAATTGCTATTCAGAATAAGCTGGTTAAACTAGTAAGACAATTTTTTCAGTTGAGTTTGATGGTTCAAGTGGGTTACAAGCATGATAATTCTGACCAAGATACACATCCATCCAGTATGACCAACCCTGACTATTCTGCACATAACCAAAGACAAATGCAACATACACTCTGCTTGTCAAGAGCTGGTTAACAAGCTATCTTACCAGTATAGGGTATGTTCTACCCTGCTTTTCAACTAGTTTGACCATAAAAGAGCAGCTTGGACCATAAGAAACCAGCTACCAGCAGAAACTGACGATTTCAACAGGGAGCAGTTAAAAAAAAAAAAAAGCTTACGTGACATTCTTCAGGACTAATCTGTTTTATTGGGCATATTCATTTTTCAAAGTACTAATATCACCCATTTACAATGCTGATATAGAGGATGAAATATTGGAATATATCCAGATCAATTTAGTTTTAAACTTGCATATGTTCTTTAATTTTATATTATTAAGCATGATAGCAAAACATTTGCTCCAGCTGTTTTATTTTTTATTAATGCCACATAGGTGCATTTAATTATGCCATGTAAAGTACTGTAATGTAACACAATAATAATGATGTTCATATATTTTGTAGGTGCGTTGGATGATGCCCTGCAATACATTGAAGAGCTGGAGGACAGGTTGCAGAAAACATCAAAGGGGTCATCAAGCATCCTGAGCAGATTTTGTGTTTCTGATGAGACCATCAGGTACTACACCAGATTTCCTTCTCAGCAAGTGTTTGAGATTTTTTGGGAGTCCATTGCTCCATCTGCCACACATCTAATCTACTGGACAAAGGCCCAAAGAAGGGGAGAAGCAGCAATCCCAACACCAAGCCCTGCACGGAAGATCCACCTCCTAGATGAATTGTTTATCTATTGCCTTCGTGTCGCTGCTGGACTGAAGGAGCAGGTGATTGCTGACATCTGTGGAGTAAGCATAGCTACAGTCAGCAGAATAATTATTACATGGGCAAATTACCTGTTTTTTGTGCTGGGTTCAGTACCCATTTGGATGTCCAGGCAACAAGTAATTGACTCCATGCCAGAGAAATTTAGACAGTACAGTCCAAAACTGAGAGTCATACTTGACTGCACAGAAATTCGCTGCGAGAGCGCCACCTCTCTGACACTTCACTCTGAGACCTTCTCCAACTACAAGAACACAACTACATTTAAAGGTCTACTTGGCGTAGCGCCATGCGGTGCAGTGACATTCATTTCCAGCCTCTTCACAGGTTCGATTTCTGACAAAGAGATCACAAGACAGTCAGGAATCCTGGAACTGCTGGAACCAGAAGATGAGATCATGGCAGACAAGGGTTTCATCATCAAGGATATGCTGGCAACTAAAGGTGCAAGACTAATCATCCCACCATTCAAACATGGAAAACAGTTCAGCAAAAAGGACTGTGAACAAACACAGGCAATTGCCCGCCTCAGGATCCTTGTGGAAAGAGTGATTCGCAGGGTTAAGGAAAACCATATTTGGGATTCTACTGTGCCCCTTAGCCTGGCTGGAAGCATCAATCAGATCTGGCATAATTGCTGTTTTATGGTGAATTACCAGGGACCAATGTTCCTTGATCCATGAGTGAATGATTTGAAGAATGAACATACATACTTGTTCATATCCATTTAATATTTTTTAATCAGTTTCATGATGTAACATGTTTGTCTATGTAGCTCAAAAAGGTCCTACATGCAATTTAAAAAATCAAAACTATAATTATTTTTGCCCAAAACAATGACATACTGAGACAATGATTTTTTTTATTCTGAATTTTATTCAATAAACAATAAAGATAAAAACACATTTGCTACTCACTTTCCTTTTTTCATGTGATTATGTTCAACCTTTTATCCTTATAAAACATTTTACAGGTTTCTTACAAACACCATCTAGGTCCTGCATTAGAGAAGTTTTCAATTTTTCCCCATCAATTGTAAGCTTAATAATCAAATGATCTGCAAGTAGGTGCATGAAAAATAACTATACACTATACACTATACATTTATATATACATAAAATATTTACAGATCTGTCACACTTCAGTGTCTTAAAATGCAAATGCTATTCAGACCATGGAAAGATACATGTTCATGTATATGTTGTGATAAAAAGCATCCAACTTGTCTTTCATTGATGCTATAAAAACATCATCTTTCCAAATTCGCTGTATTGTGAGGTCACCTTTTGTGTCTGTGACAAAGTCACACCACTGCAAACCAGTCACTGCAAGCTGGCCTTGAACCTGCCAGTAGTATTTATGCGATTGTTTTAGTTTGGCCTGATCTTTGTGCATTTTGATAAATGAAACTCCAGCTATATTATCAGCTGTGGTGCTTTTTACTTCTACCAGCCCAAATGGTGGGGTTTCCAAAAGATCATACACTCTCCCATCTGGACTGGCTCCTAGATGTGGTGCCTCTGGGTGCACAACCAAACCACATGGCATTACAGTGACATTTGCCATTTGAGAATAGGTTCTCAATATTTCTGGTTCAAGGTCCAACCCACGTCTCATAGCACACGTTTGCTTTGTCCCCCTAATGATTCGAGCTGCTAGTGACTGCCCAGCTAAATCCCCTACCACATGGCATACCTCTCTAAACCTGCTTGCAGTTACCCTTGGTTGACGAATTTGTGCCCATGCAGTGCATTTTGATTGAAGTCTGGTGTTTTCTTCAATTTCTGCCGCCATACTAAAAGACACCTTTAAAGACTCTAAATGAAGGGCTTGATGGTGACTGGGAACAAAGTTAAAATTGGATCCCAGTGAATGTCCAGCAACAGGCAGTACAGGAAAGTTCACAGTGTCGGGACCGGTTGTCACTGTACTCACAAGAGGACACTGGTAAGACAGTGTACTTCCACGAGGCACTGGCCCAAACTTAGAGGGAAAAAATTCAACATCTGAGAGGCTCTCTAACACAGTCGCTAGTAGAGGACGAGGGCTGACTTGACTCAGTTTCTCTGCCGATGCCAAAACATGTTCATCAGGAAGGGGGCCTATAGGTAAGGATTAAAATAATTAGTGTCAATGTAACAAACCTGTTTGCATTTAAACCTCTGAATATTTAATTTAGATGAAAATAAAGGTAATTGTCTCACCTGGATAAGCTCTGTAAAGAGTAGACTTCACTCCAGTCTTCTGCAGTGTTTTAGGCTTCCTCACAATAAGCTGACCCAATGGTTCTGGATGGACTCCCTTGACATGAATACAATGACAAAACTGACATTACGGACATTTAGGCTCATTTCATGTTTTTCAATTCTGGGTGCCAAAACCAACTGCTCTGTACTTGTTAATGCTTTATGTTTAGTGCTGTGCTTTTCATGCTTTAACAGAGCCCAGAAAGGATAGTTTATCTGGTCAGATGTGTTAGGAGAGCAGGGCAGTATTAATTCAGGATCAGGATTGAGAAATAATACAGTAATACAGCAAAAGAAAACCCACTAACTGGTTAATAGGAACAGTAGCCTTATTTACATTTGCCATTATTAAAATAAATTACTAAATGTGAAGTAATGACACATACCTGAGTCCTTGGCCTATGCCATCTTTGCAGCTCACTTGTGCAGGCCAGTGGCAGTGGCACAGCATTCAAATTAAGCTGCACATAGTGGGCTGTTTGAAAAAGCAGTGCAACTACATGATTGCACAACCCTTTACCAGCTGCACAACTGCATACATGGGCAGTCAGGGTACAGTTGTGTGCCTCCAAAGTCACCTAAATAAATTAAAATAAGTTTAGATAATGAACTACCAATTTATACAAAGCGTTTCAGGAAATCTGCATATTAAATGGAAAGTAAGCATCTGCAACCACAACCCTAACTAATATCAACTAAAGTAAATAAAAATAAGCTTGGCTAATGAACTGTCAAGTATACAGAGCATTATAGGACAGCTGCATATTGCAGGGAAATAACATGTCTGCAACCGCAGACTCTCAAATGAAGTGATAAGAAGAACTGAAAGAAAGCTGCAAACTGCAGTGAAATAAAAGGTACAGCATGAACAAAGGTATTCCAACAGACTTTCAAGCCAACCAGGGTGTTCTGTCCAGTTATGCTACCCATCGATACGTGCTTCCTAAATGCACTGCGCATGCGCTGACCTACACTTTTTTTAAAATGATTTTATTTTATATATATATATATATATATATATATATATATATATATATATATATATATATATATATATATATATATATGTTTTAGTGCATTAAACAACATGGACTTACTGCCATTGCACTAAAGTGTAAATGGAAATAAGAAATAATAATAAATACATTAATTATTATACAAAATATATAAAAGCAGTTTGCAATGAGCTCTCATTGCCATAACTTTACCATGATACAGTGATTTATGCTATCCAAATATACTAACTACATCTACTGGGACTTCTCATGGGAACAGGCTCTAATATAGTGCTTCTTTTGTATTTTTACAGTTAAAAACAACATATACACTAGGGTAGCACGGTTTGACAAGGTAGTACAACTCGACAGAACACCAGCAGACCAAGTATAACCTCAAGTTTGTGTGGCTCCTCGTTCTTCCTCATCGAACGGTAGCATCTAGCTCTCACAATCACCTTGCTGTCGACTATATTGGACACTGAACAAGCAATAACACTTAGCTTTGCATTCCCACTGTAATGATTTCCTTGATGTGCTAGCTAGCACACATGTAAACAAAGCTACCTTAGCTGGCCTTACTTGTTTCTTAGATAACGTTAACTAAAGCTGTCAGTATACTTAATATTATTTACTAACTGTTTAATCTAGACATCATTTCACTACCCTGTAGAATGACAAATGGACCGCTAAAACCTACACTAAACGTTAGCTAGCTAGCTAACGCTAGCACATATGTAAACAAAGCTAACGTTCGCTGGCGTTAGCTCACCTTGATAGCTGTGGATGAACTCTTCCACAAAGAACTTGTAGCCTTTATTCAACTTAGAATCCTTCGTTGTTGAATGTTCTCCGACGATTCTGGACACATCTTCAAACCTTAGTCTCGGCAGCGACGACAGGGATGCAGTGAAAAACCGTTCCATGGTGAGCTGAAATGACAGGGCCTCCGGGAATGCAGGAACTTGTGTTACCCAGTGTCTACGTATTTCCGGTTTTTTGTGAAAAGGGCCTATTTAAAAAAAGATAACACCCACAATAAACAACATACTGTGTTTTCCACACTATAAGGCGCACTATTAATAAACATCTTTTTTTCTGGCCTATTTTCATACATAAGGTGCACTGGATTATAAGGCACATTAAGTGACATTAGTAAGGAATAGGAGTGTCGCCTTGTTTTCCGTCTAATTCAGCTAAACTAGGTTAAGTGAACAAAACTGTAATTCTTAAAAACAGTTTCTTTTAAAGTCAAATGAGTGCTGGATGTTAATCTACACAGATTTCTCTCCTGAAAACTGTTTATTTGGGTGAGTAAAGTACTTCTGTTTATGTACAGTAAGCATAGTTTTCCAGATTTTCACTAAGGCTGGGTGCAGCATTAGCATTACTAGCTTAGCACTAGTGCTAGCTGCAGTTAGCGGGTAATGCCACCCAACAGTGCTAAGTTGAGGAACTCTGAGTGGTTCTGTAAGCCAGAGGGGTATTATCTAGAGGTTTGTTCAACGTAGCTTGTTTTAACATGGTAAACAAACAGATTACAGTCAGACATACTTACATCTAAGAGGAGAAAGAACTAGCAGTTAGCGCAGTTAGAGGGTAATGCTAATGCTACTTTAGCAGTGCTAGCCGGGGTTAGCAGCAGGCTACAGCCAGAGAGTCATCTCTGAACGGCGAAAGAGCTAATGCTTAGCGTGATTAGCTGCTAATGCTAATACTGCTCCAGGCTCAGCGTGGCTTTACTGCTCCTTAATACCTGACAGGTGAAATTCATACATAAGGTGCACAGGATTACAATGCTCCCTGACAATTTTTGGGAAAATAAAAGGAGTTTAAGTGTGCCTTATTGTGCAAAAAAATACAGTAATTTGTTTCCATATAAATCAAGCTCTAATTGTGGCATATGTATACACCCTGTCTACACATTTAACCTGTATAAAAATTAAAGCATTCTTTTTTAAGCTCTAAACATTACTTATCCTAATAGCCCAGCCATTGTGGAGCGCTAAGCACCAAATTGGCATTCAGCTCATGGCCAGACTTGTATCTGACTGTCATCCATAATATGAATGTCTCCAATTAGAGCCCAGCAGAGAGCCACTGCACCTCTCTCCACTAGGCATGCACTGGGTGTGCTTCTTTTATCTCGCGTGTGTTTTCACCTGCCATGGCGATGTAAACACGGTTCTGTCCCCTATACTGTAGTATCAGCTGTATGTATATGTGTGTGTGTGTGTGTGTGTGTGCTATATCTGTCTCAGCATTCTCCATCCCGAGACGTTGCCCAGAGTGTCTGAAAAATTCATTATTTCTCTCATTTATTAATTCAGTCACTCCTTTACTCATCCACATGCTGGCAGTTCATTCATATTCTTCATGAATCCAAATTCTAGAGTCTAGGTGCTATTTTCAGGTCAAACTAGGAAATGTATGGGCAAGAGCAACTTAGCCCACATCCTTCCAGAAACGTCTCAGATAGAATCTGGCATAAGAAAGTCAGCTCCCATCGGTGGGTGGGTGTATTTATATACTGTACTGTATATACACAGTAGCTTTCAAAGGTTTGAACACACTTAATCCTTCAATTTTTAACTTTTTTTTCCCCCAACATTTATTGTAAATTAATATTAAGTCATCCACACTATTAAGGAACACACAAGGGATCAAGTGTTAAACAAACCAAAATACTCTGTGAAGCTTTTAAGTGGCTCTTATCTCCTGATGAGAGCCAGTTTCATCCTAACGTTTTTTATGATCTTTTTGCGACTGCACTTAAAGATACTTTCAAAGTTCTTGAAATGTTTCAGATGGACGGACATTAACTTCTTAAACATAAATATTTTTTTATCTAGTAGTTGAGTAGTTCTTGCCATAATATGGATTAAAACATTACTCAAATAGAGATGTTCACTGTATACCAACTCTACCTTTTCACTACTTTACAACTGATGCTCTCAAACACATTAAAAGGACAAGAAATTCAAGTCTTGACAAGTTCAGCACAGCTGTTAACTAAAAGCAAATCCAGGTGACTCTGCCTCATAAAGCTGACTGAGAAAATCCAGCCAAGATGTGCACAGCTGTCTTCTAAGCAAGAGGTGCTACTTTGAAAAATCTAAAATATTCTGATTTGTTTAACACTTTTTTCATTTATTAAATAATTCCACGTTTTTTCTTCATAGTTTAGATGACTTTAGAATGAGAATGTAGACTCTACAATGCACATCAATTAAAATAATGAAAAAAAAAACACTTAATTTAAGGTGTATCCAAACTGGTACTGACTGGTACTGTAAGTTTTCACAAATTTTTAAATGTTCAAAAACATGTTACTGTGACTTTTTTTAATGTGGGGAAAAATAGAACTAGAACTCAGATAAGGGGATTATCTGATAACTAAATAATTCTAAAGAGATTCAGCCTTACAGTCTATGACCACCTCCTTTTTTACTACACCTGCTGTCCATTTTATTAACTTTACTGAGCATTATCTTACATTTAGGAGATTTTGCATAATATAGCTGTACGAAAGTGTTTGGGCACTCCTGATAATTTGCATGATTTTCCTTTATAAATCATTGCTTGTTTGGATCAGCAATTTCAGTTAAATATAACATATAGCAGATAAACATAGTGTGTTTGAGAAGTGAAATGAAGTTTATAGTATTTACAGAAAGTGTGCAACAATTCTTCTTCTGCATTATTTACTCACTCATACAGCGTCTCCTTGTGAAAAGTGTGCTGAATAGTTGAATGATGCACAGTGACTCCATCTGCAGCAGGATGATGTTGTAGGTCTTTGGAGCTGGTCTGTGGTCTGTGGGTTGATTTTGACTGTTCTCTCCATCCTTCTCCTCTGCTTATCTGATATTTTTCTTGTTTTGCCGCTTCAGGCCTTAACTAGAACTGTGCCCCTGTGGTCTTCCATTTCCTCACTATGTTTCTCAAATTGGAAACTGACAGCTGAAATCTCTGAGATTTTGATCTTTTTGTATTCTTCCCCTAAACCATGATGTTGAACAATCTTTGTTTTCAGGTCATTTGAGAGTTGTGTTTTGGGGTCCCTTGTTGCCGCTCTTCAGAGAAGATACAAAGAGGAGAAAAACTTGCAATTGGTGACATTAACCCTTTCTCATAATTGGATTCATCTGTGTTTGTAGATCAAAAGTGCTGAAGATATTCAAATCAATAAAACGACAAGGGTGGCCAAATTTATGCACCTGCCTAATTTAGTTTAAAGAATTATTGCACACTTTCTGTAAATCCTATAATGTATATCGTTTAATTTCTCATATATCACTGTGTTTGTCTGCAATATATGATATATTTAACTGAAATTGCTGATCCAAACAAGCAAAGATTTATGAAGGAAAATCATGAAAATGATCAGGGGTGCCCAGACTTTTTGATACCACTGTATTTTTTAGATATCAATCTATATCACATCATCTCCTGAATGTGCGTATAAGAAGCACTGTGGTAAGTTAAAAAAAAAAGCAGAAGTTTGAAGAAAAAGAATTCATATTTATTCTGTTTGGAGGATAAAATATTCAGCTTTTCATGTAAAACCTCCCTGTCGATTGCAAGTGATCAAATACTCAAAGTGAAGCACGAACAACCTTTTCAGCTACAGCTTTGATTACTGATGATGACAATCGCCTGTTTTCTAACACATTTTCCGCTATTGTCCGTTTGTTCTCCGTTTATAATAGAAGCAGTTACTTCGCAGAATAGAACCATTTCTGCCTAAACATCGCCCCATTCTTGTAGCAAATGCCGAACTGCTTTTCTTCATTAAGTCAAACTCTTAGTAAAGGTGTACTGCAAGAGCTCCCTCCACAATTGCCACATAATTATGTGCTTTGACTTAACTGCATCCCACCACCAGCACCTGCCGGCCCCAACCCCCAGCATCTGCTTTGAGTTTCATTATAAGGAGAGCTAAGAACATAATAGCCTTGGTTTTGGGGACTTGAAAAGACACTGTAATTACCAACTGCTTTGATTACCTTTCGTTTGGAGCATTCAGGCTGTCGGTTCAATATCTATTACTTTGAACACTCTTGTGATGGGCCCGGCTCCATTCACAGTAAAGGAAGGAGGTTAAGGAGGATAATAGCCACAGTTTTCCTTGTATGTTGCCTGCTTTAAGATCTATTGATCGCGGCAGCAGAGAATAGACCCAGCTAGGAAAATTAGATCTCAAGAACATTTGGGATTTCTGTTTCTTTAGAGAAATGTTGGAATAATTCTGTTCTACTACTGGCACAAGGAATTTTCATTTCCATAAAGAGTTTGTGTTATTGTTCACTGGAGGTGCACTTATAGTTTTTTTTTGCTGTTGCTAAGACCCAAAAACTGGTATTTGCAGCCAATTTTTTGAAATAACTAAATCAAATAGTCTTATCTGTTAACCTGGAACACTAAAGAATTTCTTTCTTTGCCTTAAGCCTTATCTGGACGGGATTAGTTTCTTTGGGGGCTCCTCTGTGATTTTATTCACGTCCGGAGCGACCATGTATGTGTTTTTCTCAGACGTCCTCTGAGGAAAAAAATTACAGGCTGAATTATCTGCTGTTTTTCACTGAAAATAGCTGTTTGTCCACTGCTACGCACCGTAATTACACTTTGGGTGCATGTTGCCATGGAGATCCACATAAACACAACTCGTGAGTGGAAATGGAGGAGCTAATGAACACGATGTCACGTGACCACGAAAGCCAAAAAAACTCACTGGTCCTCATGTTTTTCAATTGCAGTCCAGATGGAAGAGCTTTATCACTGAGTAGAAGTGTGAAATATTTTTCACAGATGTCCCCCTGAGAAACCAGTCCCATTCAGATAGGGCCTTAGACTTTAGACTTTTGTTAGCATTTCTAAAACACACTTTTACCCAAACACTAAATACAGTTTCCAAAATGACATACAGCAATACAAATTCAACACCCTGTGATTGTTTCTGGAAACACTGACCTGCAAACACCACACTTATCCACAAGTTACCCAAACTGTGTTATACCAGGTAAAAAGTCATCAAGATAATCTTTAAAATCTTTAGGAACATGAGAAGAACAAAGAAGAGAAAAAGCACAAAGAAACCAACACGGCTGAGATCTGGGACACTTTTTTCTTCAGCTTTCTTTAGGATGCTGGGTAGAGTGTTCAGTACTGTAAAGCAAGCATCCAACAGTGTGACATTACTGTAATATGAATATGTGTGAGGATGCTAGGCTTCCTCCCTCTCACTGGTACTGTGTACAGGGATGGTTGTAACACTTTTTGTATTTTTTTCCAATAAATCAAAAATAATTTACACTGGAATATTTAATTTGCTATATTATAAACGCCATTGTGTCAACTACTGAAACAATGTATTTAAGTGGTTTTATGAAATATGTACATGTTGCAAAATGTATTTAAAAACAGCCAGTTCACTGTTACAACCCTCAGAGTGCACAGGGATGGTTGTAACACATGTCTTGGATGGTTTTAACACATGTCAGGGACAGTTAGAACATTAAAATTACAAAACACACAAAAATTAATCAATCAAACACTCAAAATTAAAAATATGATTAATTATTCATCGTATTGTGATCTTTTTTTTTCTAATTTGGCCAAATGATTACTTTCTTTCACAATGCATGACAAAAAAAAATGTGTTTGTCGTCAAACTACAATGCAGGAACATTTTTTTAAATGGGTAAAACACACATCCACAAAAAAAGAGTTTAAATATATATATAATTTTATTTCAGATTTTTCCCATTTTCTCCCAATTTGCTAAATATGCTAAAATAAATTTGCTAAAATAATTTTTTACCTAATCTTTCTAAAAATAAAAAACTTCTGAAGTGGAATTAATAGTAATAATAGTAGGCATTAATAGTAATAATAATTCATAGTTTAAAACATTAAATGGTTGAGGTTAAATTATATTGTATATTTATTATTATATAGTAATCACACGGAAAGGAATGCAAACTTCTTAAGGTAAAGGACTGACAAATGCAGATGTGGAACAATTGGTTGTGTTTTTTATTTGATGCTTTTTTCTGTTCGTTTTAAGATTTTTGCAGATATTTGAAAAAAAAGAAATACATTAATCCAATCAATCCCTCAAAAAACTCATATATGTATTATTTCCAAAACCTATTACTGTCAACTCAGCCACGTAAACATTTTACGCTATTGTTAAAAGTGCAGGAATGGCTCCATGTTCTGGAACAGGACTAATCATTGCAGAATAGACACAATCCTCATACTCAAACATATCCGTACAGATGACTGTAAGATCTATCAATCTTTATGACCGTGCAATGAGGCATTTTCCTTAGGGAGCTTCACCCACTGTGCACAGAGATTCAGTTTCTCAGAGCAGACCTTCTAAGCTGAGAGGTTCGTCACAGCTGCAGTACATGCCTTGACTATTTGACAAATTTGAGGGGAAAATTCATATTTGATGTAGGAATGGAAAAAGATAAAATCTGGGTTTGATGCTGAAGCTTTGAATTGCTTTGACATTTTGCTTTTGTGTCACCTTCAAGTTGAACAGCAATGCAGCAACAGTGGGAACACAGACATTACTGATATGTATGTGTGTGTGTGTGTGTACATGCTATGAGCAGAATCACAAGCATGTTCAGACAGAATTCAGTCTAAATCTGTGAGTTTTATGGTACTGGTTACAGGAAATTTAGCTGGTAAGAACTGCTGGTATAAGACATCTAAGTAGACCAGTATATTGAAAGTAGGCAAAAAAATGCTGATGTGTTCAGGCACAAAACTTTTGCACATCATTATTAATTAAGACTTTATTAGGTTCCATTAAATTATAAAACTAAAGTTCTCATTTGTGGACATCATTTGTCTCAGAAAATATATCATGTAAAAAGATCATTCTTAGCTTTACACCAGGGGTCGGCAATAGATGTGGCCTGTAAGCATGAAACATCTGGACTGTGAGGTTGTTTTACCTATTAATAAACGATAATGAAAAAAATAAAACACTTCTCTGGCGAACTTTAGTTTACATGCCTCCCCTGTCTCTCTGTCACATGTTCTGTTTTTTCGTTCTTGGGCTCCCTATCTCCTTATAGGGTCTTTTTTCCCGGCTGTATCCCAATTTACTAGCTGGGGCAGTGGTAGTGTATTGGACTAAATTGCCTACTAATTGCCGACCCCCGTTTTACACTAATCAGGTGCCAATTAGCCCAAATAACAAAGAGAAATAAATAAAAAAATGCAGGCCATGCAAGAGTTCTGGTCTTAGGAGGTTAAGAGCATTTTTTGTTTGCCGGTTATTCTGCGCTGTTGGGAGGAAGACAGTAATAATGGTGTAGTGTGGTTTAGTCCTGGCAGACTAGATTTAGACTAGGCTTTTTTACTGAATTATATTATCTATATTATATGTGTAGATGTGTACGTGTGTGTGTACGTGAGTGTGTGTGTGTGTGTGAGAGAGAGTGAGACAGAGATAAAAAGAGAGAGGCTGTGAGGCTTCACCACAGTGAAGCTGGATGAAAGTAGCGGATGGCTCCATAGGTAGCTTGCTGTATTAGACTCTGTGGTAACCAGCCATTAATCAGCATTAATAAACAGCATGCAGAGGTGGAAAAAGTACTGAAAAATTGTAATTAAGTAAAAGTACTTTTACTTTGCTAAAATTCAACTCAAGTAAAAGTACCCATCTAAAAATCTACTCGAGTAAAAGTAAAAAAGTACTCAATTTAAAATTTACTTTGAGTAAAAGTTACATAGTTATTTTTAATTATTTTATGTAAAAAAGTACAAATCATAAATTAAATATTTTTAATGAATTATTATTTTAAATAATAATTTGGAGCTTTCAGGCAGTATTTGTTCAGACCACCCCATAAAACATTTTCAAGAACAAGGTTTCTATGGCATAGGTTTCTATGATCCATTTTTTTTCGTTACTATTTAAAAAGTTAAAAAGTTTTGTCATATATGTGACTATAAACGTTATTTTTATAGTTTTACAGTTCATTATTATTTTTTTACCCTCCATTGCCTTGCTTTTTACTGCTATTTACATGTTTTTTTTACATCCAAGTAGATTATTTGTTCATTTGTTCCCAATAAAAATTATTATCTTCTAAAACTATCATTAAAAACATGAAAACATAAAAAAAGGTAGCATGACTCGACAGAACACCGATTCCCCCCAGCCGCGCACACAGACCCCAGGCTACACAGCGTCTCTCCCGCTAACTGTAATAAACACTGCATGGAAATGTTCATCTGCGCTGCCAGGGAGAACAAAGCTCTTTTTTTTTTTAATTTAGACAATTGTTTTTTTTCCCAGCATTTTATTTTTTACTCACTAATGGGGAGTTTTCCAACGTAGCAAAGTAAATTACTGAACTTGATTAAAAGTAAAATTAACTATTTTAAAAACTACTTTAAAAATGACAAATTACTCATAAAATCTACTCAATTACAGTAATGTGAGTACATGTAATTTGTTACTTTCCACCTCTGACAGCATGACAATGTGAGTCACCAACAAACACCCTCACAAGTAGTGTACTTGTGGAGAAACAACATAGCCTTACATTTTTAATAAATCAGTGGTCTGGATTTTTTCCACCTGATTCCGAACTTTTGCAAATTACAAGATAGACTCTGGTTTTTGATCACATGAAGGGTTTGGGGACATCCCTATCAATAAGCTCTAGAGAAAAAGCTTTTACATTTTTGTCTGAAACTAAGCATAATAAAAGTTGCGTCCAAATAATGAGCACAGTTTTTAAGAGGATTTCTTTTAATGTCATTTTTTCATTACTGCATACATTTATTTGCCTAAAGGTATTTTTGTCTTGCTTCTTGGTAACAAAACTATAATTTGAAAATAATTCCTGAACACTAAATATCCTCTACATACTGGTTGCGATGTGCTTATGTGATCAGAACAGGCATTGTTTGAATTCTTTTTTTTTTTTTTGCCTTTTTTTTTTACTTTTTCAGCGTTTTAGAAAATGCTTTTATTTTGCCATTTTCCTCTGAATAATTTTAGATGCAGCATATCCAGAGCAACCCAATATTAAGTAGAGGTGATGTCCTGGGTGGGAGGGGTCACCTATATTCCTGCCAGCAAGCTTCATCACCCTGGTATTATTGAAGCCCTGAAGCATTGGCAAAGTATACCTGATGATCTGATTATGCACTGGAGCTTGGCTTGTTCTTGTGAGATGGATTATCCAAACCAGATGGTGATGGATGGTGTCAGGATGATGCTGTGAAGAACCGGCTCATCAGGGCCTGTGACAGGGTGATTCTTTTTTCAGCTGCCTCAGGATGAACATCTTCTGCTGTGTTTTCTTCGCTCTGAAGACCATTTTCCATTTTCTACCATAAAAAAACACATAAAAGATGTTGATTAGGAAGAGGGGGTGAGGTAGTAGGCAAACTGTCACTGTTGGTTATGAGGCCGACCACGGTGGTGTCCTTCACAAGCTTCAGGGTCTTCACAAATGGGTCCTTAGAAATGCAGTATTTGGTGTAAAGACTGAACAGAAAGGGTGAAAGCACGTAGCCTTGTCAGCATACTGCAGTATTGAGGGTCTAGGTGTCTGACATGTTTTTGTAGATGCACCTGCTCCCTCCTGTACATACAAACTGTATGTACTCGGCCTGCAACCGACCCTTTGCAGCTGGCTGTTGGATTTCCTGACTGGCAGGCCTCAGTCTGTCAGGATTGGAGACAGGACTTCAGCCAGTATCACCACTTACACAGGCACCCCACAGGGATGTGTCCTCAGCCCTATCCTCTACACCCTGTTCACCCACGACTGTGTCGCTTCCCATAAGGAAAACATCATCCTGAAGTTTGCAGATGACACCGCAGTGATAGGACTTATCAGTGGCGGAGATGAAGCGGCTTACAGGAGGGAGGTGACAAGACTGGTGTCATGGTGTGAGGACAACAACCTCGCCCTCAACACAGACAAGACGAAGGAGCTGATAGTGGATATGAGGAGGGAGAGGAGACCTCATCAGCCACTGTTCATCCGGGAGCTTGAAGTGGAGAGGGTGAACAGTTTTAAATACCTGGGCATCCACATCAGTGAGGACTTCACTTGGACATTGAACACCACACAGCTGGTCAAAAAGGCTCAACAACGGCTGTACTTCCTGAGGAGGCTGAGGAAGTTCAGGATGTCTCCCAAGATACTCTGCAACTTCTACAGCTGTGTTATTGAGAGCCTCTTGACCAACTGTATCACCGTGTGGTACGGCAACACTACTGCGACGGACCGTACATGCCTGCAGAGAGTGGTAAAGACTGCGGAGAAGATCATCAGAACTCCACTGCCCTCTCTGCAGAGCATCTACCACCAGAGAGTCCTCAGGAGAGCTGCCTCCATCCTCAAAGACTCTACCCACCCCCAGCAAGGACTGTTCACTCTTCTGCCTTCAGGCCGGAGGTACAGAAGTGTGAAATGCAAAACCACCAGGCTAAAGAACTCATTCTTCCCCACTGCTACCAGACTCTTGAACCTACCTCAGAAATAACCATTCACATTACTCTCTACACGTTTACATGTCAAGGACATTTCTCAGAGACACATGCTTACTTTACTTTGCAAAATTTTATAATTGCACTACTGAACCTTTTGCACTTTTTTCATATTCCACTGCTGTAGATAACATGTACTTACTTGTAAATAATATCCATACCCCATTACTGCTTTCATGTATATATTTCCATCATGGATGTAAAGTTAACACTAATTAATATTTATATTTTGTTTTTTATTCTTTCTTTATTGTATATTTTCTATTTTTATCTTTATGCGGCATACTTGGCGAGGGGCAAAGGAAGAATTTCATTGTACGAGGAAACTTGTTTCTTACTGTGCACATGACAATAAACTCTTTGAAACTTGAAACTTGAAACTTTTGGTCTGGATCATCAGCCAATGAGACATGGCACCAATACAGTTTAAACAGTTTGACCTAAATGTATTGTTTAATGGAAGTCGATATAAAAAGATTTTATTCCATAAACCTGCAAAAAAATATTTCAGGGAGGTAGCACTATGCAACAAGCCACAACTCCAAGCAAACCATGCTCTCAACCCCCACCAACAACCAGCACTGCAGTCATATACAGTTTGGAAAACAAGTATTTGATACACTGCCAATTCTGCATTTTTTTCCACCTACAAAGAACAGAGAGGTCTGTTATTTTTACTGTAGGTAAGGGTAAAGATGGATTTAAAAAAATGTCAGGAATAAGCTCAGTCATGGGTCATGTATCAGAATCATGTTTTGCAATTTTATGGCCAACAACATCCATAGTAAGAGCACTGAAGATGAGCTGTGGCTGGGTGTTCCAGCATGACAATGACCAGTGATGGGAGTAACGGCGTTGAAATAAACGGTGTTACTAGCGCCATTACTTTTTTCAGTAACGAGTAATGTAACTAATTACTCTGATTGTAACTATAACGCTGTTACCATTTCCGACACCCCGTTACTGCACGTTACTTTAGCCTCTCAATTAACTTTTTTTTTTTACTTTGCGCATACAGACAAAGGGGCACGTGTGTGTGAGTCACAAGGGAGAGGAGAATGAGATAAACCAGGGTTTCTCAAGCGGTGGGCCGCGGACCACTAGGGGGTCACAAAGCACCCTCTAGGGGTCCGCAGGCTCATCCTCAGAAGAAGACAGTTGTCTGTAGAGAGCATTTTAAATCAGGGATCTCAAACTCGCGGCCTGCAGTGCGTTATTTTGTGGCCCGCGACTTGAAATCAAATTTTACTCTTAGCGCTGCTTTCCACAGGAGGATGGGTGCCCCCTTATATATTAGCCTTGATAGTACATGTGATAGTACAAGATACATGTAAGCCTTGGTTAAAAAGCCTACCGAGGTTTTTTCTATGTTCTCTGTCCTGCTACCACATGTCTGTAAAAAGCACTATATGAATAAAATAAACTGGATTTGATTTTTATTTGTAAAAGAGAGTCCCGGGTGTCACAAGGGGGTGGTATTTACTAAAAAATAATAATAATTGTTTGACAGTTGCGACATATTTATTAAGCCCAATAGTTTCTGATATGTGACTGAGCCTGTAGTCTTATTAACAGCAATTTTTAATATAAAATTATATTGACACATTGAAACATTTTAAGAAGTCACGCATTAGTTCCATTCCCTTCATTCTTCGCAGTAAGAGCCGACTCCGCCACTTTAAAATGAAAGTTTGGCAGCACTGAAAGCACACACACACCAATGCACACATATGCACAAACCTCTTTCCACACACACAAACACACACTCACACACACCTACAAAAAATCCTTCCCCCTTAGACGTCAGCTTTTCTCCTGCCTCAGTGTGCTGGTCTGTGATAAAGAGTTGTTACCGGGGCAACACAGACCTAATTCACAGGCTTGGAATTGTCAGGCACTAACCCCTGCAGAAAGAAGTGAGGGCGCGGGTGCGAGTGGCAGCAGCAAAAAAAAAAAAAAACTAAAGGTGGGGGGGTGAGGGGGTGGTGTTGGGGATGAGGAAGAGAGACAGTTAATTACAGAATGCAAATTATGTTGTCAGAAGAGCCGTTCAAAAAAAGAGTCTCCTCCTGCCTTCCTGCTCCTCCCCCTGGTGCAGGTTTAATAAGCATCTCTTTCAAACAGGCCTGCCAGTAGCTTTCAGAGAGCGCTGGAAATAATCTCTGAATGATGAACAGAAGCGTCTCCCCTCCTCCAGGCCTTGACAACCTAATTCATGCAAAATAGGGAGCTGCAAAAGTAGCCACAAGCACAGGACTATCCTCTTACTAGGTGTTGAACAACATCTACCCTTGGGCCTCATTAAAAATCATTATTTTTTGCCCTCTCTCTCTCTCTCTCTCTCTCTCCCCCTTTCTCGCTTTCTCAATCTTAAATCCTCTAAAAGCTTTAAAATGCCCCGTCAAGAATAGCCAAGCATCCTTTTAGAAGAATCAAGGAATGCAGAGAAAACTGTGGGCTTCGTAAATCTTCGGCTGATATCATGCTGAGAGTAAGAAAAGGCATTAGAAATGAAGTGGGCGTACTAAATAAAAAAAAAAACGAAAAAGAGTGAAGTGGCCCAAAGAATACAGCAACCCAAACTAGACATGTTTGCATCTTTGCAGTGTTTAGGCTTTATTCAGTACAAAACACTGTGTAACTGATTACTTTCTTGGTGACCTAGGGCCCTATTTTAGCGATCTATAGGCGAGACGTCAATTGCGGATCGTGCAGCTGGATTTAGAGCGTGTTGGTGTGTCTTTAAAACCATGAGGCAAAATACATGGAAGATGCAATATCAAAAAATACTTCTTGCGCAGCTCAGAATATGCAAAAGGCATAAACTTATTCTTTTAATTAATCATGGGTGGGTTTTAGGTGTAACGTGAAATAAATCAATCAGTGTGTCTCTTGCCATTCCCTTTAAGAGCCAGGTGAGCTCTGACTTTATCTAAACAGCGCAGCGCTTTGCGAGCCTCAGCAGAGGACACTGACCTGGAGCTTATTTAAGGTAACAGAAATGTTATTTTATTCTGTATTCTGTTTATTGTTAAGGTTCATTTCAGTCAGCGGCGCACCGGTTTTCTGCTGCTAAAATAGCAACACACCAGACAGTTACCTGAACACACCTCTTTTCGAGATCACCACACCCATCAGAGTAGATATATTGCTGATTTACAACACTATTTTAACAGTATGGGCGCAAGACATAAAAATAGACTGGGTATACAATAAGGTCCTTACAATTTTATCTTGTTACAAAGGTAAATGAATTTAGCAACAGGAGATTTACTAAAGGACATACAAATGTCATTCTAAAGCCCAATATGAAGAAAATTGGGTTAAAGTCAGTTTCTTACTTTCAATATTTAGGTAGTTTAATCAGGCAAAAGACTATATATCTGTTAATCTAGCAGAACAGCTTGAAGGGCTGCATTTAACTGTGTAATATTTTAGTACACTGATACGATCCGTTATTAACTTGAAAGCTACATCATATATAAGACATAATAAAAACTTCTCAAATACTTCAGTTCGACAGTTTTTAGTTTCTTTTATATTCTGAAAAAGCAATGGTGGTATATAGAATAGAATTAAGTGGACAAAGTATTTGATTATAGCAATTCTATAGATTAGGTACAATAGATTAGATTTGGTAATTAGTATGGGTTTGATAAGATTTTGTGTCATAAGGTTGTCAGATGTGTCTTGTAAACCTAATTCACAAGCAACCAAAACAAATGTATTATGAAATGTACAGGACACTAATTTCTATAGTCTGAAAAATATTGTGTGAGATCATACAGTAGTGAAGTCGTTGGGTTATTTGCATACTGTTCTGCATTTGATAAATCATACATAATTCATTATCAGCAACTGACATTCATTACAAGATGATTACTTGCAAAATATTTTAAAAAACTCACCTGCATTTTTGCATTTTGGGGTTTTCACGAAATGTTTCACATAAAATATTTTCAGTCATATATTTCATTTTTTTTAAATCTTGTCTTCTCTCGTTCTCTTGAACCAAATATTGCGTCTCATCTTGTGAGATGAGTGTCTCATCACAATCCTTGTAATTATTAATCTGTACCCAAATACATTTTTATAGTATCCCTCCCATCCTTTGTCATAACATTCTGAATCACTAGCGGTGTTTTCACACCATAAAATATAGACCGGATTCCAAACTAAGAGTTATGTTTCAGACCAGACCAGAGGTGGATAGTAACTAATTACATTTACTCACGTTACTGTAATTGAGTAGATTTTATGAGTAGTTTGTAATTTTTAAAGTAGTTTTTAAAATAGGTCATTTTGACACAAGTAATTAACTTTGCTACATTGGGAAACTCACCGTTACTGAGTAAAAAATTAAATGTTGGGGGAAAAAAAATTGTCTAAATTAAAAAAAAAAAAATTGAGTTTTGTTCTCCATGGCAGCGCAGCTGAACTTCTCCATGCAGTGTTTATTACGGTTAGCTGTGTAGCTTGGGGTCTGTGTGTGCGGCTCGGGGTAACCGGTGTCCTGTCGAGTTATGCTACCCATCGATATGTGCTTCTTTACGGCACTGCGCATGCGCCGACCAACAGTTTTTTTGTATTATTTCATGTTTTTAATGATAATTCCTTAAGTTTTTTATTGGGAACATTAAACAATTTGCTTGAAAGTTAAAAAAAACATATAAATAGCAGTTGAATCATAGCAATGGCAAGTTAAAAGATAATAATGAACTGTAAAACTATAAAAAATACAGTTTATAGGCACCTTTATGAACTTTTTAACAGTAAAAAAAATGGATCATAGAAATCACTTGTTCTTCAAAATGTTTTATG
Organism: Astyanax mexicanus; assembly: GCF_023375975.1. NCBI lineage: Eukaryota > Metazoa > Chordata > Actinopteri > Characiformes > Acestrorhamphidae > Astyanax > Astyanax mexicanus. The sequence continues at coordinate 22,435,339 of NC_064413.1, forward strand.
CCTGAAAGGTCATAAAACATGCCTTTACTGCCTGAAAGGTCCAAATTATTTAATTTAATAATGATTTAATTTATGATTTGTTGTACTTTTTTACATCAAATAAATAAAAGTAACTATGTAACTTTTACTCAAAGTAATTTTTAAATTGAGTACTTTTTACTTTTACTCAAGTAGATCTTTAGATGGGTACTTTTACTTTTACTCGAGTAGAATTTTAGCAAAATAAGGGTACTTTTACTTAATTACAATTTTTCAGTACTTTTTTCACCTCTGGCCACTGGACCAAACTCCCCTCATGTGCAGGCGTGTTTGATGAAGCGCCTCATCATTCAGCAAATCAAGCGATCAAGCTCCCATTTTGCATTTTGCTCTGCCACCTACCTCCAATATGATATTGATGCACTTGACTTCTGTAATAAAATACATAACACAATACTTGTACTTTTACTTTCAGTTCTTGAGTAGTACATTTTAGTATAAATCACTTGCAGTACTTAAGCACAAAAATTGCTGAACACTTTAGAACGTCCGCTTAAGTGTGGAGCTTAAAGAACACTTCAACTTCTACTCAAGCACTTGCACTGAAGTCTGGATCTCTAGTACTTTATACATGTCTGTATAAAGAAACGCATCTGTGTTCTGATATATATATATATATATATATATATATATATATATATATATATATATATATATATATATATATATATATATATATATGCTGGGAAAGACTGCCAACAACAGATTGAGAGGGCTGCTAAACATTTAGCCCTGCTTAGGCGTTTTGCTCTCTTTTTCTTTTTTTTTTTTATTCAAGGCAAGTGTTATTTGTCAAGTGGAAACAGATTCCTGTGTTTCACGCAAATTTCCTCTGAAGTTAAATCAATGGAATTACACGAGCACAGAGTTCCAAATCCCATTCATATTACAGCCTGCGACTGCCCCACAGACTTCAATGTGCAGCAGAGGAACGATGCAGCTTCTGAGTCTTCAGAAGCTCTGGAGAGTTTGAAACAAAAAAAAAGCATGAGAGAGAGATAACAGTGAAAGAGGGAGGGGGGTCCAATTACCCCCCAGCCCCCCTTTACCACCACCACCACCACCACCCATCACAAACCCCTGTTATCTTAATTGTACAAGACAGGCTGCTCCAACCTAAAAGTGAATCAAAGAGATCGACACGTTTATTTTAAATTAGAAACCCATGCAGGCACACAGGAATTTGTAATTACTTATGCTAATACAGTAGCGATAGAGCGAGCGCGAGTTGCAGAGGGAGGGAGAGAGGAAGGGAGCGAGGGAGAGAGGGAGGTTTTGATGAGGATGCCGAGGCAAGGCAGTGGCAGGCCTAGATGGCAAGAATGGGAGCAGTATCACTGAGGGTGTACTCTAATTAAAGGCAAAATTAATCCCTCTGACATGGCGGCCTAACCGCAGACAGACCCTCTCTCTGTCTGTCCCCATTGGAGAGCAGCAGCTGCTGAGTGGTAATTACTATTATCTGCCACTTGTTTTATTAACATGTGTCCTCAAAGAATGGAAGAGTTGGGCTCCTGTGCGCCACAGGCTGATGCCCACTTTTGATAGGTCCGCGGGAAAAATAATTATTATTACGGCAAAAAAAAAAAAACTCTTTTGTTACGTTGTGTTAAAAAAAAGGAAACTCCTCCGCAGACTTCGGCAGTGTGGAACACGGCTCGGCTAATATGAGGAAAGTAAATTATTAAACAGTACAAAAGAGATTAAACTGAAGATAAAGTGTTTGAGGAAGAAGAGTTTAAAAAAGGAAATACAAGGCTTAGGCTGTTACAAAACGGTAGGAAGTGAGAAAAAAAAAGAAATTTTGAAAAAAAATGAAAATAGAATCACAATGGAGAACGGAAGGGGAAGAGGGAGGGAAATAGAAGAGAGAGAGAGCATATAGGGAAAAAAAGCACATATTGGGTCTTGTCTGCGCCAAAAGACTGTAATTACACGCCAATCATCGGCCCCGAGGACAGCACGAGGATTAACTAAGCAAGGAAATTGTGAGAAAAATTCAATTAAAATTTGAATTAATAAATGTGCTCCGGCTCCTCTGGCCAGTGGAAGCAGCACTGAAGGAAGAGAACAGCAGAGAAACCCTCGGCTTCACTCACGGACGCAGCAGAGTGCCTGCTCTAAATTTGGCGCACACTTGACTTTCATTTTCCCCATCATCTTCCATGTGTTGGAGTGTTTTATGAGCTTGTCTTTGTCTCCGTTTGATTGGGACATCCCTGCTCATTGCATTACCACAGCTTATGTCCCTCAGCATGTGTGAAACATAATTGCTGTGAGAAACAAGGTAAATATGGTGACGTGACACACTTGTAACTGAAAGCCTGCAGCTTAGAAAGTAGTGCTGATGTTAGTGCTTTTCTAGTTGGATGGGTTTGATTAGCTACAGTCAGCTACAGCTACATGTAGCTGCATTTCCTTTAATATCATTACAATCTTATTCTGGGCATACACTGTACGTAGGGCTGGCGCTCGCCATTTGGGTGCCTTAAAAGGACACATGCAATATGTGACAGTTGTTAATAAAATGCAACCCTGCTTAAATCCTGCTACCTTATCATTATAATCACGATATTTATACAGGTATTTTGTATATTGATGGTGGATGTCTACTAACAAAAGTATTTCATGATCAGGTGAACAGAAATAATAAAATCTGCCAGGAATTTCAACCCTCCTTAATTCCTGTTACATGATGGTACAATGTAAGATCATGAAATACAGGTAATATATTTTTTCACCAAAAGTTTGATTTACTTGCTTTACGATTGCGCATCAGGAGCTGGTTATGACGTGTAAATTGGTTCTTATTGCCCATGTATACTACACAAAACACAACACACGAATAAGACAAAACCTGGCCCAATCCTAAATAACAGTTGCATGAGTGAAAAATCGGTATGAATTTCATTATCTGAGAGTCTCTCTGAAATGCTATGTTTTATACCCTTGTCATATAAGTTTTTCACCAATTCCTTATATTGCTCATGTTCTTTTATTAGGACATACTAATAGTACCCACCCCACCTACTCTTCCAGCCTTTTGCTGATTGGTTATTTACCTGTAGTCCCTTTTTATATAACATCCCTAGCATCCCATTTGTCTTAAGTACACTTTCTGGCCAAAAAATAAGTCTCCATCAAAAACATTTTGTTGAACCGCTATTAGCTTTGATTGCTGCACTCAATCACTGTGGCATTGTTTCAATAAACTTCAATGTAACAAGATTTATTTCAATCCAGTGTTGCATAAAAGTTTCACCAAGATCTTGCAGCAGCATTGAAGATGGTCGAGTCTGACCCACCGCTGCACAAAGTCTTCTCCAGCACATCCCAAAGATTCTCAATGAGGTTAAGATCTGGACTCTGTGGTGAACAATCCATGTGTGAAAATGATGATCTCATGCTCCCTGAATCACTCTTTCACAATTCCAGCCCAATGAATCCTGACATTTTCATCTTGGAATATGTCTGTGTCATCAGGGAAGAAAAAAATCCATTGATGGAATAACCTGGTCTATATTCAGTATATTCAGGTAGTCAGCTGACCTCATTCTTTCAGCACATACTGTTGCTGAATCTAGACCTGCAGACCAACTGCAGCATCAACCCCAGATCATTTGCTTAGTTAAATCCAGGCCAGGCAGTGTATTTTGTTACAAACATCTGATTTTAAAGCTTTATATTTTTTATATTGGTCTCAGGAAGGGAAAAACTAGCAATGGGCCATCTCTCCCTTATGCAAGTAAATCCCACCTCAGACTGGTGTGAAAAACAGAACAGTATCATTTTATGTTTTTTGAATGCTATCTGTCCAAAACCTGAACAGGCTGATGTTTTCGCTACACAGACAACAACACTGTGGTTTTGTTCTCTGCCCCGCTGAGAGAATGGCAGCGATGCAATTTCACACCCAGTCCAATGATGTGCCACTAGTGTATTGACCTAACCTGCGTTAATGGAACACAGGGGAGCAGTTAAACAGGAGCAGATTTACATCCTGAACAAACACACCCCTGGCCTCTGCACCTCCATTCAACAATCCGAGAAGGTTCCTTGTAAACAGAACATGTTTACACACGATTACCGCCTTCAGAGTGTTGACTGCCAATTAATTAGGGAAAACGTCGGCCCTCAAAGTGATTGAAAATCAGGGAACGACTTTGCAGTGACTTTGATTTCAGGTGTCAAAGTGTTTTCCCACCTCAAAAACATAACATTCATGCACTCAGTGAAGCACAGAGTTTTAGAGGCAGAGGAGATCACGCCATGCAGTCTTGTTCAATCACCTCCAATACATATAATCATAAAATCTTCCATAAAATAATGCAGCTCCTTTATCTACAATGCATAAACTCTTCTGAGGAAAATCAATATTGTATCAAAACTTTGTAGCTGCATTTTTAAGATCTTTTGTTGTTGTACACTATATTGCCTGCAGCTTATGACAGGGCTAGATTGAAAATTCTCTAATAAAGTTTTACACCCAGAGATTCAAAACTCGACTCTAAGTCAAACCCAGAAAGACCCAAGACTTGATTCACACTCAGAATCTCAACAGTTGACTCAGGCTCAAAGATCAAAGAATCGAGACCCAACTTGTACCAAGCTTGGACTTGCTCCCATAGCCTTAAAACTTAGATTTGACTCAGCTCAAGACTCCAGACTTGTCTCATATTCACACTGAAAAAGAGTGAGACTCAACTGGGCCTTGAACCCCAGAGAAGAGTTAACAGAACCTAAGGTTCAGCTTGGGCTCAGACCTTAAGGGTTGGAGACTCAACTCAACCACACATCCCAGATAATTGAGATTGGAGTCATACACAGATTTGACTTGAACTTGCACCCAAAGCCTTGAGACTTGATTCAGCAATGCACACAGACACTCAGGACTTAGCTTTGACTCGCCCCCCTGAGACTCGAATTTTAACTTGAATTTACACACCTAGACTCACAACATCTTGTATTTAAAGCAAAGCATCAAGATTAAACTCAAACTGTTAAGACTCAACTTGGCCTTACACCCAAGAGACTTCAGATTGGAGTCACACCCATATTTTTTTAACTTTTTTAAACTTCCACCCACCACTTTGAGACTCAAATCAGATTTGAACTCACACCCCAGAGATTTAAGATTCAACTTGGATTTGCACCTAGACTCAAGAGTTTTTGAAATTGCAGCCAGAGAAACAAAGTTCAAATCAGCCTTATACTGCCAAGTTTCAAAGTTCGAATTAGACATGACATTAACTTTCACCTAGAGACCTGAGCCTTGATTCAGAATTGCACATAGACACTCAGGATTCAAGATTCAGAGACTCATCTTGAATTCATAGCCACAGAATTGAGGCGCATAACATGCCTTGAGGACATCTTTATTTTAAACAAAATTATGTTATGTTAAGTTACATTACTTAAAAAGTTGTCTCAGTTTGTCTCAGAGGTGTGTGTTGAATCTCATGGGTTCAAGTACAAGCTGAACCTCGAGTCTCTAAATTTTAGTCTGTTTTGATTATTCTCTCAGTTTTAAGGACAAGCTTGGGTCATTGAGTTATGTATTTTGTGTCCAGTTTTTGGAGGGTTTTATTTCACATGCATTTTGTCTGTGCTCTGTAACTAATTAAGATGTTGCTATGTGAATGACCATATGGTATGCGGGGTAGCAGGATAATGGTTATTTGGCTTTTTATGAGCTCCAGGATTGATTTTCCTCAAAGGACCATCGGAACACTTGGGTTCAGCAGGAACGCCCACCTGAGGAGGGGTCCAATCGATGTCCATAGCCAAAGGGAGAGAAAAATAAAGAAAAGGAGAGGATGGCAGCACAGGGTGAGGCTTTTCCTATGCCATCGCAGTCCTGCTCAGCCCCCCCACCAGCTCTCAACCCCAGCACCATCACCACCACCACCACTACTCTAACCCCCAACGACTAGCACCACCCTCCCTTTCCCATTCTGCTCATGTGTGAAATGAGCAAGGGTCTTATCTCTTAGAAACACACCACTGAGCCAGAGGAGACACAGGCAGGGAGAGAGGATAGAAGAAATGGGAAAGAGACAGAGAGGGAGAGAGGGAGAGATGAGGGAGGGCAGAAAGCATGCAATAGAGAGAGAGTGAGAGAGAGAAAGAGAGAAAGAGAGAGAGAGAGAGCAGTGAGGGCCACGTGGACTGCACACTAATGGCGACAGTGTTTGGTATTCTATGAGCTTCACATTTGTTTCCAGCAGCGGGGGAAACATTAATCTAGCTCAACGTCGAGAGTATGAGCGCCAATACAAGCCGCTTGTCTTGCTGAGCATCCCTCAGTGCATTCCAATGCATAAACCAATGTCGGTGCATCAACCCAAGTGCGAGATTGTTTAATGATCATTATTACTGTACAAAGAAGGATCTTCAAGAGGATTTACATGAATGAACTAATGTAGGAGAAATTCCCTGCACTTCTGAGCGGCAGACGCAGGCCACGCCAAATTGTGTTCATCAGCCGAACCCACTGAGTGATGGCGAGTGAGGGCAGAAGAAGGAGAGAGCAATAAAAGGGTAAGTGTGAAAGGGAGAATCAAGTGAGGTGTAAGGGTTTCGGAGTGGGGCACGGCTTTATTACCGCAAATATTTTCTGCTTCAGCCGCTGCCATCCGCTGATGTCTGTCCACAATGTCTGGACTGAAGAAAATTGCTTCCCTTTTTCCTGACAAACTCGATTGCCTTTTGATAAAAGGCTATCAAAGGTGTGCATTGCTAAGGAAACAAAGACGAGGAACGCAAAGGGTTAGAGCTAAAAGCTGAAGAATAGAACCATCAAATCGCAAAATCAGTATTAGCACTGCTGGTGGTGCAGTTATTGTAAGCAATTTAGTAAACTGCACATACTTGTGTATATATGTGTGGAGGAGAAAGATAGAAGAAAAGAAAGAAACACTTTGCGGCCACTGCAGAGCCGCACAATGGAATTTAACCATTAACCCAACCACGGCACACACTCTCTCTCAAATACAGTCAATAGTGATTACGTCAGAAAGAACGCTGTGGTGTGGGCTGCCACCTCAGTAACCTCAGTAACTCCAGCTTAGGTTAGGTTATATTGCTCAAGGGCACCACATTCATAAAGGTCAATTGTGGAGAAAGCACTGTTTCTCCACTTCACAAAAACCCCTCCCACCCCATAATTCATGCCGGTGCTAGGGATCAAACTGGCAGCCTTCTAGTCTCAAGCCAAATTACCCTTTAGGCCAAAAAATTTATTCATTTAACAATTTATCAACATTATGTCCCAGTCACCCTTAATTCATCATAACAAATGTATACAGCTCTGGAAAAAAATAAGAGACCACTTAAAAATTATGAGTTTCCTTGATTTTACCAAATTAAAAACCTCCGAAATATAATCAAGAGAAAGATGGATGATCACAACTATCAAACCAAGCTGAACTGCTTGAATTGTTGCACCAGGAGTGACATAAAGTTATCCAAAAGCAGTGTGTAAGACTGGTGGAGAAGAACATGCCAAGATGCATGAAAACCGTTATTAATCCTTGTGTGGTGTTCGGGTCTGTGGAACCCATTTTAGTTTTTCATCAAATGATACTAAAAAAAATTTTTTTCTAACTCAAACTCATTGGCATTTTTCAATAAATATCTCGATAATTTTTGTAATTTTGATACCAACGATATTTTTCATTATTCAAAAATGACTTAAAAAAAAGTCTTATATTGTAATAGCCTGCACTTCTTAAAGGATAATAAAATGCTTACTAAATATATATAAGGAAACAATATATTTAAGGCATTTCTGAATTACTTGAAATAAACAAAAAGACTCAAGACACCAGTGCAAATATCAAACACTGCATGTACGCATCAACCATGTGACCTATTCCTAAGCTTATAGCTTATACGGTACATAAATGTAAATAAAATAATTAGCGTTAAATTAAACAGTGGTAAATATATAAATTCTATTTATATTGGTGGTGTCAGTCACTTAAAATGTATTATATTAATCACCACAGTATTATCTGATCTATGTTTCGTGTGTCAGGCACAGAGAGGCACATTTGCTCTTGTGCAGTATTTTGTCTAATATGACTTAGTGAGTGTGAAGTAAAGGTGTTTTGATTATGATTAGCACACTCAATAATGTAAGCTTGTGCATCGTAAACACAGCAAATAAAATATTATCACAAACAACATACATGTATATCGCATACCCCTATGCCAGTCACAATTATTATTACCCACTGCACTGTTTTTTAGTTTACATGTGACACTATAGATCAAAGAATGTTAAATGCACACCCCACAACTACAGAAATGGAATGTCTCACCCATAATCAGACCTCGGTCAAACATTGCCTTGCCATGAGCACACTGGCCAGTGTTCAACCTCACTCACACAAGATAACAAGAATTATACAGGTGTGTGAGTGTGCCCAAGCCGTGCCTTGAGGTAACACTTCATGGTCAATTTATGTACTTTTTTACCCATTTTTACCCTATTGGCATATCAATGTAGATATTAATAGATTAATAGAGATTTGTAGATGAGTCTTCAGTACACTGCTGTATTCCACTTTAAAAACTTTTTTATTTCTTAAAATACAAAATAATTTAGAGATAATAAATATAATGTGTTCTCCTTCGTATTCTGCTGAAATAAAAATGAAACACATCCAGCTGTCTGAAGTTCTGCAATAAAGTCAAATGATCTGGGATAACATCTGTTGCAAAACGTTCATATCACATTCCACAAAGAGAAAGGCTCATCGAAATGTCCTGGTGCTGTCGGTGCAGCTGATCTAATTACCTGCATCTCAAGGTGACAAAGTGACGGGGTGGTTTGATCTCTATCTCCGCACAAGTCAGAGAGGCAGTATGGCATGAGGCAAAGCTATTTTCAACAGTATAATAAGTCACTTGGATTACTCAGCTCTTTCATTGTTTTATCAGCATTTTGTTTTGGGTGACATATGTTGTTGCTTGCAATATTCAGAAGAAATGTTTCAGAGCACTAAAGAGGATCAACACTAGCCAGAAAATTGTGCATTAAATTTTCATAAATTACATTAAATCACATAATAAAAATGTTATAATATAAATTACATTTTTGTTGTATTATATCCTTAAGTATGATAAAACATTTTTTTTTATTTCAGTTTACTTACTTGCTTCCATTTGGCAGCAATTGTGTGTGTGTGTAAAACCTCAGCTGGTACAATGTTGAAATGTGGTTAAAATAATGTTAGTTGCACTTTAATGTTAATGCTAAAAGGTACTATATATTTTAAATCACTGTTGAATTTGTTGAAACATGGAAACAATATAATGTCTTTGTCTCATATATCTGATCGTTATCATGATTTTATTAGCATTTCATTCTAAATCTAAATCCTTTCATATCGAAATGCTTGTGTTAAAAATATAAAACATCAAATCTTAAAAATAAGTTTTAAGTGTAAAATGCAGAGAACATAATCTATAATGTTGAAATGTAAGATGTTGAAACAACACTGCAATATAAACATTAAATCATTTTTCCAAATCAAAACATAATTCAATATTAATTCAGGCCACACATTAATCTAATCACGCCTAGGCTTAAGTCCATAACAAGGCTTTGTCATCTTTGTCAAGGAAAACCAAAGGGTCAAGATTATGCCTAATAGTTACTTTCTAATGGTAAATTTCCATAACATTTCTGTGGAACATGGACTATTATGGATTTAATTGCATTCAGTCACTGGAAAATTAGTGAGGTCAGGTACTGATGTTGGATAAGCTGTCTGAATAATATAAAAACACTGCTTCATGACTTAACGTGGATTGAAGGAGGCATGAGATTTGCCATTTTACTGTTGGTAGCGTTGCAAACGACAGGAGTCCAAACTAGTAAGATGGCCAATTCTGAACTGAGGAGAAAACAATAGGGTTAAATAAAAAAATAAATAACTTAAAATAAAATAATAAAAATTACTAAAAATGCTGCATGCCATCAGCAGCCAGAGCCTGAGAGAGCACAATTAACAATGTTGTCAGGGGTGGGTAGATAGCACTCTCTCCCCTCATCACTCCCAGTGTGAAGTTGTTCAGGACAGGTGTCTGTGGATTCGTGGCAACCCAGTGGGGGTATTATAGGTCATATGTGGATTCATCTGAAGAAGAATTTGGTTATTAGTCTTTCAAATTTGGGGGAAAAAAATTAAAGTTTTAAAAATCACTTGTCCAACACATGCCATTATTAGAGTTATTAGAGAACTAGATGGCCCTTCATCACTCCAAATAACACAGTTCCAAAACCCAATTCTGGGTTCATGATGAGGTGAGGCTTGTATATGAGAGTTCACTTAATAGAATGAGTGCCCTGAGTGTTTCAGCTAGACTGTCTGTACTTTATTTATGAACACATTATGTACAAATTTTAGTTACATTTAAATATATTGAATTATATAGGTTTTGTCAATTATCCAAAAAACATGGAAACAGAAATAAATATATCCTACACAATACACCACTTAAAACTCCCACATCTGAATCTGAAAGGCTGGTCCAAGAAAATCTCCCCCTCACTCACACTCACAACTTGGAATTGCAGTAGAAACTAAATAATAACACCAAACTGCTTCATGTGCATATCTGTTTTCATTCAGTGTTCATAATTGCTCACATATGCTTATAATTGCCTATCAATTATCTCCTGCTCTCTTGATTGCAGGTACAATTGGCAATGCAGATGTTTGCCAGTCATTCTCTTAGCCAGTGGTCTTCACCCTTCCTCTGTCTCTGCAGGTGGGAGCTCTAAAGATAGCATGGCGTTCTGACTGGGTGTTAACACAGCATTAGAGCCGTACGCCCACTCTGCATATGGGCGAGTGAGAACTTATTCAAATAGTAGATTGCCCATGTAATTACAATACTCCTCTAGAAAGTGGCCCTTTCACAATTAGAAGAAGAAGAAGAGGAGGAACAGTGACATGCTTGATAACTGGCTGCATTTAACAAATAGCCATTACAAGTATCTGTAATAATAAAAATAAGGACTGATTTCTTTGCTATAGTATGAGCTCAGGGGAGAAAGCAGATTTTCTTTTTTTTTGTCAAGTAAGTATAGTTCTGTTATTAAAAGTAATGTTTAATGCTTGAATCATTATAGGTATATATACAGAAAAGCGTTAATGGCATGCTTATTTATATAGGCCTGTTATTGTGTTATAGAATATCCTGATTTATCTGTGATTAAAATGACTCACCTCCTTTCACAACAAAAGAAATGATGTTTTCTGTCTTTCCATAATTTATTACATAAGTGAAGATTATCCGCTGTATATTTGACATAATAGATAATGTTCAGAACAGGAAAATCCATAATAATAAGCCTGCACTACCCTCTAGTGGTCACAACAGCACTGGACTGGTTGTCCACACAATTACAACATTTGGAATCACTTTTTTAAACTTAAATGGACACACATTGTTTAAATGTAATGTGATCCAGGCTAGAAAATGGCAATAGCAGCCCTGGAAGACCGGACTTCTACACAGATTTGGGCTTTGCCTAATTCTATTCACCTGTTATTGCTAGATTTAGTAGGTATGTTAGAGCAGGGAGATCAGCAAACTGTGTGACTATGCAGATTTAAAAGGGATGATAGATCAGGTGCCTGGTTTAAAAATGCTTTTCCATGTTTTAATGTGAATGTAGTCATGTAATTGACTTCAACCTCCTATTTGTTGGGAGCATTACACATAATAGAAGGTGATTATTAATAAAAAGATGCACTTAAAATCCTTTCATTTTCTCCAAAATCGTCAGTAATGAGCAGTAAAGCCACTCCACTGATGTACAGCATTATACAGGAGTTACAGCATTAGCATTACCCGCTAACCACTCTAACCGCTAGCTCTTTCACCGTTCAGAAGTGAGTATATTGGACTAGACCAGGGGTCACCAACCTTTTTGAACCTGAGAGCTACTTCTTGGGTACCAATTAATGCGAAGGGCTACCAGTTTGATACACACTCATGAAATTACAACTTTTCTCAATTTACCTTTAATTATATGTTATTATTAATAATTAATGACATTCATCTATGTGAAGACACAGATATCAATATGCAACACTATTTTTATAAATCTCTGCAATTGTTTACATTTTATATTATATTATATTTTAATATAATATTACATATTATATTACATTATATTGTATAATAATATATAAACTATAGGCTATCTCTAAGCTAATATTAATCTAATATAATCTAAAATTACACCAATGCAACTGTGATTTAAAAAAAAAAAAAGAATAGCAACAAAAATGCTATTTTTAGACCAGGTCTGCGGGCTACTCATAAGGTCCTTGCGGGCTACCTGGTGCCCGCGGGCACCATGTTGGTGACCCCTGGACTAGACTGTAGCCTGCACGATTACAGTGTTAAAACAAGCTATGTGGAAGTCACTAGCTAATATCACCCTGGCTTACCAGAATACTCAGTGTTCCTCAGTGTATTTCTTGTAATGCTAACTAAGCTTACTTCAATTAAACAGAAGCACTTTACTCACACAAATAGGAAAGAAATCTGTTTAGATTAAAATCCAGCACTCATTAGACATTTTTTTTAAGAATTAAAGTTTTGTTTACTTAGCTTAGCTATACTTAACTTGGTTAGTTCTCCCCCACCACCACCTAGTGGTGAGACCTGCTAAATTAGAAGGGAAACTTGGGGACACCTCAGTTCCTTACTAGTGTTGCATAATGCGCCTTATAATCTGATGCACTTTATGTATGAAAATAGACGTTTATTTATAGTGAACCTTGTCTGGTGCACAATACAATAAATAAATAAACATGCAAGCTAGCTAAGTAACTATATAACTAAATGCACACACAACTCATGCTAAATTATTAGGGTATTAGTGGCCTAATAAGTTAATTTCTCAAGGAAACACAGTTCCACAGCATAAACTAAACCAAACACCAAAAAAGAGACTGTCCCATTTTTTTTTCCTGAAGGCAACAATACTAACCATTGCAAATTAGCCATTTGGACTGGTGCCTTGTCCAGGTGATATTGTCTTAAACCCAGTGATTCTGGCAGGAGCCCTGAAGAACCTCCCCGTGAGAACCTTTCTGCCCTTGAGAAGGTTTTGAGCCTTATAATATAAATAATAATATAATATAATATATAATATAAATATATAATATAATATAAATAATTGTAATATAAATATGAATAATCTGTTTCCAACCCAATTAAAGAGATCTATCCACACAGATCTCTTAATTGAATAGAAAACTTTTCCATTTTTACATTTCAAACTTGGTCCTCCTATAGCACTTATTTATATGGTGTGGTGTCATGGTGGTAAGCTTGAAGATAGCTGTATATGCAATGATTAATTACTGTAATTATAATTATAAAACAAAAAAAGAACAGGACACAAAACCAAGAACTATGTACAAAGAAAACATTTCTTGTTGCCATGTTTATCTCTATTAAGTAATTGTGGTTAATCAAATCTGTGAAGTCACACTGATGTAGTATCTCAGAATCATAATATGTATTTATTTGCCAGTATACTGCTTCATATTCATGAAAATATTGATTCCAAACTTGTTAGTTACTGTATGAGTGTATTTACAGAGACACTTCTTTGTGTACCACGAAATGTTTATCTGTCATTTCTCTGTGCTTGGTTTTGTTGATTTACAAACAACAACATTCATAACTGGAATAATGATATTTAAAAGATATGTCTCAGTTCGTATTCAAAATAATACATTATTACTTGGTCCAGTCGCAGTCAGGGAGACTTTATAACATCTTGGTTCCAGTTTATATTAAAGTATGTCATTAGTGAATTGTCATAGCCAGTGTGATTACATTTCACACTCTATTGGCTATTTGAATGGGCAGTGTGCTGATGTGACCAAACAGCTTCAAAGCATTTCCTAAAGTCACTAGATGTAAGGTTTTAATAAACGTATTTATTAATATATATTTTATTGCTGTTGTATGTTGGTTATAGCCAGATAAGCCCTTCTATTTACAGTCAAGTCCATAAGAAATTAGATTATGACAAAAACACTTTAGATTTACATTGGACTTACACTGAAGTTCGTTTAATATTATTATTATTATAAACAAATTCAATTATATATATATATATATATATATATATATATATATATATATATATATATATATATATATATATATATATATATATATATATATATATATATATATATATAATTCTTTCTTTCTTTCTGCTCTATTAAAATTCTGCAGTGTAAAGGCTGTAAGTGTGTTACCCCTGGTGCTCCGCTTGGTGTCTCTCTGCGCTGTTTGAGTGTCTGAAGCTGACAGTGGGAGAACTGCAGAGGAAGAGAGACTGAGGCAGAGCATGTTAACAGTCTGAGTTTAATACTTTATTTAATGTGTGTGAACTGGGTTTCTGTTCAGTGAATGTTAAATACAGTACATGTTCAGTGTCGCAGAGCTTCTCCAGTTATCCTTCAGTATCTGTAATACTGACGCTGTGTGTGTTTGGGCTGTGAAGGCGCTGGATGTTCACATTATTTACAGACTCCGTACAGCTGAGCTGAGCTGAGTTCTCCTCCTGCTGTTATTAATATTATTAATATTATTATGGCGGTGGTGAACGGTGAGTGTGACCCGGCGGCGGAGTCCTCCTCCTCCTCCTCTCCGGCTGTGTTTAATCAGAGTGCGTGCGACAGTGCTCGGACTCTGTCGGAGGAGGAGAGGGAGAGGCTGGAAAATGACCCGGTTTTAGTTTCGGACTTTAAACAGCAGAAGTTGGAGCTGGACGCTCAGAAGAACTGGGATTTATTTTACAAAAGGAACAGCACGAACTTCTTTAAGGACAGACACTGGACCACCCGAGAGTTTCAGGAGCTGAAGGCCTGCAGAGAGGTGAGGCAATATTCCTGCTTTTATCTATGAGAAAATAGTGTTAACAGTGTTAAAGGGGGCTGCGCGGTATGGGAAAAGTAGCTAATATTGCGATATTTCTATTACCGTACAATATATATTATTGCAATATGATAAATACTACGGATCCTCTAAGGTGAAATCATGTTTAAAAAAATAATAATGTGTGGCCATGATTATTGATGCGTGAGAACAAGAACTTAATGTGTGAAAATGAAATAAGGCGTGGGCATGAGACAGTTAAGGCGTGGGAATTAGATAATGAATGTGTGGCCAAGACGTATTAAGGCATGAGAACAAGATAATTAAGGCATGGGGAAAAAAACAATGTGTGGGAACGAGATAATTAAGGTGTGGGAATGAGGCAATTAAGGCGTGGGAATGAGACAGTTAAGGCGTGGGAATTAGATAATTAAGGTGTGGCTAAGACGTATTAAGGCATAGAAACAAGAACCTAATGCATGGGAACAAGATAATTAAGGTATGTTAACTAAAAAATAAAAGGCATGGGAAAAGAACATAATGTGTGGGAACAAGATAATTAAGGTGTGGGAACGAGACTATTAAGGTGTGGGAATGAGATAATTAAGGTGTGGCCACAACTTATTAAGGCGTAGGAACGAGTTAATTAAATCGTAGCAACAGGGTGCTTTTGTTTCACAGCTAACAAAGTGAGATGTTCTCAAGGGTTGTGTACAATATAACTGTGTAAGGAAGGTAAACGGGTCTGCATACTGTCTGCGTCTGAGCCAATCAGCTTTTAGTATGAGAATTAAGTGTCTTTTATTTTTAGAATTATTCCATGTCTCACTGCAAAAGACTCCAAAATATCACCATAATTCATTCCAAGATAAAAAATAAAAATAAACCAATTAAATCTCCATTTTCTTACATCATGTCATCTTGGATCTTTGACGTCTGTAAAAAACTGGTGAAAATTTCTGTGTTTTACAGAACCCTAATGTGACATCATGTAAAAAAAATAATGTATGGCCACTGCTTTATAAGGCCTGGGAATAAGATTATTAATTAATAAGATTATTCTTAGACTGGAGCTTTTACGTAATATTCAGTTTCTTCATGTGAATTAATTTACAAAAAAAGCAAGTAAAAAAAGCAGAAATTTTCACCAGTTTTTTACAGACGTCAAAGATCCAAGATGACATGATGTGCAGTAGGGGTGGGTGATCTGGCCCTTTAAAAGTATCACAAAATTTAATGGTATTTTTGAGATAATGATACTCTTGGCGATATGAGAAAACACTGAATTTAAAAATATATTTCAAGAATACACTGCTGCAACAAAATTAAACTTAAGTTGTATTATTGCATTCAGTGTGATATGGCACATTCCTAACTGAGATATTAAGAAATAAAATAATTTTAATAATAGAATAATTTTATCAGATTTGTAACAGAAGTCAATAATCCAGAATGTCATGATACTAATCATTTACTTCAAATATATCTATATATATATATATATATATATATATATATATATATATATATATATATATATATATATATATATATATACAGGACTGAAGTAAGATGAATGATACTGGACAGATGAGAATGAGAAAATGAGATCAGATTGAATTTTTATTTTGCTAAAAACAGCAAAAAAAAGGAGTACCCTGATTTGATAATTAGGGGTGGGTGATATGGCACAATATATCAGGGTATAATATCATTTAAGATATTTAAAAATGTTTTTTGTTTTTTATATCTTACGATACAATATGGCACACCCATAGTGTACAGTGAAGTCTAAAACTAACCCTGACAAAGTTTGACTTGACAACCAGTATTTTTAGATCTTTTTGAAGATCATTGTGGAAAAATGTATATATTTCTTAACTTTTATTTAAATTTGTACAGAAAGTGGCATGCCCTTCTCAATAATTAATAGAAAAGCCTTTATTGGTTAATTCAGCAATCAGTCACTTCCTGTTATTGCTCACCACCTGTATGCATGAAGGTCTTCTTGCCTTCATGCTGATCTTTGCTCCTCCCACAGATTCTCAGTTGGGTTCAATCAGGACTCTGGTTGTGCAAAATGTTGCTGTGTGTTTTAGAATGCAGTTGCCTGATGTTGAGAATCTTGATGTTTGCAATAATATCGCCAAAAAAAATTGGAATACTGGAAATGATATTATACCCTGAAATATCTTGCCCCCCATTTCCATTTCCCCCACCCCTAAATCACATCAGGGTACTACTTTTTTGCTGTTTTTAGCATGTCATTCTGGATCATTGACTTCTGTTACAAATCTGATAACTTTCTTGTATTTTTTTATTTAATGTTTTGTCATATCGCCAAGAATATCGTTATTGTGAATATACCATGACATATCATGATATTATTTTAGGGCCATATCACCCACCCCTGTTACCCACACACAAAAATCATCCAGTATCCCATAGGAAAACAACGATTGTCATTAAATCATTGAACAGAAACAAAAATAAATCCTGTGTAAAGATTAGTGATAGAAATAAACAAATAAATATTGCTATATAAATAATAACCCAGTTTTTTCATCCTGTTTCAGTTCGAGACTCAGAAGCTGGTAATGCTGGAGGCGGGATGTGGAGTGGGGAACTGCATCTTTCCTCTGTTAGAGGAGGACCTTAACATCTTCATCTATGCATGTGACTTCTCACCTCGAGCTGTGGAGTTTGTGAAGGTAAGGTCTTTTACTCCTTCCTGGCTCTTTAGTCACTGTTCGCTTTAGCTAACTAATGTATATTTCATCTAGAGTTAACGTTTCTCTCTCTTGCTGTTCTGCACAGATACTGAGTCTTTAAAGTGGCAGTATGTAATATTTAGTTTTTAAACTGAAAGGAGAAACATTTTTAAGTGGAGAAGATATAAAATATAATAATTGTTTTTGGTGTCAGTGTGCTGGAATGACCATCCCTGCTAAGCCTAATATATTCATTCTAAAAACTGTGGTGTGGGGTCGCTTTTCGCAGAAGTTATGCGTCTTTACGTACTTACATCACACGTACAGCCTCTAAAAGAGGATCCGGCTCAGTTTTACTGAATGTGAGCGGCTGGTGGGGCAATGGAGACTTCAGAAGGGGACACTCAGATTTATCCCCTCTGAAAGGAGATTGTATCACACACGCATAGTTTAAAATGATTCTTCCGCATGTTCGGTGCAATTACCCATTTTTACCAGAGAGGGCCCTAAATCCCAAAACTTACAGACATTAGCTTTAAAATAATAATGTTAATGGGTATAGCAGTAACAAGTGCAAAACATTACAAACAAGTGCTACTTTCTAAAGTTAACACTATATTGCTAAATGTATCCATTGCCTGCATTACGTTTTGTGATGTGATGCTTGGGTGGAGCTGCTTAGCCATGGAAACCCATTCCATGAAGCTCTCTATGCTCCTCTGTTATTGAATCTTAATCTGAAGGCTACATGAAGCTTGGAGGTCTGTAGTGATTGACTCTGCAGAGAGTTGGCATTCTCTGCACACTATGTGCCTTAGTTTGCACTGACCCTGCTTTGTTATTTTAGTTTGACAGTGTGAGTAGGGGTGGGCGATATGCCTCTAAAATAATATCACGATATTTCATGGTATTTTCGTGATAATGCTTTTGGCGATATGACAAAACACTAAATTAAAAAATATAAATATTTCGAGAATACATTACTGCAACTAAATTAAAATTAAATTCTATGATTGCATATACAGACATTAAAATACAAGCATTTTATCAATTTATAACAGAATTCAATGATCCAGGATGTCATGATACTAATAATCCTAATAATACAATTCAAATATTTCCATATATCCAGGATTAAGCAAATAAAATAAATGATGCTGGACAGATATAGTCTCTACCTATAGATATAAAATGGGAAAGGAGAACATAATTAGGGGTAGGTAATATGACGATATTTCAGGGTATAATATCGTTCATGATATTAACAAATGTTTGTGATATTATTGTGAATGAAATGATATTGCACACCCCTAGATGTGAATTGCTTCCATTCCCTGATGCTTCCACTTTGTAGTTATAATATCACTGACAGTTGACTGTGGAATATTTAGTAAGGGAATTTCACGATTGGACTTGTTGCACAAGTGGCATCCTATCACGGTACCACGCTGGAATTCACTGAGCTCCTGAGAGCGACGTATTCTTTCACTAATCTTTGTAAAAGCAGTCTGCATGACTAGTCCCTGGATTTTATACATCTGTGACCATGGAAGTAATTCAATTATTTGGATGAGTGTGCGAATACTTTTTGCACTATAGTTTTCTGTTGTCAGTTTTTATAATACTCTCTGATTAAGTTTAAAAGTGATGTACAGTGAGCTGGTGCATATGCAACAGAGAAGCTTTGTCAGTAATTTCTATTCTAATTTGTTTGCAGCAAAATTCACTTTACTGCCCAGAACGATGTCTAGCATTCCAGTGTGACCTGACCAAAGATGATTTGCTAGCCACTGTCCCAGAAGAGAGTCTGGATGTGGCTACACTGATATTTGTCCTGTCAGCTATTCATCCTGACAAAATGCAGAAAGCCCTGGAAAACATTTATAAGGTAAACAGCAATGTACATTTAATTAGATTCAGGTCAGGGCTGAGTTTCCAAAAGCATTAATGGTACCTATTTAACTAGTTTAGTATGTTAAATAAGTTAATTATCAAGCAGCTAATTGTGGGGAATTGATCAGCATGAAAAAATGAAGGAATATAAATAAATAAAAGTCATATCAAACAAAAATACAAATAAGCATCATAAGAGCATTAGGCCAAATTGGCCATTAGGCCAAATATAACACAACAACTCATTTTTTGTTTTGTTTTGTTGTTCAAACAGGAAATACTAAATATAAACAATAGAAACGAAAATTAAATATTGTCGCTTTTGGGCACTTTATTGCCTGATTATCACTTTCTGACAATTCTAGCAGTTTTTACATTGTGTCCAACATTTCATGTTGAATGCACCAAAATGACTAGAAATATTATCTTTTTAAAGATGTAAATTGTTGTCTCATTGCAAAGAAAAGTTTTAGGCATTTTTTACAAAGGCTGACCAAACCTGTATTTATATAATCAACAAATAAATGTTTCCAATACTTAAATAGTTTATTCATTATACACTAAGATTAATAGAAATTGGAAACCTCATCCAAAATTTTAAAATTACATATCACATAATTTGGCCATTCCACCAAATCGGTGTCATTTCTGTCCCCTTAAAATTACATGTATAAATATGCACACCAAATAACCTTAAATACATTTTATTATTAAGCATAGTGTCTTTTACATTGACCTAATTTCAACAGTAAGATATATAATTAAAAACATTAACAAAAAACTACATAGAAAACTGAAAAAATTGCATTTGTTATCTGTCCCCACTCTCTAACTATAAACTTTATCATGAAATATAATTATTAAATTCAGAGACGTTTTTTTCTTGTAAATAAATCCATAATATTTAAGTTAAAGTACATGTTTTATTTGTGTTCCTTGGTTTTACTCATTCCTGTTACTGTAACACATTACCCCATCTGAAACATCTGGAACATTCTACAACAGAAAGTGACATCAGCTGGTTCTTCTGAAGATCATGGGAAGACCAAAATTAAGTTCCCTCATAAGTTTTTCTATTGTAACTATGACTGAGGAGGTCAATCTCAACACTCATTCCTGAATTCCTAAATTCAATTACTGTTACCTAAATTAATTCTCAGATCTTATTTGTTTATTTTTAAAATACAAATTTTGGGAAAATCACTAAAATGTGCTCAGTGTGCTATAAGCATAGTGGCCATTAAGCTATTTTTCATGTTTTTGCTAATTCTGTGCTAAAAACTCATTCCTGTTACTTTCATTCCTGTTACCCAATACATAAAACATAAAAAGTAACAGGAATCAGTGCTATTAACAGGTATGATTTTTTTTGTCATAAATATGAATTATTTGAAGATGCAGTTAACCATTTCTTTAAAATAAGTACTTTTTGAGAGAAAATCAAAGGAATTATTGGACTTTCTTTTAAACATGCTTTGTAAATGTCACATAAGTTTTGTAACCATCCTGGCTTAGAAACCTTATAATAAATTAAGTAAAGCTGCCTGAGTTATTAGATTCAGAATTGAAAAAAGATTAAAAAAAAAATAAATAAACATTTCATTTGGAAAAGTTACAACAAGCAAATGGCAACTATTCGGTGGAATGTCCCAATTAGTATTAGAGCAATAATGCAGTGGATTGACTGGGTTCAATATTCTAGTTAGTATTGATCTGGAGCCAAAAGAATAATATTCTTAACTAGTAGAAAAAATAGAAAATTTAGCTTGCTGCCTAAATCATCAAGTATGTGCCTTAAACTGTTGTTTAAAATGTAAATTAATTCCATGTGGCTATTGTTTTCCTCATAAAGGTAGCATTAAATTTACATTTTCTCAGTGACTATATGATGTGCAGAGATTGTTGCATACTATATAATTATTTAACAATGTATATAATGCTTGTGTTTGGATCTTTCAGATATTAAAACCAGGTGGTATTGTGTTGTTCAGGGACTATGGTCTCTATGATCATGCCATGCTGAGGTTTAAGTCTGGGAGCAAGCTCGGAGAGAATTTCTACGTCAGACAGGACGGCACTCGCTCCTTTTTCTTCTCCAGAGGTTAGTCACTGTCATGTTTATACTTCTGCACGATTGTGTCCTCTGCTGACTCTGACGTAATTAACCCCTTTACTGTTTTTCAGAGCATCTCGCCAGTCTGTTTCACCAGGCCGGGTTTCAGACCCTCGTAAACGAGTACGTTCTGAGAGAAACTGTGAACAAAAAAGAAGGACTGTGTGTTCCTCGAGTGTTTCTCCAGAGTAAGTTCCGCAAGACCGAATGACGGATTGTTTGGTGCTTCAAAGGCAATTCTGTGAATAATGCTTTTGTTAATTATTTTCTTGGACATGTTGATGAAGTTTTTATTAATATTTTTTACGGTATAATTGTAAATTTGATACTCTGTCAAATCTGTCAAATAAAGAAAATAAAGTTTTTTATGACTTCATACAACAATTACTGAGATCACAATATGTAGTTCTATCATTATTGATGATACAGACATGCCATAAGTTGGTGTGTATGGCCATACCTAGTTTTAAGGTTTGAGAAATGCAACTGCGCCACTGACTGATTATAACCATGACAACATGTCAGGATTTTGCACTTAGGCTATATGCTTAGAAAAATAAAGTTTGTTCAGAAAGTATTTTATACTTTAAAACATTGTTAATTATCTTAGAGTATATGTAAGTAGTTGTAAATTGCGTTACTGTTCATGGTCTATTTCGGTTTAATGAGTGTGCGTTGCATAGCCGTATTGCTGGTTTTCATGTTTTGCAAATTTTAAAATTCGTTTGTTCAAAAAGTATGTTATATTTTTAAAAAATGTTAATTTTATTAGAGTAGACGGAAAGATTGGTTTTTAATAAACGTTTTCCTTTTTTCCCCATAAGTCACTATGATCAAAAACACTTCTCAGGTCTTGTCGACTATACCTCGGTTTATAGCTCATAAATATTCATGAGCCTATGACTAATCAGAGACAGCCAACCTTGTGCCTTACCTATACATTTATTTACACGCCTCTAATTTAAAACACACTCATGCTACAAGCTATACATTCTCAGAAAAAATGGTACCATCTTCTGCAGAAGGGGTTCCTTTCTGGTTTGCAGAAGGAGTACCCAGGGGTACCCACTATATTCACTGCACGCCACTGCCATTTCTACTTATAGGAACTTTTTGTACCTGAGGGGGACTATTTTGTACCCTAGGTCCCAAAGTTGTACCTTACCCACAACATGGTCACAGGTACAAATACAGTAAGTTTTTGAATGGTATATATTTGTACCCACAGGGTACTGCCACAGTGACAAGACCAACTGTACCTTAAAAATTACAAAAAATTACAGTTTTGTACCATTCAAAAAATAAACAAAGAAAGTTTTTTTCCAGTTTATTAACAGTTAAAGCCACTGACTCATCAATAAAAATGTTGCATGTAAACAGTTCATTATACAGTAAAACAACAGACATATCAGTGAAGTTCATACACAGCCATCAGTGAAACTAAAATGAAAATGTCATGGCATACATGAATCAGAGTGAAAATACAAGTTATAAAATACCAACGTCAAAAATATTTTAACTTTGTAAACAATATAACATTAAAAACATAAATCTTCTCTGTCTGGAGGACTTGTCATTTGGTTATATTAGTCTTACGTTCATAATAATTAAACAGAACAAAAGTAATGCAAAATTTTCTAGCCTATAAAAGCAGTTTAGATAATGTATGACATGTTGCCAGTTCATTTTAAAATATTAAATTAGCTCGGTCCAGGCTAGGGTTCTAGAACACTAGAAGTCTTAATGTGATGTGTATTTGTTCTGGTCTCTATATGCAGAGGTTACACTAGCTGTTGCATTCAAATAATGGAGGTAGAATTACAGTATATTAGAAAAAAACGTGATTAAAAGTTGTCTGTTTTGCAATTGAAACCTATGGGTCCCTTAAGCTGCTGGAGTTCCTTCACAGCGTGAACATGCAAAAGAGGTGCCTCTTTTGAGACCCACAAAGCACCATGCTGTTAAGATCCCAACATGCACCTGCTTCTTAAAGAGAATGACAACTGATGCTTTGATTGGTTTATTTCACTTATGACCAAAACACACCTATTAATTAAGAGAATTAGTACATTCCATTTGCACATTACGAGCCGTGCAAGTCATATTTTTTGACACACAAAATATGTGGCACAGTTTGATTTATGCTGTAAGCTCCAGTGTATATGCTGCCCGAGGTGTATATGTGAATCTATTCATTTAACACTTGAGGGCAGCAAAAGCTCAAGATTTTTTAGAGAGCTGTTCACATCACCATTGAAAAAGCAGAAGTCATTTTTTAGCACATTGGATATTATTTTTATACTAAATACATGTTTTGTTTCTTGTTATGCTCACAGTGTTTATTTACTCTAGCAAAATGCATTCTAAAACCTGGTTTTGGTTAATAACAGTATTTTACATGAAGGACAGCAAATGAGAGACAGAAGTGTCTGTGGTGCATCACTGATAGAGTTTAAATGTGTGTCTGAATAGAAATGTAATAAACACATTTATAATTTCATCATAGCAACTAACCTCACACTTATAGTGCCCCCATCCAGTGTCTCAACCCCACATTAAAAAGATGCAGTATGTAAACAGGGTGCATTGATTCATTGTTGCAAAGATTATAAAGACTATTATAATGGAGACTTGCATTGGTTCAGAATCATTCCTAAGCTCAGTAATCACTCTTATTTAGGTCCTAACAATCTCCACTAAGTGACCCCACACAATTCTGGCTGGATAGTCCCTATTAAAGTCACAGAGAACACACACCAGAAAAATGTACCAGAGAAATAAAAAGACCAAAGAAATGTATTCTTAAGAAAAATACACAATACAAAGAGATACAGATTTGCCTCAAAAGCAATCCTTTACTTATACCCGATCAAATAAATGATGCCTTCATCAGAAAGGGACATCTTTTCCCATATTAGTAGCAATGGAACATTATTCTGATCCATACCACACTGTTAACTGTGAGTTTCTTCCTCTGGGGTTGTTAAAGGATTTATGAATCGTTGGGATCTCTGATCACAGATCTGGATTCGGTTAAGCAGTAAGTAGCAAAGGTTGTACTATAAGAGGGTGTTAGGTCAAAATTGTGATAATTGCCCCTTTTGGAAAGTAACTTTTGACATTAGTGACATCACAACCTTCAAATATTGTTTTATTCTCAAGGGACTGAAGACATTTGCTACATGTTCAGCAATTAATAATATTAATTTCACCTAATATTTCCCATATTGTTTCCATACGTAGCTGAGGAAAAGCTTAAGCTTTCCACCGCATCAAGGTAAAATATCACAGTAATTAAAATAATGTAAGAAATTCAAAATGTAATTTTGAAACAGAAAAATGTCATCATGAAAATGTCTTGTTATTGCAGCGTGGTTCCATACATGATTGGAAAAATAAAATGTGATTAATCTAGGAAAATATGATTTCTGTGTAGTCTGAACTCTCATTTTAAGAGAACGTTTCGAGAGCCAAAAGACACAGTATTCTGATTATAACACGTGTGCTGGTGCTGCTATGTGTAAAAAACATGTCCATCCACGTGCCTTGCTGCCAGGACCTTTTGTGATGCAGGCAGTCGATCCCTTGAACTCTCTGAGATCAGAGGGTTTGATCCATCACAGAAAGAGCAGTTTGTGTGCATTGGAACACCTGGTGTATATGAAAGCCTGAAGGCGTAGATGCTCTCACTAAAGTCATTCTGTTATTAAACCAGGGAACATCTAAATCATCAACATTTGGGCCAGTAGTGATTTCACAAAGGCAAATGATGCCACATTTTCCTTTAAAAAGACAGAAGGGTGAGATGCTTGGACGTGGACTAAAACATACTGCTTTTTGAAGACTATTTACAAAATTGTACAGGCTGTTTAGACCAGGGGACTGTGAAAGACATGGCAGAATCTTCAGCTTGCCTCAAGAATTTTCTGGTGTTTAACTATTCAATCAATTTCCACCCTCTCACTGATTAGTTGGAAAGATGTACTTTTCACTGGACCCTGTATTCTGTACTATTTTTTTCCAAACATACTTTCCTTTGCTTATTGTGACCAAAAAGTTGTATTTAAACTTCTAAAATGTAACACACTAGTTAAACTTCTGATGGTGGATTTTATGGTGATGATGCGGAAGACTTAGAATTGTCAAAGTTGTGCAAATGTTGCTGCATAGTAAAATAGTTCACCACCACTCATCAGTCTACTAAATCTTCCTTATTTTGTCAATTTTGCTTCAGTTTATTTTTTTAGTCACTTTCCTACTCATACTACAGGGGTGCAGGAACTTTTGCATGTCAATTCATATAGTAATTGTTTTTTTCTTGAGGAGAGACAACATTGTATACTCCTGACTACAGCTTTATTTGTAAAACTGGTGAAACTGGGGTGTATTATACTGTAGCTAGACCTTTTAGTCTAGCAGCTTCACCACTAGAAAAGTGCTATTTGAATAAAAATTTTACTCAACAGGGCTGGTGGTAATCAAGCTATGAGAGGTGTCTAGTTTAATTATTTCAATTTTCAACTCAATTTAAATTATAGTTAAGAGATAAATTAATCCGCACAGTGCCAGTAAATGCTGGATTACTTTTTTCCTTCAGTAAATGAAACAATAATTTTCTTGTCTTTTCTAATATTTTGTTTAAAGATGCAAAACAGTTAATGATGAAAAACATGCAAAATAAAAGAAAGGGGCAGTTTCATTTTCACAGTACTGTACATTTTTAATACCCTGTGCAGAATATACATACCCATATAACATGAACTCATTTTTTCCAAGTTAGTTATGTTTTTTTCCAATACTACAATTATTTATTTTCACTTTTTAGTTCAATTTGTTTTCTCTGGCAGATTTCCCTGCAAAAATGTCTACACTTGATCTTTTACCATTTCCGGTTATTGACTGGACCTGAAGAGCTTAAATGGCAAAAATAAAAGGAAACAAATTGGGTAATTGGTCAGTGTGATGTTTAGCAGCTTACTTTTCTGACCGTATCAAGGTAAATAAAATAAAAAAATGGGTGTAAAAACTGAAGAAGAAAGAAGAAATGTGTTTTTATCCAATATTTTCAACTATCTAGTTTTTCGTTTCGGCCTTTCACAAACAGAATTTTAAGAAAAAAATAATATTGAATCTTTTCTTGATTTTTTAGATTTTTCCATTTTTTGAATGTTGTAACACAAATCTGATTGTATAATCCAAACTGCTAAATGCAAAAATTGACAAATCAGAAAATAAAAAATATATATATATTTTTTCATTTTTCCATAAATTACTTTGTGAGGGGCAGAGATGAAAAAAATAAAATTGGAAAAATTGATGCAAACGTATTTCTTGTAAACTGCACTACATTAAAAAAATGAAATAAGTTTTTACATCAAATTTTAAATTTCAGCATTTAGCCTAAAACGGTCAGGAAATCTAATTAATAAGCGTTACACTGACAGTAAATTTGTTTTTATTTTTCCAATTTTGATTCTCAATTGAATATCAAATTAATTAAACTTTTGAACGGGAGTGTGTTTGATAGGATTAGTGTGACAGGAAAGGGGGCGGGGTTTTGCTAAACTGCAGTCATATATGTTTTTTTTTCTCATACCTGTATTCCGACAAACCCGGCCTGTTGTGAAAGCGATTGGCAGGTTCTGAAACAGACGTCCAATAAGAGCATTGCAGCCTCACGTGATTAACCAATCGCAGCGCAGGAGGCGGGGCGTGTCTGAATACGGGTGGTAAAAGAAGGCTTGACGCCAGTGATTGTTGCAGTTGGACGGCTGCGGTCTGAGGAAACACACGGAGTCTGATCACGGAGGCTGAATGAAAGAGACACACGTTACTACATTTTTATACCGATTTAATCCATTTTAGACACAGAATGCGCTAAATAATTTATCCAGCTCACGACTGAAAGAGACTGGTGGAGCTGCTAGACTATTTATCTAACTACCCAGCTTTATGTTTCTGCAGACACAGGAGACACATAAGGCTAGAGGGGAGATTTAAGATAGGGGAGATATTTCAGTTCTAGTCATCGAGAAAAAAACTCCCACAAACACTGAGGTTGAGAATGGATAACACAGACAAGGAGATCAGGTCGGATGAAGAATGTGAATCAGGCGAAGAGGAAGAAGTGGATCCCAGGATTCAG
This sequence comes from Astyanax mexicanus, assembly GCF_023375975.1. Lineage (NCBI taxonomy): Eukaryota > Metazoa > Chordata > Actinopteri > Characiformes > Acestrorhamphidae > Astyanax > Astyanax mexicanus. The sequence continues at coordinate 22,463,171 of NC_064413.1, forward strand.
GTGGGTTAACCTGTGTTCTGTCGAGCGGGGCTACCTTGTCAAACCGTGCTACCCTAGTGTATATTTAACTGTAAAAATACATACAAAAGAGCCACCATATTAGAACATGTTCCCAGTAGAAGTAGCGTTAGTATATGTGGATAGCATAAATATCTGTATCATGGTAAAGTTATGACAATGAGAGATCATTAAAACTGCTTTTGTAGTTTTTTAAACAATAATTCTTGCATTAATTATTATTATTATTATTATTATTATTATTATTATTACTATTATTATTATATTATTATTATTTCCATTCACACCTTTGTGCAGTGACAGTGAGTCCAGGTTGTTAAATTCACAAAAAAACAGATTCATCATAATAAAAGCACAAGAAATAATCAAAAAGTGTAGGTCAGCGCATGCGCAGTGTCTTTAGCAAGCACTTGTCGATGGGTAGCATAACTCGACAGAACACCCCCCTGCTCCATTCCTTCATATCAGGCGTTTAAAACCAAGTAACTCTTTTACAGACCAATACAGGGGTTCCAGTCTAGCCTACTGTAAATATTTAATGGCTTAAAATGGTGAGAATCTAGATTATTAAACAGACAGGGTTTGGTTAATGTATGAAACAGTCCTTAAAGCTGAGTAAGCTTCGTGTGCTGACAGACAGACAGCTGTTTGGTTCATTTATTCTGGGGGGTTTGTAGGTAATGATTGTTGTAAGTAGCTACACCATCAGCTGCACCGAAGTGGCCTTGTATTTCCTTCAAGAAGAATAGAGCGAGCATGGTTGTATGGAAATATGGTTGACTTCAGAAAATTAGCTACATATATAAAAATCTTGTGATATTAAATGATTTTGGAAAATATAGAATTTCACCTAAAATATCCATGCCAGTGCATTGATTTGCAGTATATGTAAGCCCTTACTGCACAATTCTAAATTAGTTTTGACTACTGTAGCTATTAAAATTTCAAAAATTCCCATAGGCCCCACAATTGAACCCTGTGGAACTCCACAAGATAAAAAAAGCTATTCAAAAAAAAAATATTCAAAACATGTACTGATCAATCTCAGGCAGCTTTACTTAATTTTCTACAAGGTTTCTAAGCGTAAAATGGTTACAAAACTTGTGTGACGTTTAAAAAGCATGTTTAAAAGCAAGTCCACTAATTTCTTTGATTTTCTCTCAAGAAAGGCTTTTTTAAAATAAATAGTTGACTAGTCACTCCTGTTAATGGCACTCATTCTTGTTACTTTTTATGTTTTGAGTAACAGAAATGAAAGTAACAGGAATGAGTTTTTAGCACAGAAATAACAAAAACATGAAAATTAGCTAAATGGCGGCTATGCTAATAGCAATAGGACACCGAGCACATTCTCGTGATTTTGTGAACTCACACTATGCTGGCCAAAATCAGGTTTGCCAGTATTGGGATTGTTAATGGCTGACCACCTTTCAACCACCTTGTCTGTCAAAAACCATTGTAGACCGTCTGAAACCAGCTACGGGCTAAAGCTGGTCTTGAGCAGCATTTTTCAGCAGGAATGTGCTCCTGCTAAATTACTCATAGAGGCTACTTGGAAGTACGTGTGATCATGGTTGGTACATGGTTTAAAAAGTTTTAAAAACCACTAGAATACAACCTTCCAATGCTGCTTCCACAGACTGCATCCCTCCCGCACAGCGCACTTCAGCTCTAACACACTCACACTTTTCTAATCATTAAATAACTTGTTAATGAAGTGATGTGCTGAGTCAGATGTATTGGATCAGGGTACATACTCTACACACTGCAGTGCAGGTGGACTCTAGCAGAGGCAAGATCACTGGAATAAAGGGACTGAAGTCCATAGGATTAATGAATAATTATTAAAATCACCACTTAAATGGAGAAAGAACTTTTTCTACACTTTCAAAAAAGTCCCTGTTACAATGTCCATTTCATTATCTTGTTTTAAAGCATTTCTACTGGAACATTTATCATAAAATATGGTCACAATGTAAAGAATTAAATTCACATTATGTATAATTTATTTATTTGGCCCTGCACTGTAAACTCATAAGATGTTTAAACTCAAATTAATTAATACATAAAATACATAAAATTTGATATTTCTAAACATTGGATATTTCTCAACTATTTTGAGTTAGCTAAGCATATTTGCTGGTACATACATATTCAAACAGAGATCTTTGAGTAGAACCAACTTATAATTAATAAATAATAACAATAAATGAGTTTATTCTGTTGCCTTTATTAAGGTTTTCCATTGGCATCTGGCACAATCTACACATTAATGTGTAGTAATTCCCCTGGGCTTTCTTAGATAAACTTGTAGATCATATATTGTGATTAACTATCTGGTCTCTGTGTTGTTGGCTGTAAGAACAAGCATCATTTTCTGAGCTGCAGAAACACTGTGTTGGCTGTGCTCTCAATACTGTTTACTCTATAGATAATTTATGTGAATTGATGATTTAGAGAACAGACTACTAATGTAATGTTGTTTTATCTACTGCAACCCATTAAGACCCTGTATTATTTCAACTTAACTTAACCTTTAATTAGAATTTTTGGCTATAAAAACAACTACAATATGCACATGTTGAGCGAAAACAATTTAATGTAATAATTAATTACAAAAAACTTAAACTAGTATAATAGAGTGGTTGTGCAAAAGGTACTTTAACTTAAAAAGTTAAGTTTTAGGTCCACCGCATCCAGACGTACTTATGGTTTGTCTGTTGAACTTAAAGATGAACATTTGTTCAGCTCCATACAGTATTATAAATTACTTTATAAAAAAACTGGGTTTTGAAAACTTAATTTCTTTGAGGCAACGAATTACCTCAAGTGATTTAAGTAGACCTAACTTATTAGGGTTTACAGTGTGGTGCATATGAAAAGGATTACATGAACGTATACCCCGTTGGTCCTAATTTGTTACATTATAAGTATTTAGGTGATGTACAGTTTTTAAGCAGATACTCTATTATTAAGGACACTAGTATTAAGGACACATACTCATTCTTTCTTCCAAAATCAACGGTATAAAAAAGAGTATCTGTCTAGGTAGGATTTTTCTATTAGATATTGGAGCATTGCTGTCAAGATTTGATTGCATCTAATTAAAAACAGTGTTAGTGAGGTCAGGATGTTTAATGATCATCACCCCAACTCATCCCAAAAGTACTGGATGGAGCATCATCATTCCAAATAACACAGTTCTACTGTGCTCAGAGTTGCTCGGTGTTATACCCCTGTAGCCCACAGAAAGTGTATTAATATGTCTGGTTCTCTAAACTCTCTATTTCTGCTTACCAGGGGGAGCTTGAGAAGCTGAATCAGTCCACAGATGACATCAACAGATGTGAAACAGAGTTGGAGGTAAGGTTACGCATTGTTTAAAATGTTTGTCTTATATTTCTCCTTATTTAGGCTATTCATCTATGTTCACGTCATCTAATTGCATGCCCCCGATTGTAGAGATTATGTAAGATGCTGATCTTTGACTGCAATAATCCGCCTGTTAAAGGTGGCCTAGAAAACGGTATTTTCCTTGGAGAAGTTGAATAATGAGAGGTACATTGGAGGGAGATTGTGTCTACTCTTTCAAAAGCAGAATACGAGAAAATAAACTTCGAAATAAAGCTTTAAACAGGGCATTTGTGCCTCTATGAACCGGAAATCCTGCTGCTTACCATCAGCAGCCGGAGTCCGAGAGAGCACAGTGACAGCATAACAGTCTTGACTCATTATTTGTGCAGACCCTTAGCTTTTTAGAGGCCTGATTCAGGGAGCAGGGAATCAAAATGTTTGCATAGGGAAGCAAAAGGTTTGTTTAAGCTGATTACCATTCCCATTCCGCAGTTAGCTAACCACACATAGTGTCACAAAAAAGTTCTAGTTACTCATTCTATGGTGTAACATTCAGGTGGCAGTACATGGAACATCAGTCTGAGCATGAACAACTCAGAACAACATTTAAAGAACGGCAGGTCTTACTTGCCTCAGTAAAGTTCAATGTTAATGATTTAATAATAAGAAAGAGACTTGGCAAAAATGGTATACATGGCAAGTTCCAAGGCAAATACCACTGCTAAAAGAACACAACGGCCCATCTCACATTTGCCAAAAACATCATGATGATCCCCAGGACTTTGGGTAAATGTTCTTTAGACTGACGTCACAAAAGTAAAACTTCTTGGAAAGTGTGTGTCCCGTTACATCTAGCATAAAACTAACACATAATTTCAGAAAAAGAACATCATACTAAATGTAAAACATGGTGGTGGTAGTGTGATGGTCTGGGGCTGCTTTGCTGCTTCAGGGACTGAACAACTTGCTGTAACAGATGGAACCAGAAATTCTACTGTGTACCAGACAATCTTGAAGGAGAATGTCCGGCCATCTGTTTGTGACCTCAAGCTCAGGCATACTTGAGTGCTGCTGCAGGACAATGATCCAAAGCACACAAACCACCTGAAAGTCCACCTCAGATTGGCTTAAAAAAAAAAAAAAAAGATTTTGCAGTGGCCTAGTAGATGGAGATGCTGTGGCATGATATTTTACATGATGTTTATGTTTAAAAATTCTCCGAAGTGTCTGAATTAAAACAATTCTGTAGAGAGAAGTAGACCAAAATGTGAAAGACTCATTGCCAGTTACTGGTAAAGCTTTATTGCAGCCAGTTGTTGCCACAAATATATATATATATATATATATATATATATATATATATATATATATATATATATATATATATATATATAGCCGCCAGATGCAAACTCCCAGTCTGGGGCCCTGTGAGCGACCCGTTGCACACAAGGGAAAACATAAGTTAGACTTGCTAAAAAGCAGCAAGCAAGCTCCAGATCCTGCCCCAGATATCAGGCTGTGTTTGGGCATGCCATAATGTAATAAGCTTTGTTGGCACGACTACTTCTTCAGTGTGGTCAGCAGGTCAGGAACAGAAGGACACACTTAATGAAAGGTTCAGTATTTTCAAAAGAGCAGAGATGAGATCTTTTGTTTATTGTTTGTTTCAGCAAAATATATTTTTTTTTCTGATGTTTTAAACCTTATAAATTGATAATGATTTTTTTTTATTTACTTGTCCTTGCCTACAGATTATGGTTAAAGGATAAAGGTTGACTTTTTTTAGTATTTCATATTGTTTATTGAATAAATAGTAAGACTGTGACTTCAGCTGTGGTGAAAAATGCTCAGATTCAATTGTATTGATTTATTAAAAGCCCTGTTCTTTTGCCAATGACTCTAGCACACTGATTTTCTTTTTATAGAATGCTTGTTGAGAAAAATGTCTTCATTCTTTTACAGTTTTATACAGGTTCCAGTGGATGTGTGTTTGTGTTGTGTTGTGTTGTTTGCTTTCCTGCAGATGCTGTTACCTTCCTGGGTTTAAAGCTCTGCTTGCCATCACCAGTATTTATAATGTCTCTTGGTGCACACTGGGTGGCATTTTTTTGACACCCAGAAGGGTCAATGGTATGACCCCTGTCCAAGAAATGTTTAAATGCATAAAACGATGGCATATATATACTTTACCTCTGTTGTATATGTACTAATTTTAACTTTAGTAACTTTTCAATGTTATTTTAATGTGTCAAATTAAATATCAATGCAGTAATTATAATATTTTTTAAAAATAAAACAGATATAATTTCTGTATCTGAGATATTAATCGTTGACTTTGTCAGTCATTTTTTACAAAAACTCTATAATGTACTTTTTGTTATGTTAAGTAAATTAAGGCCACAGCAAATTTGACTGGAAGAAAAAAAACCTAAAATAACTTAATCTAATATCTTAATATGAATATAACAGTTTTACAAATTGTGTAACTGTTTTAATAATTGTAACAGATACAGTCCCTGCAGGAAAACAAACACCCCACCACCAACACCCCCACACTGGAACCTGTGTAAAAAAAAAGAAAAGCTGGTACAGTTAGCTGTCCAAACTTTCCAGGACACATCAGACAGTGAAGTATGGGCTGATACAAACACAAGAAGAAATGAAGAAGAGTTTTACAGGTTTAAAACCAATTGCTTGAGGTTGCATCAGTTTACAGTTTACTTTAAAACTGTTCGCTTTCATGCAGTTGAGTAAAATACTGACTGAAATACCTGATTTCAGGTCAGATTTGGGTTTTTAGTTCTATTATCTTAAAGGTGAAGAAGAGTGTAAAAATGTATTTACTGTACTGTGTTACCGCTGAATAATGAGAGCTGATGAAAGTGCATTTTAGAAAATCCTTTTATGTCATTGACCCAGGAACAAAATCTGAAAGTGCCAAGAATTGTCACAGTTATTGACGCATCACAACAATGCTTCGCGTTTGAAATCATTTTTATGAGGAAGATTTTGTACAGACCTTGTAATGATGTTCCTGGTATATATGGGCCCCAATCAAGTGTGAATATGTGAATATGACGGTGTTTATGTTATTGCTGTTTGATGCTTTTTATAAGCCCACGCCTTCTGTTTTCTGAAAACTAATATAATCATAAACAGTTCTGGTACACAGTTGATGTTTTAAATTTATTTGAAATACCCATATTTTCCGCACTATAAGTTGCACCAGATTATAAGGCGCATTTTAAGCGCCAAAATAAGGAACAAGGATGTAGTAGGAGCAGGACTTCCAAATATCCACTAAGGCTGGAGCATTAGCATTAGCGGCTAACCACTTATGCTGCCTAACTGCCACCCGACAGAACTACCATGAGTAACCTCAGTGTTCCGGAAAACCAGGGCGATATTAGCTAGCAGTTCATCCCAGGTAGCTTGTTTTAACATGGTAAATGCACAGGCTACAGGCTGATAATACTCACCTCTAAACGGCCAAATGGCTAGCACTCAGCGGGTAATGCTAATACTGCTGGAGAACTAAACAGAAAGTCCTGTATAACATTTTAGCAGAGTAGCCTTACAACCTGACAGTAAAATTTGTACATAAAGATTAGGGGTGGGCGATATGCTCCTAAAATAATATCACGATATTTCATTACATTTTTGCGACAACGATACTATTGGCGATATGACAAAACACTGAATTAAAAAAACAATTTTAAGTATGCACTACTGCAACAAAATGAAAATTAAATTTTATTATTGCATAGGATATGAAAATACAACGAGTTTACTTTCACATTTTCTTTCATTGGAACATATTCACAATGCTGTGTAGTCCAAAACTTTGCTTAATCCCTGGCCGGGGAAACGTCCCTATTATGTTCAGCAATTTGTTTTTATTCAATAAAGTGAGTTTCTTACATGCCTGGAACAATCAAAACAGCAGATTTTCCAAAATAAGTGTTACACAGCCTGTTTTCTGTATATGAATTACATTTGGCCTGCTTTACGTCATTGCAGATGAACAGAAATAATGTGCTTTATTAAAATCAGATAGACAGACCGTGTCAAAACAAAGCAGTCCTTTTATTTCCTCTGAGCTTTTTAAAACATTCTTAGAAGTTACATTACCCACATACTGAGAGCTGTTTTTGAAAGGGAGCTCAATCTCAGTTACTAATCTAATGAGGTGTGTGTGTGTGTGTGTGTGTGTGTGTGTGTGTGTGTGTGTGTGTGTGTGTGTGTGTGTGTGTGTGTGTGTGTGTGTGTGTGTGTGTGTAGAATTGACTTCATTATATATGACGTTTTCTGTGGCTATATCTAATTAACTGCTGTTTGAACTTGAATTAAATGATTACGTGGATGATATTGTTCTGTCATTTTAGCCATTTCTCAGTAGGATTGTTTTTTTTTTAATGTGAAGATTTTAATGTTCTTGTGTGTTATTGTCTTTGTGCTCTGGTTGCCAGGATGCCAGGCAGAGGTTCCGCTCTGTGTTAGTGGAGGCCACAGTGAAGCTGGATGAGCTGGTGAAGAAGATTGGCAAGGCAGTGGAGGACTCAAAACCATACTGGGAGGCACGCCGAATGGCTCGGCAGGTGAGTGTCTCTCTCTCTCTCTTTTTCAGCATCACTTCAGCCTAACACATGGAACTGTAGCTGCTGCCCAGTTACTGTGACATGCCTTGGACTAATTGCTCATCCTCCACTACTGACCACATTAAAGCCTAACTATTAACCATACTCGAACTCGTTAATTTTATTATTATCATCATCACTGGTTTGATTTTATCAGTACATCTATGTGTAATATCAGACTTGTGGTGGTCCAGAGACTTTTTAGCAATTATTTATAATTTGTAGCTGACCCGAGGGGGATAAGTCCTCCCTGTGAGTCTTGTTTCCCCCCAAGGTTTCTTCATTTAGCTTTGAGTCTCACTGGGGTTTTTATGTTTTGTGATTTGGTTTTTGATTTTTTTACCTGACTTCCTTTCAAATAATTTTGATTTGCCAAACATTTTATAGAAAGTTCATAAGACAGTAATTTCTATGCATATTTTGCTTTTATATGCATATATTATTCTTTACAAAAAGCAAATAAAAATCTGCTCAGTTTACAGATTACAGCGCATACCGTAACCAGTGCTATGTAAACTCCTAAAAATAATGATAGCATGCGATTTCTTCAAACAGTGTCATAAAAGATCCTCCTTTCGTCTAATAAAGGACCATGTTTGTATTAGAGTTGTATGAGTAGGAAGAAAAATGTCATTATTAGAGGACCTTTACATCAAATGGTGGCTTATCCCAGTTACAACATGCTTTTGTATAAACAAAAATGGATCTTCTACTGTTAAACTGTCTTTATTTTAAAAGGTTTCTAACTGTTGTTCGTCTTACTGCCTCGCAGTGCTGTTAGCCAATCAGAGGCGATATGTTTGCATGAATATTCATGAGCAAGAGCCGAAATCCTATCATTTCTCCTCCCCACTCCTTCACTGGACTAAAGCATTGTTATAATGGATCGCCAGAGCACTTGCCAAAAACCTAATCTTACAATATTTTTATTTTATTTTATTAGTGAATTAAATATTCTGGCCAGTCCTGTGATATGCTGCATGTACATACTTGCCACTGCCGATACATGAATGTTTTTGAACATTGTTCTCATCAAGTCAAGCATTTTACCCATTGGGTTTTAATAGCTCCACCCAAGCAGAAGATGGCCATTATGGTATTTTTTTGGTACCTTTACGAAATCATGTTGAGGTGTACTATTGAGATTATGATTTTAGGTTTTCCCAAAGATAAATGTCATTTGCATCAGGTATTGTCACTTCAAGCTTCACCTGTTACTGGTGCAAGTTGCACCACTGAGCGAGAGCCCTTTGTCCCCCTGTGACTGAGTGCACTGATTTAATAAATGTGGGCTGATGCCATTATCCAGTATTTTCCATGTACTTCCCTGCCACTGCAAGTACATAAACAAGTATAAAATATAAACATTGAGGTTAGACACTTTATTGCAGCATCTTAACTAAACTTACTGCTGTTCTGAAGTTCAAAACAAATATTTTCAAATATTGACTTGAAGACGCTAGTCAACTTTGGTACATCAAATTTTTATTTGTTTTTTTGAACCCATCATGTGCTGTTACCAATATAGTTCTCATAACCTTGTGCATACACACCTCTTTCAAAAGGAAGTGCAGGTTAAAAATATATTTATTTTAATTTTTTTACAGATAGATAGATGTTTTCCTCTTCAGGAAATCGAGGTCAAGGTAGTTTAGTAGGACTCCTTGGAGAGAATATATTTTCTGCTGGCCCACTTATTTCCCTGACGAAGCTTTGAGTTATTTGGATATTTCCTTAGTGGCAAAGAGGAGCAAAGTGCACAGAGCAGTTAAAACGCTCTTTGGAGACAACAGAAGCTTTTTTTAAAAAAAAAAAACAAGGAAATAGCAGCTAAATTGATAAACTGATTCATACTAGAGGCTGTAATGGTTTTAACATTGGGTTACACTTGACCTGATAAAATTTTCTTGTCTTGTTTATTTCAAAAGTATGCATTTGTGATGTGTATGCATAAAAACGAACAGACTATACGTTACAGAAAAAAAACTGTACTTGTTTGTATTGCAGCTATTTTATTATATTATATTATATTTAGATTAATTAGAGGAACCTTGCAAAGTAATACACATACTTGTGGATAGTGGAAAGATGTAATTCAAAGTTGTTGGTTGATATACAGCTCTGGAAAAGATTAAGAGACCACTTCAGTTTCTCTGATTTTGCTATTTATAGGTATATGTTTGAGTAAAATAAACGTTGTTGTTTTATTCTGTAAACTACAGACAACATTTCTCCTGAATTCCAAATAAAATATTGTCATTTAGAGCATTTATTTGCAGAAAATACAGTGAAATAACAAAAAAAATGCAGGGCTTTCAGACCCAAAATAATGCAAAAAAGTTCATATTCATAAAGTTCTAAAGGTTTAGAAATCAATATTTAAGGTTTACATTTTTAGTAAACCTCACTGTAATCTATAGTTCTATAAATTCATATTCCGTCATTTTTGCCTCTCTTCTGCGTTTGAAAGGCGCCTGTTCTGTGTGGTTGTGGCTCGTATGTGTGTGGCGTAGCAGCCTTCTGTTCCCTGATTGGCTGGAAGCCAAGCGGTGGCCGGATTCATTTGAATAAAGTTGAGATCTGCTGAACTTTTTTGTGGTCAACGCAACGCAACCCAGCATGCACTGTGGTATGCGGCGTCTCTCTCTATTGAAATGAATGGGATGCATCGGGGCTTAAGTGCCAGTGGACACGCACCGTAAGAGTTTAGAAATCAATATTTCGTGCATCTTGGAGAATTCTCCTCCACCAGTCTTACACAGTGCTTTTGAATAACTTTATGCCCTTACTCCTGCTGCACAAATTCAAGCAGTTCAGCTTGGTTTGATGGTTGTGATCATCTATCTTCCTCTTGACTATATTCCAGAGGTTTTCAATTTGGTAAAATCAAAGAAACGCATCATTTTTAAGTGGTCTCTTATTTTTTTTTTTTTCCAGAGCTGTACAAAAATAAAAAAATCCCAAATTCCTTTAGAACAATTTGTATACAAGCCTGTATACAGATGAACCGCATGTTTGCCTTTTAAGTAGGATTCATGAAAAAAAACGTGAGACTAAGTGTTTGTTTATGGATTAGGCAAAGTTCCTAATGGTGACATGATCTGATTGAAGATCTGCTCCTCATGCCCTGTAGAGAAGCAGCAGATTGGCAGCCTGAGGCATGCAGAGGTTCCACTGTGCCTTTGTGAAATAGCCTGGCTGTGTATCAAAAGCTGATCTCCTTAATCATGTGAAAAACCCAAACACATAACTCACAGCTGGGCAGACTGGCCCCTGTTGTTTTTAGACTTGATGGAGTACTTCTGTGGATAGAAAAAAAAAAAGACAAAAACAAGTCAGTAAAGATGATAGAAGTGATGAATCTCATGTGTTCTCTCTCCTCTCTTTCTTTTATCTTCTCTCTCTACCCACCCATATACTGTAAATTTTTTGCTCAGATCTTTAAGTGCAGTAAGCTCTGCTGGTCCCTGCATTCATTCCACCCTTGTGCAAACTGTTTCCCCACGCTCTGACACAATCTTCTCTATACGCTCTAGCTTGAATAAAGCAAAACTGATTACACAATTTGGTGCATAATTCTGATGCAAGCTTTATTTTCCTTACTTTATGCTGCCGGCACTGAAAAACTGAAGGCGAAGCAGCACATGCTTGCTTCAAGTTAACTGATGCCAACCATCCAGCCACATGTTTTTTGAAACAACTACCAATAAAGCAATGTCCTAGCAAAGAAAAACAGTTACTACCCTGGTATAAAATTGAAACAGAACTCCTGTGTAAAATTGACTGGTGTAGTAAAACATGATAAAGAGTACTTACCTTTGTTAAATAGAACACCTCCTTTCTCCTGCAGCTTTCCGAGATCCAAATCTAATTTTTTGCATTTTTCCAAACATGCTTTAAAATGGATGATATGTGGCATATATTTCCCCTGCAGATAAATCACTTTTACACCGTTATCCAGGCTCAAAGTAGCTCCACACCTCATTGGTAAAATCCAGAGAGCCCTGACATTTAAAAGGAGGCATTCATAACTTTAAAAGTGCACAAGAAGCTTATTAAAAACTACTGTTTACAACCCATAGCAAAACCTAATCTCTGGGCAACTTCACTTCAAGTTGGCGGCACCTGGAAATTAGGTTATTCTACGGGTTGTAAACAGTGGTTTTTAATAAGCTTCTTGTGCAGCTTCATGTTTTACTAAACAAAAAGTCGGTGTTCTCATTTAAGTCAACCACTGGATGTGCTCTCGGACTCCCAGGCAGTGCCTGGTAATTTATTGATAATATATGCAGTACTTAGATGGATCTGATTAGTTGTGCTTCAGCTTCTATATAAGAGAAAGTGGTTGTAATCCTTAGGGCTGGGTATTGAAATTCGATACTAAAAAAAGTACCTACTGCAATGTAAAAAAAAAAAAAAAAACAGTGCAGAAACACGGTCAACACACCGCCGCTGTGCTGAAATCTCTCAGGCATTCGCTTTGTTTCTCTCGCTCACTCGCTTTGTTTCTCTCGCTTACTCCCGCTCATTCACTTTTTCTCTTTCTCTCACTCACTCCATCGATCACTAACTCTCTCTGTCTCTCGCTCACACACACATCCCCCCCCACCCTGAGATATTATAATGCAGTAAAAAAAGGATCTAGTCTGCAAGACCTGAACCACACTACACTATTATTACTGTCCCCTCACAATAATACTGTGAACCAGCATGATGCATAATTATAATGAATTTTTAAAGTGATTGACACTACTAATATATAAATAAAATTATACAATTTATTTTAAAGACCTTCTAAAATCTGAAATGCATCCAGTAATAGGCTTAGGGAAAAATATTTGAAGTTTAAGCAGTTAAAGTTATCATGTTGTTGTTTTTGTTCTTAATAAAGCTCCATAAACATGCTCATTGTTTTTTTACAAAATTATGGTAGCCTCTCATTGTGGCAGTATGAGAATAAGATGACTAAATTTTTAATATTTATAAAATAAATACGTTTTGTGAGGAAAAATTATGGCTTTTTTTTATAGCTTTCGAAAAAAGGTATTGGAAAAGAGAAATGGGTCAAGCCTTCAAGAACGTAATATGTTTTCAGCATAAATAAATAAAGAAAAACAACAATGCTTTGTTATCAGTCTACCAGTGGTGCTCTGTTGTCGACCCTGATGCATGAGGATCAGTGAAGTTCAGATACAATAGGTAGCTTCTTGTTCAAACTTTTCATTTCCACCGTAAACACAGCAGTCTCAGTGACAGCTGTTACACCATTTAAAGTGGAACAGGAAATGTATCTGGCTAGCTACCAATATAAAATATTATAGCAAATTTATTCTTGTTACGAAGAAAAGGACTATAATACAATGAAACAAATTTAAACTAAGATAATGCAATGGTTATGTGGTTATTTATACAATTTGTGTATGCTTGCACAGTCATCTTTGCAGTGATTTCCCTTACATAATCCCTTAGTTTGGAGTGTGCCTCTGAAACACCAGCCCTAACACTACGCCCTACCCCTCTACCCCTACAAGAATTGGGACACCATACCTAAAGGTGTGAATGGGCAAAACTGAGGAGTAGGGCTAAGCGGTAGGGGTCAAGGGTTGAAATGGGATTGGGCCATTGTTTTTGAGATAAAGTAAAACACAAAAAAATGTGGGTGGTTTGATTCTGATACTGTATATTGTTTATGACTGTCAGGGTCGCTGACTGTTGGTGAATTCTTTCATGGTGGAGGCTGTCAGGAGTTGATAAGCCTGGTTTGGCACTCAGGTTAATAAAGGTCCTGCATTTTCAGATGAAGGGATTTGAAGTGACATTTTCAGATTAATTTAATTAAATACATTGCAACAGCTCTGCATCCTGCAGTGTTTGACTCTGATTCTGCACAGAGGATTTTATAGTAAGTGTCTGTTAGACATTGATGATACATTTTGAAAGTCTGACCATGGTTTTTAGGGGTGTAATGGTACACAGATATCATGATCAGGTTCACACGACAGTTTTGGGACAAAGGTAGTAAAAGGCAACAAAAAAGCTTAAGTCTAAAACACCAAGAAAGCTTTTTTATTTATTTTGAAAGCTACAGTTCTTTTGACCTAGAGTTATATGGTTCCTCTGGTCAAAAAATATTGAACAAATATGGTTTAAAATGTGCCCCAAACAAATCTATATTATTTACATACAGCTCTGTAAATAAAATAAGAGACCACTTAAAAATGACGAGTTTCTTTGATTTTACCAAATTGAACTGAAATATGATCAAGAGGAAGATGGATAATCACAAGCCATCAAACCAAGCTAAACTGCTTGATTTTTTGCACCAGCAGTGGCATAAAGTTATCCAAAAGCAGTGTGTAAGACTGGTGGAGGAAAACATGCCAAGATGCATTAAAAACCAGGCTTATTCCACCAAATATTGATTTCTTTTTAGCCATTTCTCATTTTCTGTTAATACATATTTTTATTTGGAATTTGGAAGAAATTTTGTTTATAGTTTATAGAATAAACAACAATGTTTATTTTCTTTAAACATTTACCTATAAATAGCAAAATCAGAGAAACCAATTCAGAAACTGAAGTGGTCTCTTCTTTTTTTCCAGGGCTGTATTTAGCAGTCACACTACAAGTCCACTAATTATGTTTCATCTCATGATGATAATAAATAATGTCATACTGAATGTTTATTGCAGGGCAGAATTGCATTGTACAGCTGAAATACATGCATATTTTGTCCTGTTTGTTTTTTTCCTATTGTCATTCTGTTCTCTTTGTATTGGTTGCTGTGGTCCATAAACCATGGAGCAGAAAAAGACAATTTCGTGCCTCATTTGTGAAGCTAATAAAATTATTCAGTGCTTAATCCTCAGGTGTGAAAAAGTAATTTTCCCTTCTAATGTACTGTCCAATTCCATTTCACAATTAGCTGCTGGAGTACTTGGTTCATATATAGGTATAATTGTTAGCAGCCCATTGAGCCTCTGAATACAAATAGCCTTGTAGTCTCTTGTGTTTTCTGTGTTTACTTTGCTCTGCCACCCTTGCTTTAACAGTTTTGATTGGTAGGATTAAGTGTGATGGAATAGTGGTGGTGTTCTCCTGTGGGGTTCAGGTGGTGTTCTGGATGAAAAGTGAAGACAGATGCCATGATCCAGAAATAAATTAAGTGTGATTGGGCAACTGAGTAACAGCATTTTGGCTCATTTCTAATTTTACTACAGTCAGGGGAACACTATGAACACTGTTGATAATGTGTGAGATGGAAGTAGTGATAGACTGCTCATTTGCCTTTTGATTTGCCTTTTAGCTCAATCGGCCAATCACTGTCTTTCCAGGCAAACTTGGCAATGCAGTGCTTCTGTAATGTTCAGTGTCTCTCTCTTAGTTTTTAAAATCAACTACATTTAAAAACTCAGAGTACCTGCAATTCTCATTCAGAACTGCAGTATGAACCTTAAAGAGCAAAAGCAAGTGCTACTTAGCTATCTATTGCTAAAAACTGTTGCTGTTGCTGCTATACGTGTGTTTGGTCTTGATTAAACATCATGTGCATTGTTTTCTGTTTTGTGTGGATAGTGGTGTTTGCTAGCTCTGCTGTGCTATTGATGTGCAAATACTTAATCACTGTATGAGCTAAAAGATGCCCTTGATAGAGGGAGGTATTCGGTTGACAAGTCTTTATTGTCTGTATTGTCATATTCAACAAATATGAATTGAATATGAAAAAAACTAACACGTTACTTTTAAAAAAAGTAATTAGCTATACTCCGCTATAAAAGTAACTAGTTACCAGTAAAAGTAACTATTGCGTTACTTTTGTGTTACTCGCCCCCGTAACATCCACCCCCCCACTCCACGGCCCCCACCTTCTCAGAGCGTGTTTCATAAGCCAGATGAATAGAGTGCACGACAGCAAAGACAAGTACCTGCATAGAGGTTTTTTGTCCGGGACATAATGTGCATTCGACATGCACATTTTTAACTTTGACCTCAGTGAGTTTGAAATAGTGTCGGAATTTCCATCTGGAAAAGGCTGTTTTGCCACTGCAGTCCTCCTCATTTGCCATCTCTCGCTATGCGCTGTAAACACCCGCCACTATGCACACGCTCTAAACACCCAACAACCTATTTTCTCTGATTGGCTGAAGATGTAATCTTACTAAACCTTAGCCAATCATTGCTTAGGCGTTTATCTCATCCTCCCCTCCCTTGTGACGCACACACACAACGTGCACACAAACTTGTGCCTTTGTCTGTATGCGCGAAGTAAAAAAAAGTTAATTGAGCGGCAAAAGTAACTAGCAGTAACGGTATGTCGGAAACGGTAACTGCGTTATAATGACTGTCAGAGTAATTAGTTTGATTATTTGTTACTGAAAAAAGTAATGGCGTTAGTTTATTTCAACACTGTTATGCTTATCACTGCACAAGACTGACTGAGCGTAGCCTAGCCATGTCTAGTCAGCACACAACGAGAGGAGTTCAACACTGGCCATGCGCCAGCTCTGTAGTTCCAGCTAGATGTTGAATAAGGAAATGCAGCTTTCTGTGATCAAAAAGCCCTTACAATGAGCCTTGCACATAGCTTCTGTAATCATTATGTCACGAATATAATCTGATTGGCTTTGGAGTCAGCTACATTAGAGAAATATCAGTTGAAAATGAACTGAAGTTTGAAATCATTCCATTTTTATTAAAAATGTTGAAAGTGGGGCAAAGGGGTAAATGCTTTTTATGGCAGCGCAGTGCCAAGCCCCCTTGACTCTGTCACATTGCATAGTCATGATGGAGTCCTGCAGACACTGCTGCACTACTGGCTCGCTGAGTGGGCTTAGGTAGAGCTGTGTGTGTGTGTGTGTGTGTGTGTGTGTTTTGGTTGGGGGAGCATGATGTGATGAGTTGTGGCAGAGGCCCTTTTTCATTTCCCTTGGTTATGGCTGTTTATCACCACTGTACCGTCAGATTGCATTCTGTCAATTCCAGGAGGGTAATGGACTTCAGACTGAGGTCACTGTCCATGCACTGCTAAATCATGTACATTTTACAGTAAAGTCAGCCACTACTATAATTCATATTTACAGAGAAATGCTGTGATTTATTTATACAAAGCCTACAAGGAAATGTTGAACTAACTTGGTGAAGTCAGCAGTCAACCATACTCTTGCTTACAACATAACTAAACCATTAAAGGGACAAAAAAATCATCGAAAATTAATGTTCTCTTGCTAACTGGAAGTAAAGTAAGTACTTGAAGTAGTATGTAAACATTGTCAAAGTTTCAAGATGGAGCATTCACTCCCCTAGTCTATATAGTCTACTGTATAGTGCTGGGCGATATAACGATATCGATTTGTTTCGCGATAATTTTTCCCTCGATGACGATGATAAGCCTGTGCAATAGAATTCGATAAACATTCATTTCCATTTCCGTCTAAGTGGCGCGGCAAACAACGAAAACACAACGTGTAATCAATCCAGAAGACGCTGGAGCAAATTAATAAATAGTTAAGAAAATTGTAATAGTTATTCTCATGCATGCAACAAAAAACCCTAAAGAATAGTGGAGTATGGCCCGACACACGCAAACAACCATAGTGTTTGGACTTTGGGAATAAACGGCCGCACTGTTCAGCACGTTTTAAATAAATTTTAAGTAAATTTTAAGCACTAAATGTAATTAATTCAATTTATATTAGGACCTCGGGGCAGGTGCTGCAAAAATGTGTATGTGGGGCGCGGATTAAAGGAAGAGGTTTTTTTGCGGAGCGGTAACAGGACAAAAACACCTTAAGAATGATGTCTAAATGACTTTCCTCTAATCTAATATAATTTAACATGGTTTAAGGATATAAAATAATTTCTAAACAAACGAACTTTTTAATATTGAGCTTATGGCCCAAGTGCAAAAACACAAAATCATTTATCATTTAGATTATCTGCCTGAACGCGAGCCCGAACCCGAGCTTGAACGCCAGCCTGACTCAGGCGCTGCATGAACTCGGGCCGGTCGAGAACACCGCTTTCCTCTCAGATTAGGCGGAAGAAAATGGTCTTTTTTTTAATGTAACAAATCACACTGTGATTTTTGTGATATTTCCCCAATTACAGCTCAGCTGCGCGTTTAAAGCTCAACGCATGAATTAATCGGTGCGCTGTGCGCCGCGCGTGCTCGCGGGGGATTTGACGCGTCTGTCAAGCAAGTTAATGGACCATTTTGGGGGCAGAGATTAAGAAGTACAGCAGGTACATCTCAGATTTGTAGTTTAATGCTCTACTAAATTACTGGCTTTAAAACTGGCTCATGATATGGTCGGTTCTGGCTGGATTTTTTCCTGCCTACAGGCTGCATTTGACGGAAAGCAGCTCCTCAGTCAGACAACAGTGTCAGCATACAAATCGTGTGCGTTTCCTACAGGACAAACCATTTAAAAGTGCAGATAAACTCATTAAAAAATCACACAGTGTCTGTCTGGCTTAAAATACTTTTAATAAGGTACAGCTTTTAAATTAATAAATCAACATTCATTAAAAATCCGTGAGAAGTTCTGTATGCTAAATGACAAGCTAAGCTAATAAGCTAATAACATTTAATAATAACAGAAAAATAGATATGAATTTGGAAAATAACCAACTAAAGTGAGCTCAAAATACAATAATAAATATAATCTAACGAATTTCAAAATATAAATTAGAAATATTGAACTTCAATATTAAATTCAACTTCAACTACAAAAAACGCAAGGACCGATAGAACATAACGAACAGAAAAAAATAAATTTGAAATTGGAAAAAAAGTTCAAAATGCTAAAAGAAATAAAACCTAACGAATTTCAGAATATAAAATCTAAATATTGCACTGCAGCAGTACAAAAGCCTAAGTGCTTAAACAAACAAACCAAAAAACAGCCTATCACAAATCATTTTTTGAGCCCGACCCAGCTGAGGAAAAGGTGGGAAATCTTTTTTTTTCGGCTGGGTCTTGGAAAACTTTGTGGTGAATTAAAGGGGCCGAGTTGCAATTTTTGTTTTACTTTAATCAGTTTTTAATCCGTCTTTTTAAAAACAAATATTCCAATATTGGCTGCCAATCAGTGCCCAATATTCTGAGCTCAAAAAACGCTATTCGGGCCAGCCCTACTAATCTAATATAATTTAACATGGTTTAAGAATATAAAATAATTTCTAAACAAACGAAATATTTAATATTGAGCTTATAGCCCAAGTTTTTTTTTCAGTCATGGAAAATTGGAAAAAATTGGAAAAAAGCCCGAGTTCATGCAGCGCCTGAGTCAGGCTGACGTTCAAGCTCGGGTTCTGGCTCGTGTTCATGATTAATTTGTTTTTTTTAAAAACTAATATTGGAATATTCGCTACCAATTACTGCCAAATATCCGGAGCTCAAAAAATGCTATTCGGGCCAGCCCTAATAATTATGGAGATACAGAAAAAAATATTGTGATAAAACTTCCATCACTCCCTTATTCTCTCACTAATAAAAACAAACCTTTAAGTGTGACACAAAGTGATTTGATTTATATCGTGATACATATCGATATCGACTGATATGGAAAACTATATCGTGATAAGATTTTTTCCCATATCGCCCAGCTCTACTACTGTATATATAGAATCATGTTTGAGGCCTTTATGTACCAGTAGGTAGTAAGTATCTATTTGTTATTTGCATGATTTATGATTTAAGCTTTTGTATGGTTTAAACTGAAATTTATTTAATCAGCTCTCAACCAGTGTGACTAAACAGCCCCAATAGTAGCTCCTGTTTTAAACCATATTTTCAGAGTATGATCTAATCAACCCGCAAAATCCAGAAAGAGCGAAAATTGGCCAATACTATACGTTCAATCTTTCCATCTCTAGTTTTGATAATTTCACAATAAATGAAGAGAATGGCATTTTATTTACCCATAAACCTTGGTTAACTAATGTTAACTTGTCCTCTCAACAAATAAAGCAAATTTTAAAATCAGCCCATATTGTGAGTAAATATAAGCTCAACAGAACAGCTGAAAGTATGTTTTACTGCTAAAAAATTGCAACAGAGTCTATCCTTCCCTAAGTTATCTAATGCAGCTTGCTTTATTATTTTAATGAAATATTAAACAAGTGTCTTATATTATATTTTATAGTATTTTTTTAGGCTCAATGTACACTTTACATTACTATATGTTCACTAATAACTGAACAATACAAGCTGTAATAACTCAGGTTAGCTCAGGTTGGTAGTTAGCTAACTTAGCCTTAGCATCTGTTTGTTTACCAAAAAACTGCATTTCTCTTGTGTAAAATTCAGTCAGATGTTATTTGAATTACCCTGGTAGGCTACATTTATTATTAGAGTATCAGTGCTGGTGTAAATTTAAGACAAAATTGTACTGCTGAGGTAGGATTATAATCAGAATGGCACAGCTGAAATAACTAGCTAGCTAGCTTGCGTCCCTATAATCATCCACTTCAATCATGACATTGGAAATCTTACTGTAAATAAATGGAATGGCTTTACTCACTCAAATAAATAATTTACAGGATAGATATGTGTGTTTTATCTTTGACTTTTAAAAGTTTTTAAAGACCTGTTGGAATTGTTAGCTTAGCTAGCTAAGCTAAATATGTGTGACTTGACTATCACTGCAAAGGTAATGTCATGTTTAGAATAGCACTGCTGGTGGCTATATGGTAGTGTGTAACTTCTTCTTCTGTGAGAGTAAGTAAGACAACGTGCATTTAGGCTATTTATTTTATGCTTTGGTGTGAAAAAACTAGCAAAATAAGTAAAATCCGGCCATATGTTTCTTTTTGTTCGGTTTTGGGCAGAAGTCTTTATTGCTGAGTGTCCCTGCCTGACATCCTAAGAAAGTTGTCCCCATTCTTTCTAGCAGATTTCAGATCAAAAGGAAGATAAATTGTCTGCAGCAGCAGCATTGATTCCTGTGACTGTTTAAAGTCTGTTTTCTCTTTTCCTGCTGCTCTCCCTCCCTCTCCCTCTCTCTATCCTTTACTCTTTCTGCCTTCTCTGCTCTTCCCTGACCTCACTTTCCATCTGAGCAGTTTTTGTCTCTTATCTGCTCAGAGTCTGAGTCTGGCTGACTCTGTTGATCAGAGTAAGTGAGTGAGTTAGTGTGAAGGGTACTGAGAGGGACAAGATCATGGTGCGTATCTGAAACCCCTCAGTTTTTCCTCATGCACTGTTTGAGCTCTCTGTGTGTGTTACCCTGTTGGACGCTGTTACGTAACTGCTGCTGCTGCAGCCAGGCAACCTCATCATGTTTAACAGTGACCCAGTGGGGCTTGAACCAAAGCATGACGGCAGATTTTACACAATCTGCTTATGACTCCCACGTCTTCCTTTTTTTTCCCTCTTCCCTTCCTGCTTAGCTGATGAACATTTTGAGGGGGTTGATTTAGCCAAATTCTGCATTAAAAAGGATTTCCAGTGGAGAATCGTGCTTTTTTAAGGATGCATTTGGGTGTTTTAGAAACAGTTTTGTTGCTCAGTGTCTTTTTGTGCTCATTTCAATTTCAATGTGTATTAGCAAGAACCTGGAAATAGGATACATATCACAATACAGGGATTATGATTCAATATATTGTGAATATCAATTAAAATTGATTTGAAAAAAAAACTTAATGATTTAATCATGATTTTTCTTTTCTAATATTTAAATGTAAATAATAATAATAATAATAATAATAATAATAGAACCTATGTAAGATAATCATGGAATTTTATTTATATTAAAATATGTTAAATGGTATCTTTTTAACTCTGAACACAGATTGTCCTTTGTGAACCACGTTGATAAAAAAATATCATATCATAAATCATATTGTAATCTCCTAATCTCATGAATAAAGTTTTCAGGAAAAATGGTGGCATTTAACACAATGAAGCCCAGCCGCAGAAACCAAACTTGACTTTTAAACACAACTTTTAACATATAAATGGGTGGGTTAAGCAGGTAGGTTTCTGAGGCTGGTATCTAGTGCAACAAAGTGACCAGTTTCCTCATAACATTTGATGGTCTTTGTGACCATTTGAGGATACTTTTAAAGTTCCTGAATTTTTTCAGACTGACTGACTTTCATTTTTTAAAGCATTTTTTTCTTTACTTTGTTGAGTTGTTCTTGCCTTATTATGGATTAGAAAATTACTCTAATAGAGCTATTCACTGTATACCACTAAATCTACCTCTTCACAACTTTACAACTGATGCTCTCAAACACATTAAGAGGCAAGAAATTCAAGTATTTAACTCTTGACAAGTTCAGCACAGCTGTTAACTGAAAGCCAGCATTTAAGTGACTTATAAAGCTGACTGAGAAAATGCCAAGATGCTCAAAGCTGTCATATGAGCAAGAGGTGTCTACTTTGAAGAATCTAAAAAATATATATTTATATATGACATATTTTGGTTTGTTAAACATAATGCCATATGCTTTTTCTTCACAGTGTGTATTTAGCTAGTAGCTAGATGTATTTTGGGTGTGTGTTTTGCAAGGGATGTGTTTTTCTTTTTGTCAAAACCTGATCTTCGTATTTTTTGTTTTTCTTCATAGCTTATACATATCTTTACATGATGATATTTCTCATGATATTTGTGCTACATCCAGTGCCGTGCCTGTATGTATGCCTTGTGCTCTGGAGCGTGAGAGGCAGGAGACATCAGAGAGAACAACTTTGAGACGATGCAGACGTTACAAATGGCCTCACGTGGCAGAAGGTTGAGGATGAGCATGTGGAGGAAATGTAGGCTGATAGACGAGCGTAAACGCTGCTTCAAGTGGGTCACACTGTGTTTAAGGCATCCCTAAGGAAGTCTGATTTGCGGGGAGGTATTTAGAGGCAACATTTGGCCACATGCAGCAGTGCTTTATGAGAATCTGAGCAGAGTCAATACATTGACTGTCTTAAGTGCCAAACAGAGAGGAATTCACTGCATCAGCTAAACAACTAACTAAACAACAAAGTCCATCGTCTGGCTGTGTTAGCCAGTTCCAGGGAGCCTGTAAAGTTAATGATGCACTGCTGTAAAGGTGAGACACTATAACACTTTTCTACAAGAGAACACAGTTCCCTGGGATATTGCGTGATCACACACTGACATTGCCCGGCAACTGATGCTGTTCTGCCCTTTCTGCTCAGCTTGAATGCAGTGACCTGATGGTACTAGTGATGCCCTGTAATGAACTTCAGTCATTAACAGATGCTGTAAATAATGTTTTTCTATATAAAAGCTGCACGATATATCGTGTAACCGAGGTAACCATATTGCCTTCATTCACATGGTTGTACACGTGCTTGTAAACGCACGTGTAGAAAGCTGTTGACCACAGTCCAGCACAGTTTTGCGCAGATATTTCTAGTTACAGCTGAATTCACACTTTTAATCCCTGGAAAACTTTACTATGTACCTTTTTTAAAAAGCCATTTAAATGCTTAAATAATTTGCAATGTAAAATTCATCCAAAATAGTGCAGCCCTAATCTATATCATAAAACTCTAGGCTGATTTTGTAGAAAGTTTTGATAGTTTAATGTACTTATTTTATATTTTATAAATGTTTTACTTTTTATGTGTTAAATTTGTTTTTTTTATGGTATTTTAGAATTTTCTGTTTTACATATATATTTTTATTAAACGTTGATTTAAAATGAGTACTTCTTTTATTTTTTATTATATTTTTACTATTTTATTTCTTATTATTTCTAAATTATTATTAAATGTGTTTAATCCCTTTGCTGTTATAAAGGCTCAGCAACATTGTAAATGAGGGTCACCCTCAATGTTTTTTTTTTTCCCTAGTGAAAATAAAGGTTGATTGATTGATTGATTGATTTTACTAATTACAGTGTTAACAGCCAGTCTTAACCTGAGATTCCACCAGAATTGTGTGCGTTGTTTAATGGATGGTCATCTACCATCTGTCAACACCCACCGGTTGCGTTTGTGGTGTGGCTCTGCCAGGCAGTGGGGTGCGCCAGATCTTGCAAATTCATGCATAATCGCATGATAAAGCAGGATGTAGTTTTTATGAAGAGAACAATAAAATGTTTCAATTTAGAGGAGTAGAGCAACTTGGTACTGATTTGCCTTTTTTTGTGAAGATTCCGATTGAACCATAGACTGAATACAGTATTTATAATATTTAAAATTATTTACTCAAGTGACAATAAACTAAACGTGTATTTTACGTTTTTTTTATGTATTTGGAAAGTACTAGGTTGTGTAAATAAAGTTAACTCCTGTTCTTGAAAAACGATATGAATATGAAAAACCAATGCATGAAAACCTCTGACTTCAGGTCAGGGCATGTTCTGAGCATATACTGAATCCTGCGCTGTGGTTCAGTGTCCGTCAAAATTAGAAGCTCTACATTTAAAATGTACCTTTTGTGCTTCGATGCCGGTGGTGAAATGTGGGACTTTACTTTGATGCAAACTGTTTTTCCAAGCTAGATTTTCTACTAAGGCTTAAATATGGATTTAATTTTATATCATGGTTAATGAAACATTTTCTTTTGCTATAATAATTTTTTTATTGTCAAGCCTACTGGTAATAGCCCTGGGCGCTATGACTTCAATCCAGATAGACATCAAATGATCAGATGCTTGCCTTACAATTGCTTATTCCAAAACACAGTCACCATGTGTGCCTGTCTACAAATATGGTCAGTGGTCTCAATATATATTATTTTTAGCCTACTCGATTTGTATTACCATACCAGAGTAGCCTTGTTTAAATTTCTCCATGCATTAGGTTCATGAAGTTGGCATTGCAAGTAGATTGCCTCTGTGGTCTAAATCTGTTGCAAACTAATGCTAAGCTGCAGGTCACTAATTTTACACACACATACTGTAGAGATCGACCATAAATAAGCAGCTTTGCAGAATTCCACAGCTCTTTTAAAGCTTGGTCATTTTGAGTGAAGTGTTGTGCATATGTTTTCTTTTCAGTGCAGTTAGCTAATGATCACATAATATGGGTTCATGTAACATTAATAAATGTAATAGCTTAGCTGTAGCATAGCTGCACAATGCCTGCCTACCAGCATATGTGTGCTTTTGCTCTGGAACTCTAAGACCACATAAGATATTCTTTTCAAAGAATGTCATCAAATTACATCTATTTTTGTTTCTCTGGAAATCATCTTCAGTTCTGGTTCACAATTACTGCATTTCACAAGAGCCACAAGAGATGGTATAACACATATCATGACAGAACATGTCTAGATGTCTCCCTTTTTTCTTTAAAGTGCAGCTGAATTGCACTTTTATCTGTCTGCAGCAATGTGCCATCGTCACATCTACTTTATCATGTGAACTAAAAATAGCAAGAACAGATCAGAGAGAGCGAGTATTGAGATTAGGAGTAGATTGGCCATAAAGGAAGCTAAGAAAAATGTAGAACAATTGTTATAAGGTATATTGACATTATGGGCCCTATCTTACACCCTGCGCAAGGTGTGTCGCGATGCTCATTGCTATCTTACACCCTGCCAACAGTCTATTTTCACGCCTTGTGCCTGCATTGTTTAAATAGCAGCGGTGCTTGGGAGTATTTCCACACTGATGGGCGTAGTGATCTCAAAATGATTCAGAATTCAAACTAGGCAGACATTTATTGCTATCTTGGCAGTATCTGCCAAGGTCAGAGTGTATCTGGCTCATAAAGGTAATAGCAAGTGACACACTGATTGGTTTCTTTAATTACATTACATTACATCACATTACATTTGGCAGGTGCTTTTGTCCAAAGCGACTTACAATAGTGAAGTACAAAAGTAATAGAAGTTAAAGGTAAAAACCTCTTTAGACAGGGGCTAAAGGAGGTCAAATGGAGATAATAGAATAGAGCAGTGAAGGAGGGGAAGATGGAAATGAGGTTAGAAGCAGTTAGTTTGTTAGAGGTGTTAGGAGAGTAAGTGCTCTTTGAAGAGCTCTGTCTTCAGGAGTTTCTAAAAAATAGTGAGGGAATGTAACACTCAAAATGACACATGATTATTTAGGAGAATTATTACATGCCTTTTGAGTGTTTTGAGCCGCACACTGCATACTTTTCACATTGTTACAATAGCAAAGACACACTCATATGCCCTAAATCAAGCTGCATCTATAGAACGCTAGAATAGGGCCATTAGTATCATGTAAGCATTTTTGGCTGTGGTATTTATGCTGTGTCATAAGTTCAGCATGGGCTGTATGTTTATGTGTGAGTTTAGATTTGTGCTGGAGCTTTGGGGAAGTTCTATAGCAGAAGTGCTTTTGAATAAGGAACTAAATGAATTGACCACAGCACAAGTTCATGAATACATTTAGTATATTTATTGACTTCTCAGCGAGGTATCAGTGCTGCATATGATTTATTATTAGTCATAGCATATTTACAGTTCCTCTATTTAAGCATATTTGATCACAAGTTAATGTTTGATGTCTGAGCGTGTCTGCTAGCTATGTTCACCTTTTTAAACTAGTAATTATCATATATTTGTATTTTTTCATACAATTATAGTGAGCTTATTCGAGGTTGTATAGTGAGTGACCTTGCCTCTTTGTTGCTGTGAGAGAACACCTACCCGTTATGACTACATTTTAATTAAAGATGTTTTGCTACTCTAAGCTAGTGTTTTGAGCAGAGTTAGAATGTGTTCTACAGAGAAAAATTTTACTTTTTATGTATGGTTTCCATCTGATCTTATGATGGGGCAGGTAAAGGAAACTTTCTTAGTATGTAACTTTTTTTTTTTAAATAAAGGCTAAGCGTACAGGAAGAGGCTCAGTGTAGTTTGCCAAAGGTGTTCTGTTATAAGGAATTTTATGCTCAGGTAGCATATTTCAAAAAGGGAAAATCACTGGCAAGGGTGAGCTTATGAAAATCGTTACACTTTGTCTAGTACCCAGAGAATAAGTTGGCTTAGCCTGCATTGCAACGGGCTTAGGTTTCTGCCAACGTTTGCTGACAGACAGATTCGAGCCAAAAAGCATTAAAATAAGGAAAGGATTATGCTAGTAAGGCTTTAACACGCCCGTACAGGAAGTGCTTTACAGTTCTAATATCCACACGTCTGTGGCTGCTACCTTTCTCTTGTTCACTTCTGAAATTGGAGGAAGCCAAGTACTGAGCACATTGAGTGATGAAGTAATGTTTAATTCAGATGTACTGTGAACAGAGATGCAAAGAAATGAAATTATTTGGCCAAAATCTGAACAAACTGAAACATTTACCCAAAGGCCAAATATAAACTGCATTTGTTAACTTTTCACAATTCAATAAATGTCACTGCAAAAGGGAAAATAAGGAAGAAAAAGCATTACAAAGCATTGTGATTTCAAAATATTTATTTCTTACATTTAATAAACCAGCAAAGCCCAATAGATTTACATTAGCAGGGCTATTTTTTAATCATGAATTTACTTTAGCAGTGTTACTTCAGTCATTAATTTACCTCAGTAGTGCTATTTTAAATTACATATGCAGCTCAATAGTGCTTGAGGGAAATTTACAGAGAGAAAAACAGGCCAGCCAGACCTTTAGCAATCACATTTTTTTGTGTTTTTAAAGTTAGCTTGCTAGCTCAGCTAACGTTGCTACCCTCAATAGCCCTGTGCAGCGCCTGTCTTTTAGCTTGAAAGTGTAGTAAAGCAAGTTATCTAATAGAAAGCATTATAAGTAATACCAAACTCTGTATTATGTTTCATTTTCTGCAAGTACTGAGTAAACATAAGCTTAAATGTGCTGTTTGCAGTGATGTGAATAACGGCATTGCTAACTTATGGGGGCAAGTAACGGAACAGTTACTTTTACTGGTAACTAGTTACTTTTATAGTGGAGTAACTCAGTTAGTAACTCAGTTACATTTTTTTAGAGAAGTAACTAGTAACTATAACTAATTACTTTTTCAAAGTAACGTGCCCAACACTGGCTGTTTGTGGGCTGTGCCTGAGTGTTGGCCTGCTGCTGCTACTTCAGAAATTATCTATTGCCCTATTATTGGAAATGCTACAAAATGATCTAAAATAAATGAGTGAATGATTTTGTCTTTTCACTAATTCTTGTGACTAACTTGTGACAGTTGTGGCCGATAATTGTTTGATTGACAAATATTCACTGCATCCCTAGCTAGTATTGTCCAGTTGTTGTGTGTAAGAGAAATACATGACGAAAAAAAATGCTAAAATGTAGGATAGGAGTAACTGGCCAGCTGGTTGCCCTGCAGGGCTTCCCCACACTCCTCCTGCCTGGCAGAGTGTGTGTTATACGTGACTGTGTGTGTGGGAGTCTGGCCGGTATGTCCTGGCATGTGTCTGGTACTTGGCTGATGATGGTATTGTTGCTCTGCTTTCCAGGCTCAGCTGGAGGCCCAGAAGGCAACGCAAGACTTCCAGAGGGCCACTGAGGTGCTGCGCGCAGCTAAAGAGACCATAGCCCTGGCCGAGCAAAGGCTGCTAGAGGACGACAAGCGGCAGTTTGATTCGGCCTGGCAGGAGATGCTCAACCACGCCACTCAGAGGGTGAGTGATCTGGAGCTTTGTCTCTAGATTTGTGTATAGATTTTTTTCCTTTTTAATCTATGATAGAAAGTAAACTATTAGTTAATTTATGAGTATCGGGGCGCTCTGGGTGGTCCAGTGGGCTAAGGCACTTCCACTTTGAACAGGAGAACGCTGGTTTAAATCCTGGTTAAGCAGCTTGCCATCAGCTGCCTGAGCCCTGAGAGAGCACAATTGGCCTTGCTCTCTCTGGGTGGGTAGATGGCACTCTCTCCCTACATCACTTCAAAAGGTGATGTCAGTCATCATATGGCATCTGTGAGATAAGGTATTGGAACTGAGTCGTTGTGTTTTCCTCCGAGCGTGCTGTGAAACTACTCTGCACACGTGTCTGAGGTGGCATGTGCTAGTTTTTCAGCCTACTGGTGTTGGGGCATCACTAGGGGGAGTTGGGTAATTGGCCGTTTAAATTAGGGAGAAAATGAGAATTTTTAATTTTAAAGGTGATGGAAGCAGAGCAGACGAAGACCCGCAGTGAGCTTCTGCACAAAGAGACAGCAGCCAGATACACCGCAGCCATGAGCCGCATGAAGCAGCTGGAGAAGAAGCTGAAACGCACCATCAGCAAGTCCAAGTGAGTGTTCAAACACACACTCCAGGGTTAAATATTCATAACTCCATAGCACTTACTAGCACAACATCCCTTTGATGCTGACAACTCCTTGATCTGATTACACAAAATTGGTTCCCCACACTGGGGCTGTGGATCTTCAGAGCTGAAAGAACTCCTACACGACTCTGTGTAGCTTTCTCAAAGAGAGCTTCATCCCCAAAGGATTGCGTTTAGAGACTGTTATTATGCAGTATCTGACTGTAGACAAACCACAGAT
Source organism: Astyanax mexicanus (assembly GCF_023375975.1). NCBI lineage: Eukaryota > Metazoa > Chordata > Actinopteri > Characiformes > Acestrorhamphidae > Astyanax > Astyanax mexicanus. The sequence goes on from NC_064413.1 coordinate 22,492,575, forward strand.
ATACTGTACATTACCTCAGCGGGGCTTATGAGTGCAGTGCTTTGTGTTCTGTGCAGTTTTCTGGATTCAGATACAGTAAGCAACAGGCAACACACACATACACTAACACACACACACACACACACACATACACTGTGTGTAGTGTAATCTTGCCTCACACAATACATGCTGCAGGGTGTGGGGATGAATGGGGGCTGTGTGCTTCTGCCGCAGAGGGAGAGAAGGGTAAATCCTCTACCCTACACACATCAAAGCTGCCAAAGAAGAGCAAACAGTTGCTATGGTAATATGTACAGTTTAGACCAGGGGTCTCAAAGTAGCGGACGCGGTTTCATACGGCCCCTCACGGGTTAACAAAATAAACATACATCTGGCCCGCAATTCAATTTAATTATTTATGCTTTATTATGTTCGTTTTCATATTTTATCTTAACTTGAATTTTGGGTGTGTTTGTGTTTTTTTTTTTTTTTTTTTTTGCTTACGCTGCGTTGCCTGCTTTAGTAGTCTTCAGTAGCCTTCAACAGTCTAACCTTGCAGCCGTGGTGTGTCCACTAAACTCCGTAGTTATAAACATCCTGAGGTTAGCAGCGCTAACTGACCTGTTTATAATGTAATCCGAGCAGTGCCTCCGTGACGCTGCTCTAAACTGCTGCTGTTAGCTGCTTGGGCTGAAAGATGAACTGTAGAGAGCTGTATTATCCGGTTAGTGGGGTTATTTTATTTCATACACAGAAGAACTTACAAATTTTTAAAAACGCTCCAGACTGGCTCAGCTGAGCCCTGTAGCCCGTGGCTGGGCTGCAGCTCTGACTAAGCAAAGACTGCGGGCTTGTGGTGCTGCAGCTGCAGCTCCGACTAGTGGTTGGATGAGGAACTGCTAAATCTGAGGAAATGCTAAATCTGTCACAGCTCACAATTTTTGATTTTATATTTATTAAGCCTTATTTCAGTATCAAACGTTTTGATCAAAGTTAATATAACTTATACATTAAAAGGATTTATGTTAATAGAGCAACAAGCAACCATTTTTCCATGCAACTGTAATATTTGATTGAATAAATAGTATATTGAGAGTTATTTAACATTAAGGAGTAATTACATTCATTTTGTATTACATCTGGTTACATTTTCTTATATTTATAAGTTACATCAGAGGACAGCCAATATGCCAATGTGGCCCTCGGCAAAAATGAGTTTGAGACCCCTGGTTTAGACTCATATATAGTTAAGGTCATATATATTAAGGCTGTATATTGGCAAGTACCTTGCAATTTGATATGTTCATAATGTAGGTTGTTATTCAATATATTTAATACTGTAAGGTAAGAAATATACACTAATCCTTAAAAAATAGTTGCAACCAGAATGAATCAACCCACAGAAATGGAACTGGATTGGTAGTCGTGCCAGACTGTCATGGAGTGTATTCTATATTCTATATATACATCTCTGGAAAAATTAAGAGACCGCTTCAGTTTCTGAATCAGTTTCTATGCTATTTATAGGTATATGTTTGAGTAAAATAAACATTGTTGTTTTATTCTATAAACTATGGACAACATTGCTCCCAAATTCCAAATAAAAATATTGTCATTTAGAGCATTTATTGTAGAAAAAGAGAAATGGTTGAAATAAAAGAAAAGATGCAAAGCTTCCAGACCTCAAATAATGCAAGAAAGTTCATATTCATAAAGTATTCAATAAAGAAATCAATATTTGGTGGAATAACCCTGGTTTCTAATCACAGTTTTCATGCATCTTGGCATGTTCTCCTCCACCAGTCTTACACACTGATTTTGGATAGCTTTATGCTACTCCTGGTGCAAAAAATCAGGCAGTTCAGTTTGGTTTGATGTCTTGTGATCATCCATCTTCCTCTTGATTATATTCCAGAGGTTTTCAATTTGATAAAATCAAAGAAAGTAATTCTAGTAGTATCTTTTTATGTATATAGCAATCTGTATTTTAATAACTAGTAGAATCAGATGGTGATGTGGTGCTCTTCAGTATCAACATCAATTCTACCAAAACTGCTTTTGTGTTTCGTCAGATTTGATTAGAGCCCAATTTAGGTTGTGTTAGAATGTCTTTTAACTGAGGACACAAGAGTGTTTGAGGTTCAGCGTTTGTCACTTCCATGTACAGATCTCCTCAATATGTAACTGTGCAAAAAAAAAAAAAGTATCATTTTACCTTCTAGGGCATCTTTTAACCATACATTGTACATCTCTTAAAAGAAAAACACCCGTTGCAAATTCCGGTTTTGTCCTTGTGGAGAACAGTTTGTTGTGAAGTGTCACACGTCCAGAAAATCTGGTGTCATGGTGTGTGGTGCAAATTCATACAATGCCAGATCACATTTGGGCTTTATTACAGGCACTTGACAAACAAACATTACATCCACGTGCTATCAACACTTTGCAACTTCTGCAAAAACTGCAATATACAGTTATACACATAGAACCACTCTCCAACATCACTCCTTTGCATGAAAGTTGATATTTTCTCATACCCCTAAAAGATACTATGTCTTCTCTCTCTCTCTCTCTCTCTCTCCCTTTCTTAGGCCTTATTTTGAACTGAAGGCAAAATACTACTTACAGCTTGAGGTAAGGACTACATAATATTTCTGTTTACATAAATTATAGATGTTCAGAATATAGAAATTGGACATATTATAGATGTTAATATTAGTCATATTAAAGCACCAAATTGACATACTGTGTTATTGGGATGTGTTTAGATGTTTGGATGTGTAGTCTCCTACACTCTTAAAATAGATCATTCTAAATGTTTTCCGGCCTGGGTATACAGTTCTGGGAACAGTTGTATAAGCAGTCATGGGTCATAGGTAGGTAATCCTTTCACTGAGGATAATTGCATTTAAGTTCCTGCCAAAGCAAGACCACCATGCTTTACCAACAGGAGTTCTTGGACAAACACCTCTAATGCTACATTGACCTAACTCTGTAACATGAGTAAATGTGCCAAAGAATATATATATATATATATATATATATATATATATATATATATATATATATATATATATATATATTGTGTTTTGGTTCAGGAGTGCTCCAGTGTTGTTTACAATCATGTTATTTTGCTTCTAAATGAAACACAGATTTTTCTTTTATGGAGGAATTGTGTAACAAAATAATTGTTTTATAGCAAAGAAGCTGCATATTATAACATTGTTTAATTTCTTTTTTTATTCCTACTGTATAATATTGCTGTATGATGTGCTCTTAGCAGCCAGGTTAGCTTTTAGCATTGCTTTCAGTCTTACCACTAAAACACAAGCTGGTACATTTCCTTCTAATGTGTGTTTAGGTCCAGTTTTGTAGGTATTTTAAAGGGAATAAACATTTAAGAGTTGTAATAGAACACAGGGAAAAACTGAGGTCACTTTTTTTTTTTCAGGTTTAGGTAGCGATCTGTATTCTCATAACTAGCAGAATCAGATGGTGCTCATGTTCTCCTCTTGAATAAACGACAGTGGAGAGAGGAGATGGTAAAAGACTGGCATTAGCTTTTAGCTTGGTGCATATCCACCAGTACAGAAATAGCTGTGGTCATGAAGTCTAGTTTACATAGCAATCTGTATTCTCTTGACTAGCAGAAGTAGGTGGTGATGTGCTGCTCTTTAGTATCAACAACAAGTCTCCCATTATTTTGATAACAGCCCACTTTTTTGGTCATGCCACATTGTCTTTTAACAGAGGACACAAGAGTGATTGAGGTTTAGCGTTTGTCACTTCCATGTACCGATCTCCTCAATATTAAGCTGTGCCAAAATAATTGTTTTACATTATAGGGCATCTTTTAACCATACATTGTACATCCCTCTTAAGAAGAACATCATTCTTTGCATCACTTCAAATACCCTGTATGCCACCTTTGTTTTTAAGAGTGTAGGTTTCTTTGAATAAACAAGCCTTCAGGATTACTTTCCTCACTCTTTTTCTCTCAACTCTTTATAGCAACTAAAGAAGAATGTGGACGACCTGCAGGCTAAGCTGACGCAGGCTAAAGGGGAGTATAAGACTGCTCTGAAAAACCTGGAGATGATCTCGGATGAGATCCACGAGCGCCGCCGCTCATCCACCATTGGCCCACGGGAAAGAGGGGTGGGAGCCGAGGGAGACGGGGTCTCTGGAGATGACCTTGTAAGCTTCAAGATAGAGTCTGATGGAATATCCAGTAAGTACACACTAATCACTGACTATGCTATGTAATCTTTTTATTAGCAAATCGATTTTAATTTTAAGAGAAAGTGCATGTAGGATGGATCCTGCGCTGTCTTCACCTTGTAGGCGATCATAAGGGATTTGAATTTGATATGAGCAGCAACTGGTAGCCAGTGGAGCTCAATGAGCAGTGGGGTGTCATGTGCCTGTTTTGGCTGGTTGAAGACCAGACATGCTGCTGCATTCTGGACTGTTGGTTGTGGGTCCAAAAATCACTATTCCTGTGTGTATATAAAGCTTTGCAAAGTCTATTAAAATGTGTAACTTTCGATTATACAGCTCTGGAAAAAATTAAGAGAGCATTTCAGTTTCTAAATCAGTTTCTCTGGGTAACATTTCTCCCAAATCCCAGGAAAAATAGTAATTTAGAGCATTTATTTGCAGAAAAGGAATAATAACAAAAACAATGCAGAACTTTCAGACCTCAAATAATGCAAAGAAAACAAGTTCATATTCATAAAGTTTTAACAGTTCAGAAATCAATACTTGGTGGAATAACCCTTTTCAATTACAATCACAGTTTTCATGCACCTTGGCATGTTCTCCTCCACCAGTCTTACACACTGCTTTCGGATAACTTTATGCCACCCACGGTGCAAAAATTCAAGCAGTTCAGCTTGGTTTGATGGCTTGTGATCATCCATCTTCCTCTTAATTATATTCCAGAGGTTTTCAATTTGGTAAAATCAAAGAAACTCATCGTTTTTAAGTGGTCTTTTAAATGGTATATTATGCATAACACTTTATTCATATGCAGATCAAACACAGATTATCCACAACAGTTAAACAGCTCTGTATATCACCGCTGTCCAATGAAAAACAAGTATCTACATTTTTGTCGATTTTTAGTTTACTACATAATTTGTGCCAAACTTTTTTGATGAATGGAACAATAGAAATACTTCAAAATGACGTGAAATAATCTCTTTTTACTCGTTTTTTAGTTTAGAAGTTATTTCTGTAAAGTTGCTGTTTTGGATATGCTTGTTTTTAATTGGACAGCGATATAAATTACACTGTTCAAACAAAACATTTATAGTCACATTTTTTTCCGCTCTTCTTGGAGCTGGTTTTAATATTGTGTCTGAAGCCTGCCCAACTATTACCTTAACAACATTACTTCTAGCTTTCTTAAATGTATTATTTTTTTTTTCTAATTAAATAGAAATAGTTTTAAAGAGCCAAATAAAAAGCGGCATTCATTATGGAGCATTACAGATAAGTTACTTTAAAAGTACCAAGTAGTCACGCAACAAGGAACAAGAAATCCTGTCTAGAAGAGAAAAAGATGTATCAAGATGCTCAATACTCGTTTTTTATAATTGCATCGCAGACCTCGAAATCATAATCTAATCAAATCATAAGGTGTCTAGAGATTCTTTTCTTTTCAATCAAGGGTTTGGAACAAAAGAGCATGAGATCTATGGAGCTTTCAACTTTTCCGATTCATTTAAATCACAAATGCGCTAATACTAATCCCGTCTGAGCAAGTTGAGACAAGATCCAGACTGGTATGATATTTTTTGAAAACTTTGTTTTTTGCAAGAAATTGTGTTTAATATTTTACTATTTTATAGCGGTATGTGCACTGTTCTTCAGTACTGGGAACAGATGGGGTGGTTAAGGGCATGGTGTCAGCAGGCCAGAGACAGATAAGAGCCTGTGGCATGCTGCGTTTATGAACCCGGTGTCAGTCAGAGTGCACTCTCACAGCCGGCTTTTACCATAAAGCACATGCTTGAGTTAATGCACAACACTAATAAAAGACAGTGCAGGGCATGATAAAATGACCTTGTTTCCTTGTTTGCTTACGTAAACACGGCAGCACACAAAAAAAATCTCGTGACGAGGTTTTAAGAATTGTGCAGAAGGCACTTGCAGTGGTTTTTGGACATTCATTTCTGCCTACTATAGTAGGCATAGGCAGCCTGGGACCTAAGTGTAGGAAATAATTAAGTTAGCCCACTGACAAAGACATAACCAGTCTATCATTTTAAGGGTAGGTTGATTTTAACAGTGAGAGATAAAATAAAAAAATAATAATACAATGTGATTTTATGGATTTTATTTTTTATGTCTTATGCAGAGAGAAATAAATATTTGTTTCCTCTGGCAAACAAGACTTAATACTTGGTGGCAAAACTCTTGTTGAAAGCATAGCAGTCGGACGTTTTTTTGTAGTTGATGATGAGGTTTGCTCACACGTCAGGAGGAAATTTAGTCCAGTCCTCTTTGCAGATCATCTCTAAATTATTAAGATTTTGAGGCTGTTGCTTGGCATGTTTTGTATGGAGCCCCAGATCAATGTTGATTTGAGAATTTTCAAACCACAGTTTTTATGTACTGTCTAATGTGGTTGGAAAGCAGGACTTTCTACTACCCTCTGTTTTTATATCCCAAAAAACAGCAGGGGGAGCTTATCTCTGTTAAAAAAAAATGTAATATGTCACAAACACCCACAAGGTGAGCTGAAAGATCCGGAAATGAATTGAAGAAAAGTGCAAAAAATTAAAACGAAAAAAAATATATATATTTTTTATTAATAATAAAATAAAAGATATGTCAAGTAAGAACTTACCATTTTTTTCACACATTAAGACGCACTTAAAATTCTTAAATTTTCCATAAAAGTCATCAGTGCGTCTTTTAAAGCAGTGTGTTTTACAGCGTTATACAAGAGTTTAATTTTTATTCTCCAGCACTAAGGCTGGAGTAGCATTAACATTAGCCGATAACTGCTATTTCCCTGTTCAGAGGTGAGTATTATCGGCCTGTAGCCTGCTGCTAACCTCGGCTAGCACCACTGGAGTAGTTTTAGCTAGTGGTTAGTCGTTAATCTAGTCGGTTAATCTAAGCTTACTGTAAATAAACAGAAGCGCTTTACTTACCCAAATAAACAGTTTCACTCAGGAGAGAAATCTGTAGATTAACATTTAGCGCTTGTTTGACTTTTAAAGTCAAAGTCTTTTTTATTACAGTTTAGCTTAGCCACCACCACCAAGTGTCTCTTGAAATGCGCCTTATGTCTGAAAATAGACGTTTCAATGATTGTCATTGTCACAGTACATTTATATTTTACGGCACACAGTACAAATGCTATTTCACACTCGGTACAGTTTTTTTTGTTCATAATTTGCTGCACTACATCCAGTTAAACAGGACTATTTGCACTCTTTGTAAAGATTATCAGTGTTCTATAAACATTGGCAATATCTACAGTCCCAGTTTGATCAAATAGTGTCTACTTTGCCACCTCTAAGCTGAAAGAGATCTCACCCTGCTCCGCTCTGCCTCTCTCCCCCTGCAGTGACGTCAGAATTGTTTGAGGACGAGAACTGCAGCACCAGCGCAATGTCTGAGGAGGACTCTGAGACTCAGTCCACCTGCAGCCTGAGCTCCGGACCCAGCAGTCCTCTGGACCTGCCCTGCCCCTTCTCTTCCTCCTCTTCCTCTTCCTCATCATCCTCCTCTTCCTCCTCTCCGTCATCAGCCTTCCCTCCCCCCTCGTCTCGGCCCTGCAGTCTGGAGTTGCCCAGCACTGTGTCTCTTTCCGACTTCGGCCTGATTTCGCCCATCCTGGGTCCTCGCAGTGAATGCAGTGGAGCCTCCTCCCCTGAGTGTGACCTGGAGAGAGGTGAGGTGTTCACAGTAAAGCCTCTGGTGTCAGTGTTTTAAAGGGATTTCCTGATTTTGTGTGATCTGGGCATATTTTAATGCAGTGTGAATGTAAACACCCTGATATACCTTTTTTTTTAAGAACATCATTTTTATTTTGCAGTATAACACAGTATAGTTTTTAATACAAATATAATTTTACTTTTTCTTTCTCCAGTATTTTGCATCATTCACACTAATGTCAAAACAACAGAAAGTATAAGACAGTGATACAAAATAAATACATGAATAAATCAACTCCCAAATGATTCATAGTCATAGTCATAGTCATATTCATATTTTTCATACTATAAGGCGCACTTAAAATCCTTTAATGTGGTGCGCTTTATACATTTTTTATTCAGGTTGTAAGGAGCAGTAAAGCCACTCTGCTGAAGTGCAGAGTTATAGTTTAGTTCTATAGTTTTTATTAGCTGCTAACCACGCTAAGCGCTGGCTCTTTTGGCGTTCAGAGGCGAGTATTATGGGAATGTAGCCTGCTGCTAACCCCGGCTAGCACTGCTGGAGCAGCATTAGCATTACATGCTAACTGTGCTAAGCGCTAGTTAGATCTTTTGTTGTTCAGAGGTGAGTATTATCTGAGGAGACATGTGCTAGTCTTCACCCTCCTTGTGTTGTGGCATCACTAGTGATGGAAGATATAAAGCTGACTAGCAGCTAAATGGTTGGGACAACTGTCAAAAAAAAATGAGAAAAAAAATGTAATACTTTCCTAAAAAAAAAAAAAAAAGAAATCATACGATTCTATGAGCTGTTTGTGCAAAGAACTTCATTCATATGTTTTGTATAGCTCATAACGGATTCTAACTTGTGTATAAACAGATATCATTTGTCCCCTTTAAGTCTAGAATTGAGGAAAAATCAGGTGTAAACAGGGTTGTTGTCGTAGAAATAGTTGAAATCTCAGAGCATACAGTTTATGATTGAAACGCATTTGTGGGACTCTATTATCAGTATCACAGGACTGGAATCAGGGCACATGCAATAACACCCCTAGTGTAAAGTGTTTGTGCATTTACGAAGAGAAATGAAGATGATGTGTAGAAAAGACAGTTATAGTACTCATGTATCCTGTTTATGTAATATTATGAAGATGGATTTTTCCGAGCTTCCTGTCCTCTGTGCACCTGTGCCCCAGTAAGCTCTGTTTATCACTGTGACAGATACTGCAGTGCCGGGGCCAGGTGCAGAACTAAGAGATGACCAAGCAGAACTGCTTTAGAAACGGTGCTGGGTGACATGGTCAAAATCTTAACCCACTATATTATACAGTGTTGAGGATTATCAGTAATTATAATATGCATTTAATAACTGATCTTGAATCATACTTTGAATTCCGGGGGAAAGATGCTGATTCTGGCTGAGCTACAGCCAGAAGAACATGGTGATCTTTTCTAGTCACAAAATGTTCTTAGCCATTTTTTTTTTTACATTCGCTAGATTTTGCTGTTGTGAGTGAGTGTCAGCATTTTGTGGGGATTTTTTTAAAATAAAATATTCAAAGAGATGGAAGAGCTGTTTGGGCTAGTTAGCATTTTCTCTTAATTATGGATAGGTGCTGCTCATGATGGGAGTGCACCCAATACTACACTATCACAGCTGTTAAGATGTGTCGGGCGGCATTTTCTAGCCGCTAATGCTAATGCTGCTGCACCCAACCATGGTGGAAATTTGGAAATATAAGCTTATTGTAAACAAATGAATGAAGTTCAACTTATATAGCTCCTTTCTAGAAACCCAAGGACGCTTTACAATTTACACATTTTACACTCAACCATTCATACTCAGCAATCAACCACACCGGTGAAAAGCGGCAGTCAATAGCGCACAGCATACTCTCAACCGGAAACCACCGTCCACCGAGCACTGCATCAGGCACTACAGCTCTTTACCCAGGACAGTGTGCCAATCTACATCTGGGCAAAGTCATACATAAATTTACACTCACACACACACACACACACACGTACATGAATACCACACTCTTACACATACACACCAGATCAAATTTAGAGTATCCAATTTACTAGAATGATTTTTTTTTTTTTCTGGGCAGTTTAGAGTATCCAATTTATCGATCTCCATGCTTTTTGGACTGTGGGTGGACTGTCGGAGTCCCCGGAGGAAACCCACACAGACAAGGGAAACTCCACCCAGATAGAGACTTGAACCCAAGACCCCAGTGCTGGGAAGCGAACATGCTAACCACTAAACCACCGTGCCGCCCAAATGCAAGCCAAATAAACAATCTGAGGCTCTGAGCTCTGTGTCCTCTCTGAGTTTCCATTTTTAAAAATTAAATGTCTCCCAGCTTTTAAATGCCTTATTTACTTAGCTTTTCTGTGATCGAATGAATCAAAATATCAAACAATTAAAGCGATCAAAGGAATTGTATAAACGTATTATGTTCTTACTTACAATAAAGAATAAGCATCATCAGTTTTTTTTTTTTTTTTGAAAAATAACTGTACTTCTATTATTCTATTAATATCTAATAATTTAGTTTTTTGCTGTGGTATTGGTATTGAGATATTAAGGCAGGTATCATCTAGAAAGTCATAATTTTTATATTGTGACAACACTGATCACAATACAATAAAATATTGCTGTATTGCTCAGCCCTACTTTGAATCTTTTAATCTTTTTTGTCCACTCTGAAACTATAATAATTGCCCTAATGTATTACTTGTTCTGCTGTACTCATACATATTTGTGTGTGTTTGTTTATAGGTGACAGAGCCGAAGGTGCCGAGGCTGAACTGAACAACGCCCTCAATAACAACAGCAGCATTAGTAGCATGAAGAACCGTTTCCACCTCCTGTCTCTTAAACGTGGACAGATGGACAATGCCAAAGTCAACGGACACAACCCCTTCAGTATTGCCTAGAGTCCCTCATCCCTCATCACCCCTCTCCTCATTTTTAATGAGGTGCAGAATAGACTGCTGTTACCCAAACATCTCACCACCCTCCCTCCCACATGCCATGACCTTGAGACGTTGAGGCATTGGAAGCTGCCCATCTCTACATGACTCTACATTACCATCTGCACCATTCATGTTGTCGTGCCGGTGTACAAAGTTCTAGTCGTTCAAAGGAAAATCTTGACCTAGTTTTGGCTTTTTAGAAGAAAAGAACCTAACAAGCAAAATAATCAAACTTTTTCAGGCATGACGAGAGACTGACAGTTGAAGATGATGTGCAGAGGAGTGGAATGAGCTGGAAAATGGTCTCTCACTTGGTGTAAAGAGTGGAAGAGATCTATGAACAGAGAGATGGGTGGTCTGACTTTGACTTTCACTGCAGCAAAGCCCATGGCCTCATAAATACTGAACCGTTCTTGCTGCAGTGTAATAAACTCTGAGCTTGTGCTTGTGTTTGTTCTTGCACTTGAGCCTGGAGCACAGCAGCCTTACTACTGACGAAAGCTGCCAGCAGAAAAAGATAGAACTTTCTAAATCCAACGGATTCAAAATCTACAGAACTTCTTCAGTAATTGGCTTCTTCTTTAGTGCAATAATTGGTCACGCTATGCTGAAGCTGAATACAGTAAAAAAGACCACTTTTCTACTGCAGGGTAAAAACGTTCCGAGCACGAAGGGTAACGCAGATCAATTTTATCAACACAATTAACTAATGATACTTGGTGGCCACAGCAACGTTCAGTCAGAGGAATGAATGGCCTTGATAATGTTAAGGTGGTGATGGAAGACGTAGGATGAGGCCGGTAGCCAACATACGAACACTGTGGTAGCGATGTAGGATGAGACTGGTTGCTAGCCAACATGCTAATCCTGATTGACATTTGTAGCCAGCGTGCTACCGCTGTGGTTGTAGTCTTAGACAAAGGTGTTAGCGAAGCTAGATGAGGCCTAGATGTAGCTGTTGTAAAAGTTCACATTTAGTTACTATGCTCAATTTCAAGTTTCAAACTTTGCCCACTCTGTAAAACAAAGGACAGGAATGTGAGATTGGGCATATCAAACAACAGCGTTTGTCTCATAATTATTACAAGATGTCGTGCAAATACTGCTTTAGCAACACAGCAAATGGAAAAAGAAACCATAACCATAAGTCTCATAGGTCCAACAGTTCAACGTGGCCTTAGTAACCAACTGGCCCTGCAATGGAAAAGCAGCCAAAGAGTCCTGCTGGTCCTCTGCTCCTACATACATGAACACCTTCATCCTTTCCTTCCTCAACCTCTCTATTCAAGATTCACACCCTAGCAGCACCATGCATTTACAGGCTTGACCATACGCCAACACCTGGACAGTATGCATGCTGCCATCAGCATCTGTGTCTCGATAAAGATGAACTGTCGCCACTTTGGTAGATATTGGTAGACAATATTTAAATAGAGCAATAGATAAACGGATATCTTGTATTCTTTCCAGCTCTCATTGTCTGGTTGTTTGTATGTGGAGGATGATGGGTCAGTATTGTATTGGGTAGCCTAGCTTAACAAACTGTTGATTTACTGTACTTGTGCTGTGCTGAGCTCAGTCTTATGACTTCTGTCCGTAACGTTTTGGTGGCTGATGGATGGGAAAATGTCACAAAGCAGAACCTGTCTGGTCGGGTACTCAAAAACCAGCCAGTAAAAAAAGGAAAGAATGTTCCTACTGAACAAACAGTTTTGGCGTCCAAGACTTTGGAATTGCCCTCAGTATTGAAGCTGGAGATTTGAGATTCAGTGAAATGCACTAATGAGACAAAAAGAGAATGAATGTTATACAGCTGCAGCTAGATATAGAGGCTCAGAAAAAGCTCAAAGCACAGCTTTGGTTCTAGTCAGTATGCTGTCTTGTCCTAATGCACAACCTTTGTGTTCTTTTTCACGTTTTATGTTTGTGTTCCCGCATTTTCTTTGTATGCTTTTTGTGTATGTAGTAAAAACATATGGTGAAAGACAAATAACAGTGTTTTTATGTCTTAGGATGGTCCTCTCCTGAGTTTCAGCAGTTTGCTTGGTTGTTCTCAGACTTAAATAAAGTAATATTCTGTAATCTTTTTTGTGTCTTTGTTCTGAGAAATGGGGAAATGCACGACTATAGCAATTTTGCTCTTAAAGGTGTCTTTCTGCTAAAATCTGCTAAAATAATAAGGAAAATATTCAGAAAAACAAGTCGATCAGGAAAAGCACCGGGTTTACATCAACCGGTAAATTAGTATTCTGGCCTCATGTTGTAAGTAACTAGGTTTAAATAGGACCTCCGGTTGACTTTGGGTTTTACAGAGACTCTAAGACCAGATCAGTGGCTGAACTGCACTTATTAGGGTATTACACATGTTGTAGTGTAACCCATAACATTGCAAGGTTATTAGTGTAAAAATGTCTTTATTTTAAAACGTTTCTAACTGTTGTCCGTCTCGCTGCCTCCTTTTGTCGCAGTGCTGCTAATCAGAGACGATATTATTGCATGTATGAATATTCATGAGCAAGAGCTGAAATCCCATCCACTCCTCCACCAGACTAAAGCAGCGTCATACTATTTTTTTTTCCACAAAAAAACTGCTCACATGGTATTCATTCATATTATACACCACAACTAGACATTTTAAAATGAATTAAAAAAAAAAAACGATGGAATGAGACCTTTAAAACAACTTGATTTGTCATGATTTCTCAAGGTGTTGAAAACATCCTGGTCCATTTTGGCACAGTTGTGTCTGAATTTTCTGTAAATCTCCAATTCTATCACATCCCCAAAAATCTTTAGCATTTTCTCCTCTGCGACTGCAACTGATGCAACATCACTACGTAGCCAGCACACTCTGAGGAAAGTGCAGTATCCCCAGCTCTGATACATCAGTTAACAGATGCCTGTGCTAACCACATCACCCCAGGTCTATAGAGGAAGATGTATTTAATTAATCATAGAACATCTTTACTGTACATTACATATTTATTTCCTCATATTTAGTCTCCTCTACTCAGCACAATACATGAATACATGTAAACTGCACATTTTTATTACCAAAATATCATGTACTCTCACATAGAGATGTCAGTTAAAGGCTGAACAGTAATCATAGTAATAATGCACAAGTTTCCAACCCTGATACTTGTAGTACCTTGTCCTGGACAAGCACACGACTGAGCTCAACTCAAAGAAGAGATCTGTAGCCCAAACATTAAGGAGAAGTTTCCCACACAGAGATTTAGCCTAGTCTCTATAGTTTCATTTTAATGTAAATTATTCATTTCAAATGCTGTATACTCCAAAACTAGGCATAATCCCTGTTTGGGAAAACTGCCCCAGAATGTTTAGTAGAAGTCTGTGTTTCTGTGGGACTTGACATTATAAGTCCCTTGCCACAATATATTCATGTATGGGAGCAGGAGTTTAAACAATCCAGTGAGTGGTGGGAGTGGGGACAATGTATACACATAAAAATATTGTGAACAGCCTAAAGAAAATGTAAAGACCATGTATAACAGCTAAATCAATATGAAAACATTTAGCTCCTTATCAATATCAAAATCTTGTGAACAGATGAGCCGTGCATTACCAACAGTGGACCAACACCATCAGGTGACATGGCTCTTCAATCCCTCATTGACCATCAGTCAATTTTGCATTTTATTTGTAAATCAAGGGACCCGAGTCTGAAGAAAGAGTGGAGAGACACAGTCCAAGCTGCTTGAGGTATAGGGTGAAGTTTTCACAATCAGTGATGGTTTGAAGAGACATGTTATCTGCTGGTGTTGGTCCACTGTGTTTTATAAAGTCCAAAGTAATCGTACAGCACTTCATGCTTCCCTCTGCTGTCAACTTTTATGGAGATGCTGATTTCATTTTCCAGCAGGACTTGGCACACTGCCCACAATGCCAAAACAATATATATATATATATAAATACGGTCTGGCAAATACCTCTTATGTGTAGGACCAGGGTGGGATCCAATGATGCAATAGAACTGTAATGCAGTTCATTACTAAAATTTTAAGTCACTAAACACTTTGCAATGGGAGATTAATCTTTACTCTTCTTTAACATTTTCTAAAAACAATACAAATCTACTTTAAAGACAAAATCAATTTAAACAATTTCCCCCTTCCCAGACGAAATTAGGCCTAGTCATAGACTGCATTGTCCTTTCAATGGATAAATCCATTCAAATTCTGTGTAGTCTAAGACGAGGCTTAATCCTTGTCTGAGAAACGTCTTCAGTGTCTGTAAACGTTTGCTTTTTCAGTCCTTTGCTGGAGCTTGGGGGCTATGATTGTTAGGAAGTAAAGGAGGTTTATCTATACCAATTAGCACACACTCACCTCAGCATCGTAAAATTTATGACACAAGGACAAAGTCCCTCAAATGAGAGACTACGGAAGCAAACTGCAGACACTGAACAAATCTAGTGGAAACTATGCACATATGATTTTTTTTTTGCATAACAACTGCTTTAAATACTTTGTTAAAATAGATAGTTGTTTTTCAGTCTGGAAAACAATCCCACATTAAAACTGAACCTTTCGTTAATGGGGCATCTGGACCACATGGACGTTTCAAAGAAAAATCTGTTTTATCTACTGCTGTTGCTGCTGCAGTGATCTAAACCTGCTGACTCCAATTAGGACCAATTTGGCCTGTTACTTAATTCGCTCCTCCAACAACAATAACAGGATCCCTGGTGTTTCCTTAGGGCAGTCCTGTCTGCAAAACAAAAGTCTTATTTATGAACATCCATATACTGAATTTTTTGCACTATAAGGCGCACTTAAAACACTTAAATTTTTCCATTAAAATTGTCAGTGTGTTTTAAAAATTCGGGGTGCCTTATGTATTACCAGTCAGGTTGTAAGGAGCTGTAAAGCCACACGTTATAAAGGAGTTTCAGTTTAGTTTTCCGGCAGTATTAGCATTAGCCGCTAAATGCTAGCTTTTTGGCCGTTCAGAGGTGAGTATTATCAGCCTGTAGTCTGCGCGTTTACTGTGTTAAAACAAGCTCCCTAGGACAAACCTGCTAGCTAATATCGCCCTGGAGTTACTCAGTTACCAGAACACTCAGGAAACCTCAGTGTACCACTGTCAGGCAGCTAGGCGGCATTAGCAGTTAGCTGCTAATGCTAACGCTGCAGCCTTAGTGGAAATCTGGAAATCTAATCTTACTGGAAATAAACTGAAACGCTTTACTTACCCAAATAAAAGTTTTCAGAAGAGAAATCTGTGTAGATTAACATCCAGCACTCATTTAATTTTAAAAGGAAATGTTTTTTTTTTTAAGAATTTTAGTTTTGTTTACGTAACTTAGCTTAGCTTTACAGACCTGCTGCATTAGAAAGGAAACCCCTGTTTCTAACAAGTCCCCCTTTAAAATGCACCTTATAGTCCTGTGCGCATTGTGTATGAAAATGGACCAGAAAATAGATGTTTATTGATTATTGAGCGTGCCTTATAGTGTAAAAAATACGGTGATCTGCTTTAAAAAAACATTCATCATCAATTTAGAGAGACAATTGTATCTGTATGTTAATGTTTTTTCCCTCTTTCTTTTAATTGAACTGAAAATAAATACAGAATATCTGAGTTGATGAAAGATGATAATAGGACGTGTTAAAAACAAGGTGCATTATATAATTGGGTTAAAAATCAGATGGAAATGTATCCCACTGGAAACATCCCAGTGATCCAATCATCTAAAGCAGGGGTGGCCAACCCTGCTCCTGGAGATCTAGACCTTCACAAGTGTTTAGTTCCACCAAATCTGATCCACATAAAGAAGACCTAAAAAGTAAGCCTGTCACAATAACTTTTTGTTTGGGATGATTCACTGATCAGCAAAAAATAGATATACCCAGGAGGAATTAACTGACAGAAATCATAAATGGAGGCTAGTTGTGCCAGACTATCATGGAGTGATTCAGAATGGCAGAATGAAGTATCTTTATTTCATATGGTGCCGGATCATCTCCAGTGTGCTATTCCAACAGGACAATGCTCATCCACATACTGCCGCCCTCTAAAGAGCTTGCTTTGAAGACACAGATGCTTTGCACTGGTCAGCGGCATCACCAGACTTGTGTACGGTTGTGATAAATTACAGTTGTGATAAACTATAATTTTGTAATTTTAAGACCATGATGGTCGAAAAATAATGGTAATACAACAGCATAATAATGCAATGACACTTTTAAAGTGCAATGAAATGTTGAAATAGTTCATTACGAATAGTCAGACACTGAAATTGAAAAAAAATAAATAAATAAAATAATGTTTATCCAATATAAATACAACAAATAAAGACTACAGCAGCAGTAAAACTGCATTATACTATTAGGCCCGATTTCCCTTGACCCTACCAATTACCCCTACCCCTCTGTTTAGTGCGCCATGTCAAGGGTTAGGGGTGTCCCAATTCTTGTTAGGCTGGAGGGGTAGGGGGGGAAGGGATAGGGCTTTGTTAGTCCTTCATACAGAGATTTTTCAGAGGAACACTTCAAACCGAGAGTTATGAGAATTCCTGGTAAGATGGCAGAACAAGCAGCCAAAGAAACCCACAAATATAAGTATTTTCCCTAATAATAGTAATGATTAACACTATATTAATATAGTTTAATGTGTAGTTTCAATGTTTTATGGCTGATTTCTTCATAACATAACATAAAAAAAGATTGATAGTAGTTTATCTCCGTAGTTTGCTAGCTAACTTTCCTGTTCCACCTTAAATGGTGCAACAGAAGGCAGGGGCTGCAGCATTTATGGCGAAACAGAAAAATAAGATAAAAAATAAAAGCTAATCAAAGCTATTTTCAGCTCCCTATCACAGATGCATTAAGAAATGGACAATAATAATTAATTTCTGCACCATCTTCCCCCTTTCTAAAGACACACAGAGTCCTAAAGTTAACTAATTAACCAGCAGCAGCTAGGTTACTGAACTTTAGACGTATCAGGTGCTTAAAAGGTTGTCCCAATTCTTAGGGGGAGGATTTTACCCCTTCCTCTTCTAACTCTGCTCCAAGGAAAGGGTTACACTCGAAAAAGAAGGTGTAGGGGTAAGTGGTAGGGCCAAGGTGTGAAATGGGATTGGGCCTCACTATTGTAGATAAACTTTGATAGGTTATCTGTGGTTCACGCATGTGGCAGTCAGTCAGTCATTGATAACTCCTCCGTCAGAGAGCAGTTGAAAGAACAGAACAGTCGAATGGCATAAAATCCATAGTTAACACAGCTGGGCAATAATTTCAGGGCTGGCCAATACGATTGAGGTTGTGTCCACTGGTATTGTATGTAAAGTAATTATTGTGACAGGCCTACTTTAGAGGTGCTGGACACTGGAGGCATAGAGCTCTGGAAAAAATTAAGAGACCACTAAAAATGTCTGGAATATAATCAAGAGGAGACCAGGAGTTGCACAGCAAGTAAAGATGCATAAAAGTTACTGCACCAAATATTAATTTCTAAACTCTTACAACTTTATGAATATGAACTTGTTTTCTTTTCATTATTTAAGGTCTGACAGCTCTGCATATTTATTGTTATTTCAGCCATTTCTATTTTTCTGCAAATAAATGATCCAAATGACAATATTTTTTATTTGGACTAAGGGAGAAATGTTGTTCATAGTTTATAGAATAAAACAACAATGTTTATTTTACTAAAAAATCTATCTATAAAGAGCGAAATCAGAGAAACTGAGTCAGAAAATGAAGTGGTCTCTTAAATTTTTCCAGAACTGTATGTGTTGGATTTGCAGCAATTCATTATATTCCTGTTTGTTTTAAGAAGCCAACAAAACCACTTTGGATTGATGTGTCATCACAAAAAGAGCACCTGAAAACTTAAAAATACAGAAAAATACAGTCAAAATGCTGAAGCTTATCAAAAACAAAAGCAATCGGTGTCCTTTGAGACATTCTACGTGATGCCTTCTAGATGAGAGTGCTAAGATTCAGACACCAGTGTCTATTGCCACACCTGAAGTCATCTTTACTTCATTTATCGTCAGAAGAGCCCTTAGAAAAGCTACATTGCCAACTATGTACCCAACAGGAATGTTCCTGTAATATACAGCACTGTAAAGTTTAACAGTTTATTGCAGTCTCCTGAGTGAAAAAAGATCATCAAAGAAAAATGATACGGATAAGATGTTCATGCACCAGCGTCATCAGTTTGTAGATTTTGAAGCAGTGTGTGCCTCTCACGGATCCAAAAGCTGACCAAACGTAGCAAGAACCATGCGCTGCCAGGCAATCAGGGTGTGACAGTCTGTTGGAGTGGGAAGCACTGCAATAGTCAGATTGAACGAAGCGGGTAGAGGGACACACACTGCAGCACTGATGCGAGAAGGCGCTGCCGTGCTGCAGTAGGTTATTGATCTGTTTTGGGACTGGGGGACACACGAAGAGGAGTGGCACTGCTGAAATCTAGGAAGAAGGGACCTTCCTGTTTAGGCAGGAAGGTGGTGGGAATGACCCTGTAAGTGCCTGCAGGAAGGTGGTCCATCTCCAAACAGCAGAAGCCACATCTGACAAGAGAGGATAAGAATAATTTTACTTTTAAGTTTTGTTTTAAAATAGAACACAGCATAAAAATTACACTTACAGCACACATAATATCTGATTCAGTGCCTTTGGCAGCCATCAACATGAATATACTGGCGAAATACCGGTTCTCTGTATTAGTCTACTCTTCTTAGCAGAATTCTAACTAGAATTATTCATATTTGTCTGTATCAAACATTAAGGTTTTATTAAACCAAATAGGGCTGCGCAGTATTTTGCTTCAGCATCGTCATCACAATTTGAGCATTCAAAATAGTTACTTTTTAGGATGTTTAAAGTTATGAAAGACAAATTTGAATCTTTATCCAAATTCAACTATTTTTATTTTCTACCATATATAGATAATTATATCTGCTCAATATTTTTCACGCTTCTATTATTTAATACTTACATTCATTGATAAACGGTGCATTATTAATATATTGACATGTTGCATTATTGATTTCAGATTTCAAAAAATTCCTGTATTTTTTTTATATCACAGAATATTGCAGTATAAAAAAACTATGGCAATGTCAGTTTTTCCCCAAACACTGTGTTTAATAGTAGCAAAATATTGTCAGTTGAGTGAGTTAACTTTTCAGGAGGCATGCCGGCTATTTTGGTGTGGACCAAAATTAATCTGAACCAAACATGAAATTCATGTTTTATTTGTACTGTCAGGCAATTCAAAATAATCAAATTAATTATTAATTAATTAATAATCTAAACTGCATTTAATCACATTCATCATCTACATATTTTAAACTACAATTCGATTGAATTTTAGCTGAGGAGCAAATTAGTAAAATAATAACTGGAATAAGCTTAACATTTTCCATGGGCACAATCCACATACTTATAAATGCATGTTTTTTTTTTTTTTTTTACAAACGTGTCACCATTCAAAAGGCAAATTAACAGCCCTTTTTCACTGGTATAAGATGTACTATGAAGAAGCAATGTTACACAAAACACACATTTCCCTATTTTTGTGCTAAGTTTTATTAACAGATTAATGTCTTTGTGATGGTTAGATCAGTAGGTTCTGTGGTTTGATATGATTATAGCTATAGTTCATATGCAGCTAGAGGCTCAATATACCTCTATACCTCTGGTCGTTAAGGCTGAAAAGCTAAAGAAAGCAGCAATAACTTGACTCTTGTCTGTTTGCACAGTCAATTCTAGCCAGATGGGGCTGATTGAGATCAAGCTTTCTTTGTCATATTCTATGACAGGAAGAACTGGACCTTACCTGTAATCTCCACTGGCCTTCTTCTGGACAGCTTGTTCTCCTGCACTGGACACAGGTATAACCTCAAAGCCCACACTGTATTGCCTGCCACAACAAAAAAAAAACTACATTCATGTAAATCTGTAGTCAACTCATAAAATGGTATCCGTTTATACCTCTCATCCAACCACAATCCAATTTACTTGGATGAATTAAATCAATCAAATTAATTTAGATGGGAATATATATATCTGGACATCATTTTTTTTTTTTGAATGATGAGAAAACGTAAATGTCTACTTAAGTAAGGAAACAAAGTATTTGTAATTCATTACTTAACACACCTGCTCACAATACAGAATCTATACATTTATAATATGGATTATTGGGTTGCTCTTATAGAAGAGCGAGCTTAAATTCAAGTTTTAGTCTGCTTGTACCCCATTTTTGTTTGCATGTCTAAGACTGTGCCACAATTCCAGTAGCATTTTTGTTTAAGAGCCAATCAATTTTGGATCCACAGCACTTTTGGAGCTATGGCAAAAGGAAACAAAAGGAAAGTGTGCACCCTCTGCTGGTTTGAGGTAGAACTGAGCACACGAACATGAGCACACAGTCGTACCGTGAGCCTCGGAGCTCGATGAGTAGAGGTCCTGATTTCTCCAGGCTGAACTGGTAGCTGGGGTTATGCTTGTACGAGTCCCTGTAGTTCCCACAGCCTCCTGCTGTGATCCCTTTCCACTGGCCATTTATCTGCACAGACAGACAGATATGAAAGGAGGAGAAAAATGTTATTTTTTTCTTAGTAGTACAGCTCTACTACAGTTTTCACAATAAATGCAATGTCTGATCCAAATCAGGCTTACCCTTTTGGTGTAGGTAAAGGGTGTTGGAATTTTGCCAAAATTGAATTTGCACACTGAGTAGACCTGGTAGAGAAATCAGAACATTTATAACAATTAACATTATATGAACTGCCATGACAGTGTTGTACTTATTTTTTTCTTTGGTGTAAAAGTCATACAAAAGCAATATAACACATTCTCACACATCTTTGTACTATGCACTGACAAGCCAAAAGTCATAGGACAGAATCTACTATTAGGGTGTTACCCTTTCTTTAAAACACTTTAACTGAAACACTTTTTAAAAAAAAAAGTCAAACAAGCGCTAGATTTTCAATCTACACTGATTTCTCTACTGAAAACTGTTTATTTGGGTGAGTAAAGCGCTTGCATTTATTTACAGTAAGCTTAGATTCCCAATTTAGCATTAGCTGCTAACCCCTAGCCACCTGACAGCATTACAGTGAGGAACCCTGAGTGTTCCGGTAAGCCAGGGTGATTTTAGCTATTGGTTCGTCCCATGTAGCTTGTTTTAACATGGTAAACATGCAGCCTACAGCGCGATATACTCACCTCTGAAGGGAAAAAGATCTAGTGCTTAGCACGGTTAGCGGCTAATGCTAATGCTGCTCCAGCAGTGCTAGCTAGGAGTAGCAGCAGGCTACAGGCTGATAATACTCGCCTTTATACAGCGAAAAAGCTGCCGCTTAGCATGGTTAGCGGCTAATGCTGCTACAGAAGTGCTCGCCGGGGTTAGCAGCAGGCCACTCACTTCTGAATGCCAAAAGAGCTAGCGCTAAGCACAGTTAGCCGCAAATGCTATTGCTGCTTTAGCCTCGGAGCTGGAGATCTAAACTTAAACTCCTGTCGATTTTTGAGAAAATGAAAGGATTTTATACAGGTGTGACCATTCCTAATCTATTCCCTTTATGATCAATTTACATAATGCTTTCCCAAGATTTGTGGCATGTCAGTACAAAAGAGAGAGACAGAGAGAGAGACTAACCCTTAGTGTGTAGTCGATGGTATTTTGCTTTTCATACTGAGACACCACCAGTGTAAACGTGTGAGTTCCTGGACTGGTCAGCTTGATCTTGGTCAGGTAATGTGGGCTGTTGATTCTAATTCCATCAATATAAGGTGGAGGATCAGCTAGAAGGACAGAGAGAGTGACAAAGAAGCAACACTTACTCAGTCATACCTTACAGAAATGAATAAAATCTTGAATTTAATACACAATAGTGTAAAAACAGTAAAAAGAACTGAAACATACCTGGATAATAGACTTTCTTCCCATCAGTCTTGTAAACAACTAAAGTGATGAACTCTCGGTTCTGAGCAAAGTCATCCTTGAAGGAAAGTGTAAGAATAGGCAAAACAAAACAATTTAAAACATCATATAATAGATAAAGGTCATTGTCATTAATTTTGACATCATCGTACCTTGTCAGTGATGTGTCTCGTTAGCAGCACCCACACTGCAGCACCCCCTTGTGGACACTGCACTTCCAACTTGTACTGAGGGTTGTTGGCCAAGCTATAGGCATCTTTCACTGGGCCCTGTTTTCCATCCCAGCTACTGCAAAAGCAAAGCATAAAAAACACAATCAATCATCCAAACATTCATTCATCACAGAAAATACCTCATTGAGGTATTCTTTCAGAGATTCTTTTTCATGTTTTTGCAGTCATAACACTAAAATTTTATGATATACAGCGGGGAAAATAAGTATTTGATAAACTGCAGATTTTGCAAGTTCTCCCACCTACGAACAACACAGAGGTCTGTGGCCAGAATAAAAAAAAATCCAGAAAATCACATTGTAGGAGTTTAAAATATTTAATTAGCATTTCATTGCAGAAAATCAAGATTCAAGATTTTTTTTATTGTCACGTCACAGAGTACAGGTGTACATGTGAGTGAAAAACTTGGGTGCAGATTCCCACCAATGCGCAAAGAATAATATTTACAAGAGAGTAATAAAATAATATAAAATATATAAAAATAGGACATACAGATAACTTACAGTATAAACACTATTTACAATACACTTAATTACAATAAACATGATAACTTACACTATAGACAAATATTGCACAGAACAGATATGCACAGATGTAGATATGGATAGTGTGGAAGTAGTCAGTATGTCACAGTATAGCTATGAGTAAGTGCAGGTAAGGAATGAGTTGAGTGGGGAGTGCAGGGGGCAGAATGCTGTATAATATGGAAAAGTCTGATAGATGCAGTGTAAAGTAAAGTGCAGGGTGCAGAGTTTGTATGGGTGTCAGTGGGGTGGGTTGGGCAGAACACCGTTCTACTGGCTATTCCACAGCCTGGTTGCTTGGGGGAAGAAGCTGTCTCGGAACCGGCTGGTTCTGGTCTTCAAGCTTCTGAGCCTCCTTCCACTCGGCAGCTGTGAGAACAGGGAATGGCTTGGATGGAACGGGTCCTTCATGATCTTTTTGGATTTCCTCAGGCAGCGGTTGGTGTATAAATCCAAAAGGTTTGGGAGCTCAACCCCAGTGATGTACTGCGCTGTGCGCACAACCCTCTGCAGGGATTTCCGCTCCAGAGCAGTACAGTTCCCATACCAGGTGGTGATGCTGCCCGTCAGAATGCTTTCCACAGTGCAGGTGTAGAAAGTCCTGAGGATGCTGGGGTTCAGACCAAACCTCCTCAGCCGTCTGAGGAAGTACAGGCGTTGTTGTGCCTTCTTCACCACCCGTGTGGTGTGTTCTGTCCATGTCAGATCCTCGCTGATGTGAACACCCAGAAACTTGAAGCTGCTGACCCTCTCCACCGCAGTCCCGTTGATGGAGATCGACGAGTATGCTTTCTCCTGCTTCCTGAAGTCCACGATCAGCTCCTTGGTCTTGCTGACGTTTAGAGAGAGGTTATTCTCCTGGCACCAGTTTTCCAGGATGTTAACCTCCTCTCTGTAGGCCGATTCGTCGTTGTTTGAGATCAGGCCAACAATTGTTGTGTCGTCAGCAAATTTGATGATGACATTGGAGCTGTGTCTGGCTGTGCAGTCGTGGGTGTACAGGGAGTACAGGAGCGGGCTGAGCACACAGCCCTGGGGCGCTCCGATGTTGAGGGTCAGTGAGGAGGATGTGATGTTGCCCATCCTCACCACCTGCTGTCGGTCTGACAGGAAGTTCAGGATCCAGCTGCACAGTGTGCTGTTCAGACCCAGATCCCGGAGCTTGATGTCGAGCCTCGAGGGAACGATGGTGTTGAATGCTGAACTGTAGTCCACAAACAGCATTCTCACATACGTGTCCTTCTTGTCCAGGTGAGAGAGGGCAGTGTGCAGGGTCAGGGCGATCGCATCGTCAGTGGATCTGTTCTGCCTGTATGCAAACTGCAGTGGGTCCAGGGTGGCAGGCAGTGAGGAACAGATGATATCCCTAACCAGCCTCTCAAAGCATTTGCTTATGATGGAGGTTAGGGCAACAGGTCGCCAGTCATTCAGACAGGTGGTGTGGGCAGTCTTTGGAACTGGCACAATGGTGGCCAGTTTAAAGCAAGCTGGCACAACAGAGAGAGAGAGTGATGTATTATAAATGTCCGTGTAGACTGCTGCCAGTTCTCTATAGCAGGCTTTAAGCACTCTCCCGGGAATGCCATCCGGAGCAGCTGACTTGCGTGGATTTATCCGCTGAAAAGCTCTGCGCACGTCAGCTTCAGAGACGGAGGGTGGGATGGGATCAGCGGTGGGCGGGGCGCACTCTGGGAGCGCAGCGGTGGGCGGGGCGCACTCTGGGAGCGCAGCGGTGGGCGGGGCACACTCTGGGAGCGCAGCGGTGGGCGGGGCGCACTCTGGGAGCGCAGCGTGATCTGCCTCGAATCGAGTGTAGAAGCGGTTCAGCTCCTCTGGCAGCTCAGCGTTGGTGCTGGTCAGAGTGTGAGAGCTTCTCTTGTAGTCAGTGATAATGTTCAGACCCTGCCACAAGCTCTGGGTGTTGGCTGTGTTGAACTGTGCTTCCACTTTCTCTCTGTACCCACGTTTGGCCGCTTTTATGGTCCTACGGAGAGCGTAGCTGGCTCGTTTGTACTCCTCCGTATTTCCAGATCTGAAAGCGGCGCTGCGTGCGCTGAGAGCGGAACGGACGTCACCGTTCAGCCAGGGCTTCTGATTGGGGAAGACGCGCACTGATCTGAGGGGCACTACGTCATCCACGCACTTGCGAATGAAGGCGGTGACTGTGTCTGCGTACTCGTCGATGCTGCTTGACGAATCACGGAACATCTCCCAGTCCACGTGATCAAAACAGTCCTGAAGCATAGCTTCCGATTGGTCAGACCAGCGGCGTACCTCCTTGGTGGTGGGCGGTTCTCGTTTCAGCCTCTGCCTGTAGGTGGGCAGAAGCAGGATGGAGGAGTGATCTGATTTGCCGAACGGGGGTCGGGGGAGGGCTTTGTAGGCTCCTCGGATGTTAGAGTAGCAGTGATCAAGCGTCTGGGTTTTCCGCGTGAAGCATGTAATGTGCTGAAACAGTGCTGGACAAAAAGTTTTAAAGTTTGTCCGGTTAAAGTCCCCTGCAACAATGAGTGCAGCCTCCGGGCGCGCGGTCATCTGCTTGTTGATGGTCTCGTGTAGCTTCCCGAGTGCGAATTCCGCGTCCGCACGCGGGTGTATGTACACTGCCGCTAAACACAGTCCTGTAATCTCACGAGGTAGCCACACCGGCCGGCAGGAGATGATTAGATATTCCAGCTCCGGCGAGCAGAAAGACTCGATGAAATGTACATTCCTCCGATCACACCAAGCATTGTTGATCAGGAAACATACACCACCTCCCTTACTTTTCCCAGAGAGCTCTTTGGATCTGTCGGCGCGGTGCAGAGAGAACCCCGCGGGTTCTATGGCGTGGTCGGGTATGTCCGCGGATAGCCAGGTCTCTGTGAGGCAGATCACGCTGCAGTCACGCATCTCCCGCTGGAAAGCGATCCGTGCGTGGAGCTCGCACAGCTTGTTGTCCAAGGACTGCACATTAGCCAGCAACAAGGTGGGAAGAGGCGGACGGTGAGCGCGGCGTCTCAGCCTGACGAGCACACCGGCTCGCTTGCCTCTTTTCCGGCGTCTGCGTCGCGTGCGTGGCCGGGCGACCCAGGTGAATGGAGCCTCTCCGATGTTAGGGAACAAAGGATCAGCGTTGTGGAACTCAAAGTCCGGTTTGCGGTGAGTGATCGACGATCTGATTCCCAGGAGTGTTTGTCGGTCATATGTGACGATGCCAGTAACATTCAGTGCAAAAAGAGTAACAAGCAAACACAAAAACAAAGAAAAACTGCTAAAATAAGTGGGAGCTCGCAACACGGCAGCCATGCTCGGCGCCATCAGTATTTGATACAGAACTTAAACTTGGTATAGGAACTTGGTATAGAAACCTTCATGGTATTTTCAAGAGTATTCACAATACTCTTGGCGATATGACAAAACACAATTAAAAAATGTATATGTCAGGAATACACTGCTGCAACAAAATGAAAAATTCATTATATTATTGCATACGATACGACATGGCACACCCCTAACTGAGATATTAAAAAATACAATAATTTTATCAAATTTGTAACAGAAGTCAACAATCCAAAATGTTATGATATTTCAAATATCTCCATATATCCAGGACTTAAGTAAAATTAATAATGGATATAATCTGTCTCTAGTAAATATATTATGGGAAATGAGAACAGTATGAATTTTTCTTTTGCTAAAAACAGCAAAAAAGTAGTACCCTGATGTGATAATTAGGAGTGGGTGGTATGGCATGATATTTCAGGGTGTAATATCGTTCACGATATTTAAAAATGTTGGCGATATTATTGTGTATGATACGATACTCCACACCTTTACTGGCTAGGCCACTGCAGGACCTTGAAAATGCTTCTTACAGAGCCACTCCTTGGTTGCCCTAGATGTGTGTTTTGGCTCATTGTCATGCTATAAGACCCAGCAATGACACATCTCCAGTGTTCTTACTAAGGGATGAAGGTTGTAAACCCTAACCCTAACCCTTGCGATAAATGACACGCCCCCCAGGCGACGCAACCACAACTGGCCATCATCCAGCTGAACGGCGGGCAGAGCGGAAAGCAGTGTGGCATACCGCACCTTTAGACAGAACTTTGGTCTTGGCCATGGTGGAAGGGTTGAAGTGTGATTAACTGAGTGTGTGGACAGGTGTCTTTTATACAGGTAACAAGTTAAAACAGGTGCAGTTCATACAGGTAAGTGCAGAGTAGGAGGGTTTCTTAAAGAAAAAACTAGCAGGTCTGTGAGAGCCAGAATTCTGGCTAGATGGTAGGTAATCAAATATGCATTTCATGCAATAAAATGCAAATTAATTATTTCAAGATCATACAATGTGATTTTCTGGATTTAGTTTTATTTTTCCACAGCTGAAGTTCAGCTATGATAAAATTTACAGACGTCTCCATTCTTTGTAGGTGGAAAAACTTTAAATCTTCAAAACTTTAAATCAGCATTGTATCAAATAATTATTTTTTCCCACTGTAAACTAAATATTGTGTAGGTCCCCCTTTTGTTGGCAAAACAGCTCTGGCCTGTTAAGGTATAGACTTTACAAGACCTGTAAAAGTGCCCTATTGTATCTGCCTTAAAAATGTATGCAGCAGATCCTTTAAATCCTGTCCAGAAGGGCTACACTTTTTTCCTTTCCTAAATAAATGAGCCTTACGCAGCCATAACCGCTGTTTTTTTTTTTTTTTTGCAAAACTGTCTCAAAGAGTGTCAAAAGATTGCCAATTTACCTCAAATCAATTAAAGTCTTGCAATGGGGTGATGATAGCTCATAACAAATTATATCAACACACAACAAAGAACATAAAACATAGGTTTAATCCTAAAAGACACACTACTCTCTATGTAGGGCACAATTTCTTGTGTAAAGAATAGCAATAGGTGGCACTGATTAGTATTCCTGTCAGTGGTTCTAAAGTTTTGGCAGATTAGTATAAACACACTTCATGAGAAAGTAAAACTACTATTACAAATAAACACTATACCACACATTTATACAGAAACACCAGCAAGTGATCTTGTCTAAGCTACAAAAATTGTCAGACTCTCAGTCTCAAAGTTAATGAAATGCACAGGGATGTTGTCATGCATAAAGCATGTGTATGGCAAAGTTCTTTTTTGTGAAACATATTTCCTGGAACTATTTTTCTACGAAAAATACACTTAAAAACACTATTTCTTTTTCCTTAAAGACCTAAACAACTTAAACTACAATATGACAACATGGTCCAAGGAACAAGCTGTGAACCTTGGACCACTCACATTCTATAAAATAAAATAAATACTATAAGATAAGAAAGCCACTCAATTTTACATTTATAATACTGATCTGTAAGAGGCTGACCTGTGTATGCAGGAAGACTCTTTAAACAGACTGGGATTCCAGCTCAGGTAGATGACATCATAGTATTGGCACAAGTCCTCCCAGATGATCCAGAACACACCTTAAATCCAAAGTCCAAAGTCAGTTCAAAGCTCTGCTGTGGGAATACACCTTTTCCTTTCACATGCAGCTCACCTAGAAGTTATTCTCTTACCGTTATCAAACTTCTGTGCAGTTTTGGGGTCAAAGTTGAGGTACTTCAGTAGATCAGGAGTCCAGTTCTTCTCATCGCGCTCACTGTAACGGCCCTTCCACCTGAGATGGCTCCAAGGGTTTTTCAGCTGCAGGAAGCGCTTACCCTGGAATAGAATTTTATAGCACTACTGAGTTAAATGTATGACTAGACTATCAGTGCTGAGGCACATATATAAAGCACCAATGAGGTAAACCAATAATCGAATTAGTCAAGTCAAGTCAAGTCATTATCAACCGCTTCATCCATTAAGGGTCGCGGGGGGGGTGCTGGAGCCTATCCCAGCCGGCATCGGGCGGAAGGCAGGATACACCCTGGACAGGCTGCCAATCCATCGCAGGGCAGACAGACACAGACAGACACACAGACACATTCACTCACACACTCACACCTAAGGGGCAATTTCAACCAAGTTCCAATTAGCCTGAACGTGCCGTCTTTGGCCTGTGGGAGGAAACCGGAGAACCCGGAGGAAACCCACGCAGACACGGGGAGAACGTGCAAACTCCACACAGAAAGACCCGGGACGCCCCAGTCGGGAATCGAACCCAGGCCATCTTGCTGTGAGGCGGAAGTGCTACCCACTGCGCCACCGTGCCGCCCTAATCGAATTAGTGATGTAGCATAATTTAAGTGTTTATATTATTATTTTGTGTATATACTGTATATACTATATTGTCTATTTACTACTACTAAGTGTTTAAAATGTGTACACCTGTTTAAAATGTGTAACTAGAATTGCATTTCTAAAGTAAAATCTACTTAAAAAAAGTATTGTGCTTTGTTGGTATGTATACTGGGATATTTAAAATCTGAAACATTAAAATAAAATTGTATTCTATATTTGGTATTCAACCTTTGTTGTGTTTTGGCCAAAACAATAATTTCAGTGCATCCCAGGTAAGAAGCAATCTCCATAACAATTTGGACATATAATGTATTTATCATTCCAACTTCAAATTCCAGTGGAAAAAATGAAGAAAATTGTTTAAAAAACACAATAAGGAAAACTGCAATAAATAAAGAACAGACCACAGATTTCTTTAATTATAATTATTTTGCAATACTATGTTTTTACTAACTTTGAGATTAGTGCAATTTGTAGTGATTAACTACTGTATGTAGGACAGAATAACAATTCGATCTGCTGATTTTGTAAATTTACCCTATCACACAAATTTAGTCTATCACACACAAATATCTGGAAAAATACTCAAAAAAGTTATAAATTATTATAAATTTATCATTGATTAAGTGAAATAGGTACTTAATCCCCTGCCAACCAGCAATGATTACAATACACTGCAATAAACCCAAAGTACCCGTATGGCCTCCATTACTGTTGTTTTGCTGTTTTTAGGTGCGTAGAACCCTATTGTTTTTGCTAAGATTTTTCTTCTTATTATTATTATTATTATTAGGGGTTCGAGCACGTAGTGCCAAAGCTATTTCTCAGGAACCGTACAAGCTATGAAGCTCTCCTTTGGCATGTATCATCTGTGGCCTATGTCCTAATGTTTCACCGAAGGAAAATTTGATATTTAAATTTTTGTGACCGCTATTAGCCAATCAGATTCCAGCAAGCTTTTGACAGGCTAAACAATGACCAATCAGGACGATACTTATACCCTACATGTATCTCAGGGCCTTCTA
Organism: Astyanax mexicanus; assembly: GCF_023375975.1. NCBI lineage: Eukaryota > Metazoa > Chordata > Actinopteri > Characiformes > Acestrorhamphidae > Astyanax > Astyanax mexicanus. The sequence goes on from NC_064413.1 coordinate 22,523,357, forward strand.
TCATCCATTAAAATATGGCGTTGATTGGCCTCAAGGGGGCGCTATAGCAGAAAATCAGTTATATCTAAAGGTACAAGTGGCCTAGGCTTGTTATTCTTTTTTAGTTGTATACTTTGCTGTAGCCTTTACAACTTTGTAATTACATATGTTTACCAAAAATGCAAAGATTTTCATCAGTGGCCAAAAGAGTAAAAATTGCTCTTTTGGCCACTGATGAAAATCTTTGCATTTTTGCAAACTTGTCTTTAAGTCCTTAATCAATCAAAACAAATTTGGTCTTGATGCAATCTTGAGACCCTGTAGGTAAATAATTATCAAAAAAATCTTGACATTTTAACTATTTGAGGCCCATAAACCTTGATCAAACATGTACTTGAAAGCCTTTTCAGAGTTATTTGGCCAAAACTCTGTCAAAGTTTAAAACATGCCAAAACTGTTGAAGCTACTAATTAACAATGACATTTGAAGTACATGTGCCAAGTATGAGCCAAATAAGTCTTCAGTAGGCTCTACAGTGAAAAAATAACTATTTTCAATTTATTCTATTTATCGCCATTTTCCAACCTAAATGGACAGAAGACAGGAACCTTTCACCCTATCAACACACAAATTTATACACATATATAGACTGATAATCTGATCTTGATTGCAAATTTTCAGCCAAATCGGACATGTTTTGCCTCTACAACGGCTGGAAAACTACAGCGATTTTGTAGGCCTCAAGCCTGTATTATCGCTTTTTTCAAATCTAAATGGACAGAAGTCAGGAACCTTTGACCCTATTGACACAGAAATTGACATACATATATAGACTGATATTGTGATCCTGATTGCAAATCTTGAGCCAAATCAGATATTTTTTGCCTCTAATATGGCCAAAGAGCAACAGCCATTTTGTAGGCCATAAGCCTGTATTATCACTTTTTTCAAACCTAAATGGTCAGAAGTCAGGAACCTTTGACCCTATCAACACACAAATTTACATACATGTATATACAGACCACTTGATCATGAGTACCAATTTGGAGCCCAATCAGACTTTTCCTCTCTTTGTAATAAATGGAAACACACTGATAGGGAATGTTCTGTCTTTCTGATAGAGTGATAGATTTCCAGCAGGTTATATGTGGTCTCTTGCTGCGCTCTGGTGGTCATTTGGTGAAACAGATACAGGTGAATTATTCTAAATTAAAGCTCTGCTGAACTTATTCAATCTTGCTTGTCTTGCTTAATTGAACATATTTATCCTTCTTGTTCATGATGGTCAGCCACCTGGGTCATTCTTGTTTATGTTCCACCCACTTCATTTTTTTTTTATTTGCATAATATGCAAAACTTACTTTTGAGATCTTGTCCTTGGCTCCTTGACCAATCATGCATGTTTGGTATCAAACAGTTCAGCAGAGCTTACTCCTCAATAATTATTAAAAAAATCTTTACATTTATAAACAATATGGCCGCCATATGCAAATGAGTTCTACCATGGTGCAGTTAAATCTCTTTAACATTTATAACTTTTGAATGCTTAACCTGACACTAATACCACTTCAGTCCTTTGATCATTACATGATTCTCAGATACCCTGTCAGTTTAAGTAGACATACACCCCCCCCAGGGGGAGGAGCCAATGCTCGATAGCTGTTTCTCTAGAACCATACAAGCTATCAAGGTCGTCCTTGCCAATTATCATCTATGGCCCATGCACTAATGGTACACCAAATGAAAATTTGATATGGACACTTTTGTGGTCACTATTAGCCAATCACATTCCAGCAAGCTTTTGACAGGCTGAATGTCAATCAGGTCAAAACATATGTACTATTATTGATATTATTGGTTATTAATATGTGCCCTTGTCATGCCTCACTGCTAGGCTCTCCGAATGCCCACTAGAGTGCAGCAAGAGACCACATAAAACCTGCTGAACACTACAGCTCAATTTATCAATGCATTTCAACTAGTTTACTCACACCACTCATCTAGCATTGTCATTATGGTCTTTATGGTCACGCTGGTCACCTAGCTTGGTTATGCTGCCCATCCAGCTAGGTCATTCTGGTCATTCACATTGGTCATTATGGTCCTGCTGGTCATTCAGCTTTGTCATCATAGCAATGCTGGTCATCCAGCTTGGTCACACTGGCCAAACACCTTTGCCATGCTGGTCAGCCAGTTTGGTGATGCCAGTCAACCAGCAACATGTTTTAAGCCTAACTGGCCTCCAGGGGCCTCTTTGTCTGTAACGCTCGAACCCCGTAAATCGCCGCTTGCGGCTATATTTAGGGGTTCGAGCACGTAGTGCTAGAAACCCTATTGTAATTGTTCTGATTATTATTATTATAGTTCTTATTCTTTTTCTGCCATAGAAGTGATTGGGCAGAAGAAACCGTAAGGCCTACAGGGCTGAGACTTGGTCATATGGTAGTACTTCTCACCGCTACTCAGATTCAAAAGATGAGCCCGATCGGCCTCAAGGGGGCGCTATGGCGAAGGTCAACGCGTTTGGCCTCGTAACTCCCACGCCCTGATAGCTAAAGCAAAAATTCTTGCATTATTTGATTCCTTGGTTAATGGCAAATCAAAAAGGTCAATGGAACCACTAAGCTCCGCCCACTTAGATTTTTTGCTATTTAGCATAATATGCAAAACCTACTTTTGAGAACTTGTCCTAGGGTCATTGACCAATCCTGTCATATTTGGTGTCAAACAACTCAGCAGAGTCCCAACCTTAATAATTATCGAAAAAATTGTGAAATTTGTAAACAATATGGCCACCATATGCAAATTAATCTTACCGTGGCACACCCAAATTTACTCTAACAGCTGTAACTTTTGAATGCTTAAACCTACACTAATGCCACTTTAAAACTTTTATGCCAACATGATTCTGAGGTACCATGTCAATCTGTGTAGACATACGCCTCCAGGGGGCGGAGCCAAAGCTAAAAATCTGTTTCTCAGGAACCGTACAAGCTAAGAAGCTCTCCTTTGGCATGTATCATCTATTGCCTATGTTCTAATGTTTGACAGAAGGAAAATGTGATATGCAAATTTTTGCGATCGCTATTAGCCAATCAGGTTCCAGCAAGCTTTTGACAGGCTAAACAATCACCAATCAGGACGATACTTATAACCTACATGTATATGAGGGCCTTCTATCATCCATTAAAATATGGCGTTGATTGGCCTCAAGGGGGCGCTATAGCAGAAAATCAGTTATATCTAAAGGTACAAGTGGCCTAGGCTTGTTATTCTCTTTTAATTGTATACTTTGCTGTAGCCTTTACAACTTTGTAATTACAAGTATTTACCAAAAATGCAAAGATTTTCATCAGTGGCCAAAAGAGTAAAAATTGCTCTTTTTGAACTTGTCTTTAAGTCCTTAATCAATCAAAACAAATTTGGTCTTGATGCAATCTTGAGACACTGAAGGTAAATAATTATCAAAAAAATCTTGACATTTTAACTATTTGAGGCCCATAAACCTTGATCAAACATGTACGTGAAAGCCTTTTCAGAGTTATTTGGCCAAAACTCTGTCAAAGTTTAAAACATGCCAAAACTGTTGAAGCTACTAATTAACAATGACATTTGAAGCACATGTGCCAAGTATGAGCCAAATAAGTCTTCAGTAGGCTCTACAGTGCAAAAATAACTATTTTCAATTTATTCTATTTATCGCTATTTTCCAACCTAAATGGACAGAAGACAGGAACCTTTCACCCTATCAACACACAAATTTATACACGTATATAGACTGATAATCTGATCTTGATTGCAAATTTTCAGCCAAATTGGACATGTTTTGCCTCTACAACGGCTGGAAAACTACAGCGATTTTGTAGGCCTCAAGCCTGTATTATCGCTTTTTTCAAATCTAAATGGACAGAAGTCAGGAACCTTTGACCCTATCGACACAGAAATTGACATACATATATAGACTGATATTGTGATCTTGATTGCAAATTTTGAGCCAAATCAGATATTTTTTGCCTCTAATATGGCCAAAGAGCAACAGCCATTTTGTAGGCCATAAGCCTGTATTATCACTTTTTTCAAACCTAAATGGTCAGAAGTCAGGAACCTTTGACCCTATCAACACACAAATTTACATACATGTATATACAGACCACTTGATCATGAATACCAATTTGGAGCCCAATCGGACTTTTCTTCTCTTTTTAATAAATAGAAACACACTGATAGGGAATGTTCTGTCTTTCTGATAGAGTGATAAATTTCCAGCAGGTTATATATGGTCTCTTGCTGCGCTCTGGTGGTCATTTGGTGAAACAGCTACAGGTGAATTATTCTAAATTAAAGCTCTGCTGAACTTATTCAATCTTGCTTGTCTTGCTTAATTGAACATATTTATCCTTCTTGTTCATGATGGTCAGCCGCCTGGGTCATTCTTGTTTATGCTCCACCCACTTAATTTTTTTTTTAATTTGCATAATATGCAAAAAATACTTTTGAGATCTTGTCCTTGGATCCTTGACCAATCATGACATGTTTGGTGTCAAACAGTTCAGCAGAGCTTACTCCTCAATAATTATTAAAAAAATCTTTACATTTATAAACAATATGGCCGCCATATGCAAATGAGTTCTACCATGGTGCAGTAAAATGTCTTTAACACTTATAACTTTTGAATGCTTAACCTGACACTAATACCACTTCAGTCCTTTGATCATTACATGATTCTCAGATACCCTGTCAGTATAAGTAGACATACACCCCCCCAGGGGGCGGGGCCAATGCTCGATAGCTGTTTCTCTAGAACCATACAAGCTATCAAGGTCATCCTAGCCAATTATCATCTATGGCCCATGCACTAATGGTACACCAAATGAAAATTTGATATGGACACTTTTGTGGTCACTATTAGCCAATCACATTCCAGCAAGCTTTTAACAGGCGGAATGTTAATCAGGTCAAAACTTATATACTATATACGGGTTATTTATATGCCCTTTTTATGCCTTGTGTTTTTTCAATTTAAGAACTGAATTTGTTTCACCAAATGCGCACTAGAGTGCAGTAAGACACCACATAAAACCTGATGAACACTACAGCTCAATTTATCAATGCTTTTCAACTAGTTTACTCACACCACTCATCTAGCATTGCCATTATGGTCTTTATGGTCACGCTGGTCACCCAGCTTGGTTATCCAGTTTGGTGATGACGGTCAACCAGCAACAGGTTTTAAGCCTAACTGGCCTCCAGGGGCCTCTTTGCCTGTGACGCTCGAACCCCGTAAATCGCCGCTTGCGGCTATATTTATTATTATTATTCTTTTTCTCCTGTAAAAACAGTTGTGCAGCCTAAACCGTAAGTCATAGAGAAATGAAACTTGGTAGGTAGATGTAGGATCAGTGCATCTCGGTGGACAACACAAATGGCACCGATTGGTCAAGTGGTGGCGCTATAAACAAGGAAATTCATTTTTCACAAGTTTCTCAATAACTCAAAAACCATAAGACCTACATTCAAAATTCTTTTTTTGATGGATTCCTTGGGTCAATACCAACAACTTTCCAATTTGGACCATGCACTTCCGTCTATATAGATTTTGTGCTAATTTGCATAATATGCAAAACCTACTTTTGCAAACTACTCCTAGGAATTTTGACCAATCCTGGCATGTTTGGTATCAAAACACTCGTGAGAGCATGCGCTTCAATATTCATTAAGAAAAAGTTGAAATATGTAAACAATATGGCCGCCATATGCAAATTAGTCCTTCCGGATATATGCCCCATTCACTTCAAGAGGTAAATTTGGAGCACTGTTTCTCAGCAACCGTGCAACCTAGCAAGTTGAAACTTTGCATGCAGAATCTATCATACAGCCTCTAAAGGATGTTCAAAGGGCAACTTAATCAATCAACATGGCTGAACACCATCAGCCAATCAGCATTCAGCAGACATTTTGGCAGGCTGAATGTTGCCCAATCTGGATGATTTTTGGCAGTTATGTTCAGGTGGAGACACTGTAGTGACCTGCAAAGTGCTGAAACAATCCGCCCACTGGGGGGCGCTGTTCCAAAAAAACGAGTATATGTCAATCATGCTGTACTATTTTG